>NC_084793.1:263968291-264291624 GCF_963169125.1 Humulus lupulus
AAACACACAAATATTTGACTCTAAATCTTGGTTAATACAGGATGAGAAGCTGCGGTGGTGGCCAATATACAGTGATCCAGAGCATGATACTATTGGCAGAGTACAATTGTACATAAATTATACAACAAGTTCAAGTGATCATCCTAAGGTAAAATTGAGTTTGTGCTAGTCTCTAAAACATAATTGAAATTTTTTATACAAGCAACTATTATGATACAATATTTTTGGTATATAGGGCTATCAACATAAGATTCTAACTATAGTCATGAGATAAAAGCTCATTTGAATTTATTCTCTAGATGGTATGGTGCCATTTAGGCAGAATTTTTAGTGAAGATTGTAAATCTGAATGATACTATTTCGCTTTTTTCCACTGCAGTGCGGCTCTGTTGCAGAAACTATGGCATATGATTATCTCCTAGAAGTTGCTTTGAAACTTCAGCAATTTAGCCAGAAAAATTTGATACTAAAAGGCCCCTGGAAGTGGCTTGTGAAAGAATTTTCATCGTACTATGGAGTGTCAGATGTGTATGCCAAATTAAGGTAATGGGATGCTATAAGGCAAGATTAGTCATGTTTATGATTTCATTGTTATGGATCTAAATTTTTTTACTAAATTTTGTTAGTATCCTGTTTGACTTGCAGATATCTTTCATATATAATGGACGTGGCTACGCCAACGGAGTACTGTCTGAACTTGGTATATGATTTGCTATCTCATGTATTGATCAAGGGAAACAGCAGAAATACCTTGAGTCATCAAGAGGTGAGATCTAATTTATATATCTTACATTCATGTTTATTATTGATGATCTTTTTCTTCTGTCAGCACGAATTGGACACAATAATATGACATATCTAACTTTTTTCTTCATTGTTAGAATATAAAACCAACTCCTAATTACAAGATTTGATGCCATAAAGATCTTTTTCTTTGTGGCTTCAAATCACATCTTCTTAAAAACGTGAGTTCAATTCTGACATGGCTTAATTAATTATGTAAATCAGAAACGAATGCTAGGAGATGTAGAAGAACAAACTAAAGACATACTTGCTTTGGTTTTTGAAAACTACAAGTCACTTGATGAGTCGTCACCATCTGGAATGATGGACATTTTTAGGCCGGCTAATGGGTTGGTGGCCCCTGCTTTGGCTCCTGCTGTTAAATTGTACACTCTTATGCATGATATTTTGAGCCCTGAGGCACAGTTGAAATTCTGCAGATATTTTCAGGTGATGTATTCTAATTTCAGCAGACCAGCTTTGTCCTTTCAGTTGTTGCCTCTTTTAACTATCTTAATACGTTTGAACTGACAGGCTGCTACGCAGAAGAGGTTAAGAAGGCACTTGGCAGAAACAGATGAGTTTGTAGTGAGCAGCAATGAGGGAACACTGATTGATACTTCAATATCTTACGAGAAAATGAAATCTCTGATTTTGAATATCAGAAATGAAATTTTTACAGACGTGGAAATTCACAATCAGCATATGCTTCCAAGGTTTATATAAATAATGTCATATTTTTGTTTGATATATTTCTTACTCTTGTGGGTTCACTTTTGCTGCCTTTTGAAATTTTATGAAGGAATGATCATGATGTGAGAAAATTTATTACTTTGCTGCATCAAATTATTTGTTGTCATCTAAATCATCGAGAAATTATTGCTTAATGGCATACTTTTTCATCTCTGCAGTTTTATAGAGCTTCCAAATATTTCTTCTTCAATATATAGCGTGGAGCTCTCCAGTAGACTGCGTGCATTCCTTGCTGCACGCCCTCCTCCTGGTCCATCCCGTCCTGTTTCTCAACTTGTTATTGCAGCCGCTGACCTTCAAAGGGATCTTCCCCTCTGGAATGTCAAGTAATAACAATTTTATCTCCTTTTTTATGAAAAAAATGATTGTTGCGTCTATTTTTCTAGTCTTAACTCGTGTAAAAACTTTCTCAGTCCTGTTAATGGTGGAGTTGATGCCAAAGAGTTATTCCGCTCATATATTACCCGCTGGATTCAAGACAAGCGGCTTGATTTGCTTGAGTTTTGCAAACCAGATAAGGTATAAGGTGTATATATGTTTTTCACACGCATTATGTTGTTTCACAGAGAGTATATTTTTCTTTTTACATTTCCAGAATAGTTTTGGATTACTAAACACTTTCTTTTACTCCTTTTAACTAATTGGCAACTCACCAAAAATGTAACACTTTCAGGTGAAATCATGCTGTGTTGGATCGCAGCTTTCAACGTCTCCATTTATTGATGAGATGTTCAATCGCATAGAGGAGGCAATCAATGAATATCAAATCATTCTTTGCCGCTGGCCAGAATATATATCTCTCTTGGAGAAAGTATGTTTCTAATTTGTCTTGTTGTCTAATTTTCCCTTTTAGACTTTACTAATGTCATAAACTTACAGTTTTGGATTTTGTTGAAAAGGCCATTGCAGATGTTGAGAAAGCAACTTTTGAAGCTGTAGAGAAGCAGTTTAATGATGTTCTGGCACCGTTGAAGGATAATCTGGCAAACAAGATATTGGGACACAAATATGTCCAGAAACTATCAAAAGGAACAGTTAACATCTATTTGGTCCCAGATGAGGTTTGCTTCTTTGTCCTGATAGCTCATTATTATTGTTATTTTAACAAGAACCATATTTAAAATAATAATATTAATAAGAAAATTCTGGGATTTTCAGCTGGGAGTTCTTTTAAATTCAATGAGAAGGTTGCTGGACTTGAGATGCCCAAAAATAGAAACCTTGTTGAAGTCTTGGAATTATTGCTTTCCTGATGATGTTCAATCAGTCATAGGAGAACATCTGAACGATGTAAAAGTTATGCTGAGAGCCAAATTTAGAAACTACAGGCAGGCAATTGTAGAGAAACTGGCAGAGAATGTAAGGAGCTAATCCTTTTAATTCGTTCATTCTTCTTCCTCTGTGTTTACTAGAGTGACATAGTAATGATAGATTTTTTCTAACATTACTATTGTTCTTTGTTTGAAATGCAGACAAGAGTGCAAAGTTTAACAAAGTTGAAGAACATAATTAGAGACTCGAAAGAAGAAGATGTACAAAACCAAATGCAACCATTAAAAGATCTACTGATGAAGACTATTCATCACCTTGATACTGTTGTTGAACCTCCGGTGTTCATACAAATCTGTTGTGAATTCTGGGAACGAATGGGACAGGTAAAATTAGAGTGCCATACATATGAACATAAATATAGTAGTTGCCAAACTTGAAGAAAAAAAATCCTTGGATAAGGACTTTAATGACTTTGATTTCTTTCCTTTTTTTTTTATTTATTTATTTATTTTGATGCAGGATATTCTGCATATTTTGGAAGATGGGGGAGAGAAGAGGTCCTGGTACAAAGGATTAAGAGTTGCAGTATCTGTGAGCTCACTTAGGACACTTGTTTTGAGTTTCTACTGTCTATTCAATTTTATGTAAATCTGTTTTTTCTAGCCTTTTAATTCAAGTCCCACTGAGATTTCTGGGACATTTGGTCTAGGCTCAAGAAATTCTTGAGGTGCTTCTCTAAGCAGCACAGTTAATGAGTTACAATCATGAAGCATAGCTTTGACTTATTAGAGTCCACTAACTTGATCCCAGAAGGCATTCCTTATTACACAACCCATTAAGCCAACTCAAGTTCAAAACTGGAAATGCATGCATTTTTATGGTTAAGCTATCAAAAGACATTAATCTTTATTGTCATATGATGTCAATGTATTTGTTTCTTCAGCGCTTCTAATCTTTCAATGTTACATTTTTTGTATTGCTCAAATTAGCATATTGATAAAATGTTGTTTGTTTTGTTTTGGGCCTGTAGATTCTGGACGACATATTTGCATCAGAAATGCAGAACTTGCGCGGGAATTCTTTGCATGGGAAAGAACTGGAGCTACCAGGATCCATTAGAGAAATCCATTCCATGCTCCGCAATGATGCTTTGTAAGAATTAGTCCTTCATTTATAACTATTATTTTCTTATTTTTGGTTATAGGTTGTCATCACGGCCTCCGTGGTGACTAATTTTTATTTTTCTACAATTATTATTATTATTATTATAGTGATGAGTAATCATAGGCATAGCTAAATAGTACTAGACTAGAGGAGGCCCAAGTTCTAATATGGAAAAAAAAAAAGCTCACTAGTGAGGAAAATGTAAAGTCTTCTGAGGTCAGAATTTTGTAACACTGTAGTATCATGGATAGCATGAGTATGTATATAATAATTCCATAGTTTTGCTCCATTCATATCACATTGAATACTTATCTCATACATTCTTCTCATTTTTTATCAAACACTTTGTGGTTAGGATTCATATTGTTAGTTACATGCATAGATCTACATATACCTGTTACCTGTATGTTTATTAATTTATATATAATTGTATCTATTACGTCTCCATATTGCACTTAAGAACATTAAGAAAGACAAAATAAGAAAGTTCAACTCCAACTATACGACAGGTGTTCCCAAAATGGACTATAAAACAATATTTTTGTAGGTTAATTTTGTCACCCTGGACCACACAGTGCTTATCAAGTATAAATAACACAAGGCAACAACACATGATTGATGACTCTGCCTAAATTTCCTTAGCAAATCTTCACAAATGAACTTGTTGGGCTAACCGCAGTGTGCCACCAAGGCATGATGTACCCAATTAGCCAACTCTTGGTGCTTTCCTTTACCACTATTTCTAGTCTTTCTACCAACATTGTGACCAATATAAAAGTTATTGTCAAGCAATAATATTACCCCTAAAGTAGACATTCATAATAAGTTAGATAATCTATTCTATAATTTGAATTTGGGTTCAATAATTTCAGTTGTATAAACACAGATGTTAGGCTCAATTTGGAGTGATGCTACTCAAATGCCTACTATTAATATATAATATTTATATATATATATTAAAGTTAGTAGGAGGGTTTCCAAGTCCTAATTGAATTATTAGGAGGCTTCACAACGACTCTACATCTAAAACACATGTGAGTGTGACCAAGTTCAAACAATAGCATTATCTCAAGATATTAATGGCATCAGCCACATGAAATAAAAGTACTACATTAGCCCCATCACCCACTTTTATTGGATAACCCATAGCCATAGGGAACAAATATCAAATATGCCACAGCAACCTCCAACAAAAGAAAAAATAAATATATCTTCTCAATAATGATTTTTTTATTTTTTGTGAGGGAAAGAAAATATCCAAGTTAAGTCCCAAAAATAAAAATAAAAATAAAAACCGAGTTCACAACATCAACCACGTGTACGAGCCTGATTCAATCTTCTGACCCAAAAGAATCAAGGAGGCTTTATGGGAGAAAATGTCTCCTGTCCTCCATGAGTGAAGTGATCTAATGCCCATACATAATGTAATTAATAATAATTGAAACTAATCATGACAATGAAGAAAGGAATAGATTAAATTAGTGCAATTGAGCCATGAGCTTCAAATCAAAGCCTTCGCATTCATAAAGCTGTAAAAAAATTACTGCAAATGAGTAGTCAACAAAGCCCAAAAAAAGGCCCCACGCGCAAATGTCAGCTTTACTATTCAACAAGGCTTTGGGAGAGCTTCCAAACGTGTTGTATTTGGAGATGAGCATTGTGCCAGATGTCCCCCAATTGTAGTCCTATTTTTGTTCATTTCCTTTTGGTTTATTATTATTTTAGCCATTTTAGTAGCATGATTACCCTTAAATTTCTTTTGATAAAATTAAATTACTATTAAAAATAAAATAAATTTCATATGTTATAAATGATATTTACAGCCAAAATGTTCTATATTACCGAATATAACATCTAAATATCTATTTTTTTTTACGGGAGAAGTACTCAAAGTTGCTTAAATATAGCATTTAAATACCCAATTTTTTTTGTTGGCGGCAATAATACTTAAATTTGATTAAACGTTACACATTTATCACCAAAAAGTTAAAAAAATTAATACAAATGTTTCCGCGGCAAAAAATTATAAAATCTTTACATTTTTGTTTGTTATTGAACATTCTAGCATAATGTTGAGTATTGTCTAGTGTGATGTTGATCATGTTTGTTGGTGTTAGTTTTAATTTTCCAAATATTTTAAATTATGGTCATTTTCATATATTATATAAATATATATATACTAGATACAAGCAACGTGTATGTCCATGTTTGCTTAGTTTTATTTATAGAATTTTTTAATTATATTTATTAAATTTGTATTATTGTCATATACATTTCAAATAAATAAATAATATTATATATAAAAGAATGACATAAATATATTAAATGAAAAATTAAACCAAAACATTATTTATGATTTTTTTAAATATATATAATATGATAACATTTTTAAACATACATGATAACTTTTTTAATAAAAATTAAGATTATGTATTATATATTATTTACCGAGTTTTTCGGAAACTAGAAATATATCAAGAAGCAAGAGCTGAAAAGAAAGAATTAGAGATGAACAATGAGAGTTTTTACGTGATTGAGGCGTTAATGAGCCTTAGTCCACAAGTCAGTTGTATTAGGCCTTAGAGAGCTTTTGACAATGGAGTTTTCTACTAGTTTTAGCAGAGTAATTGCTTACAAAAGAAAAATCTGGGATCTCCACTACAGTGCACAACTAGCCCTATTTATAGGCAGTCAAGCGTAGTGGGCTTGGGTCGGACTAATCCGGGCCCAATATGGATGTAATCATGGTTTGCTCGCTAATGGAGCCATAATACAAAGAATGTTACATAATAAAATGTAGTTAATCTGGGCCCATTGGGTCGACTCAGGCGTGGCTAAGCCTTACAGCTGCCCATTGTATGTTAGTGCGGACTGGTCCGCGTGGGCTTCTAAGGGGATCCTGGGGACAAGATCTATCAGAGTAGTGGCAGTACTGTTCCCTACGAACAAAGTACGTTCCATGCATACCCTCTTCTGCAGGTTAGTTGAGGAGACCAACTACCAGATTCATGGGGATAGGTCAGCATTGGGGCTAGATAGGCTTGCCCTATCTGGAAATCTAGTCCACGTTTGCTTACTAATGTCTCGGTTCACTTACTGGAGTCCTGGTTCGTTCACCAGGACTCGGGTTCATTTGCCAAGATGGACACTGTGACATTGAGTATCTCCCCTGGATTCTTGATATGGTCTATCTCCATCGACTAGTTAGTCCGCCACCTCAGTTGGCATCCTGAAGGATATAGATAGGTCGGGATCGGGAAGATGAGTCGGGCCTGCATCTTAGTCTCAGTTCCTTCGTTATTCTCGCGCCCATCGAACGTTGTTGGGCTCGATAGTGCTTAGGCTATCTGAGGTTTCATCCTTCCCAATTCACCAGGTTCAGGACGGGCCCGGACCATTTAAGAGGGTCCACGAACCCATTGAGTCATGCCATGTGTCACGAGTGGAAAACAGGGATAACATTTACCCCCCAAGTCTTCATCCGTGTTCACACGGTGGAGACTTGTCGCGCTCTCTCAGATCAATCTCAAATATCCTGGTTCGTTTACCAAGAGCCGGGTTCATTTACTTGGGAGCCATTTGGGCGATCTCTACCCTTTCAAATTCTCAATGTTTCAAACACGTGTCTTCTGGTAGATGGTGCGTCTGCGCCACTCGCGCCCTAAAGATCTGGAAAGAATCTTTTGATTGCCCAAGTGACCGATGGGTGTCAGCGCAATTCTCGAGTCATCTCGTATGTATGAAAAAGGTTTATTGGGTACTCGAGTGGGTGTTTAATGCTTCTGCACCATCTAGAATCGTTGGATGGGGATAGCCTTGAGATTTTCAACATGGACCATTGGATGAGGTAGCGCGGATCGTGGATTGACGAATTCATGATTCAGTATTCGATTAGGCCAATTGAAGCCTCTGCATCATCCAGGACCGTCGGATGGGGATAATCTTGGGATCCCCACTGTGGACCATTGGATCAAATAGTAGATTTCTGCCATATAACTACCTCGACAGGCTCATTTTCAAACTTTACACATTCCATATATTCAGAGCAGAAAAGAAAGCTTTATATGTCCTATTTTGCCGACGATATTCTCCAGCGATTAATTCACCTTCGTGTTCATCTGTTTCTGACTAGGCCTCTTCCCACTCAGCCATCAGACAGCTCTGTCTCAGTTCAACTAGCAGATGAACTGCTGCATCATCTTCTCAGAATTAAGGCTGAGATTCTTCCGACTTTGTCGCCTGAAACTTTACGAATCTCAAATCCAATACCTCATAGTAAGTATTTTGGTCATTTTCTCATCATTTTGTTCCTTTTTAATTGTTTTTTATTGTCACGTTATTCATGCGACCATAAAACTATTAGGGTCGTGACCACATTGTTGGGTGGTTCTAGGTAAGAACGTGGAAGGAATGAACCATAGATTTTCTAGGTGATAACTTATATTAGTCTGGTTGTCCCGGATCAATTTGGACGCCCAAATATTGTTTTGGGTGAGTTAGAAAAACCTTTAACTTTTGTTCCTGACTAAAGATCTTGGGATCTCTATTGATCCCGGAACTGGGTCCGGAGGGAACCTCTCCAAGAAGTTTTAGGAGAACCCCCGCACCTCAACCAATTTTCTTCGGTTTTGGTGCTAACTACTTGGTTCTCATTTTTTTTGTCGCTTCCAGGTCCCTAATCATGAGTTGCGACATGAATTTATACGCGGAAGACGTTGTCCAGGCGGGCCCTGTAGTCTTGGAAGGGTCTAAACTTCTCACTGGAAACACGTGGGAAATGGATGAGGAGAAGAATGAGTTCCGGAATTACCGGATGTTACACCGGTTAGAGAAAGCCCTTCAAGTAGAGGCGACTCCGGGACTTTTCTACAACCGACTGGCCCGGAAGGAGGAGAAGGCCCATACTGGTTGTAATGTCCCAAATTCCCTAATGTGGCTTAGTGCTTGAATTAGGGGGCTAGGAGGGCCATAATTGATTTAATGCATTATTATGTGATTATATGAAAAATTATGTGAATTATATTATTATATGATGATGATTGCATGCATGTGGGCCCACCTCTTATAAGAAGGGTATTTTTATAATTTTGGCCCGTTGAGGGCATATTTATATATTTATGTGCATGTATGTGATATATGGGTGAGACCACATTGTTATGTGGATATGTTTGAGCTATTCGGCATGAGACAATCCTAGGAAGCAAATTAGCGGTTTGGTCATAACGAAGTTAATTATCGGGCTCGGGGTAAGCCTAGGGGTAATTTGGTGTTTAGTACATTACTGGGAACAAGCGGGTAATGTGATAAGATTTAATAATTATTGAGGATACTATGAATGATGGGAATTGGAGGACGTTAATTATGATTAACGGGATAGGTGGGAAATGACAATTATACCCTTGGGTGGCTTTGAAGGATTAGAATGGCCCTAGGGGCAATTTGGTCATTTTGACCATGGGATATGTTTAACCAAAGGAAGGTTGTAGATTTCATAGGCAGGCAAAACAAAGTTCTCTACTCTCTCTCTCTCTCTCTCTCGATCATCTTTCTCTCACTCTCTTTCTATTGGATTTTTGAAGCAAACTAGAGGATTCAATTGGAGGATTTAAGGCTTGAGAGTTTAGGATAGTGATCAGCAGCTGAAAGAGGTTCAATTCATATTTGAGATAAGGTTTTCAGCTTGAAAATTCAAGGTTTTACTCTATTTTTAAAGTGGTTTGTAAGCTTGATAGTTTGATTTTGGAGTTGTGTATTTGGTGATGTTTCAAGTGGTATAAAGCTTGGGTTTTGATGTTAGAATGGTGATAATGTTGTATTAAGGTTTGGTTGTGATATTGGAGATTTATTTGATGAGTTTTGGTTGAGTTAGAATTGAGGAAAATGCAGGGGAGCTGGGTTCGCGGGGTCAAGTCACGACTGAGTTGATGCAAGTCGCGACTTGAATGAACCCCAGAGCCTCCCCTAGGCCCTGTTTGGCAGGTGCACCGCAACCCTCAGGGTCAAGTCGCGGTGCGCCCCTGGAACCTAGACAGGGGCTTCCTATCTTAGGGGCGCGCCATGTCCCTTTGGGGCAGGTCACGACCCGCATATCCATTTTGTGCCAGGCTAGGTTTTAGATTGTTTTGAGCGCGGGTTTTTGAATCTCAAGGCTCTGGATCGAATCTACTAATCGTTTTAGTAGGATTCGAGGTCCAAGGAGCTGAGTTTTAGTCCATGAACCTTTTATTACTCATTTTATTGAGGGGATTTCATAATTGATTATGATTAGGTGGCCGCTAAGGGACCTAAGGACAGGATTGTTCTCAAGGGTCATTCTTTATTTATTTTACGCTCAAGTTTGATGTAAGAAAACTGCACCCAGTATGTGACATACATGATTATTGATGAGGCATGCTGAGTGCTCTATATATGGACATTGGTTGCATTGTAAATGCCTGACAATGTTGCTTACTTGTGAATGGCACTGACTTATTAGTCAGAAATGACAATGGTGTTAGTACTGGTTGGGAAGCTCTGACTTATTAGTCATGATCGACAATAGCACTGAGCGTGGTCGTATGGAATTGACTTATAAGTCAAGAGCGTCATTAACGTTCTAACCGCATGCCGAAATGATTAGATCTAATCAACATGAGCATTAAATGCTTGACCGTCCTATTGGTTGAAGAAAACTAAAGCGCTTGGCTAGTCTATGACTAGTTATTCAGAGCCAGCACCAAAAAGGTTCATGTGACTTGATAGTCACATGACTTAGGGTGCAAGACCCCAGAGAGACTCATTAGTCATCTATTCAGGGTGCATGATCCCAGGATGCCTCATTAGTCATCTATTTAGGGCGCAGGTCCCCATAATGACTCATTAATTATCTATTCAAGGCACAGGACCCCAGGATTGACTTACTAGTCATCACCTGATTAGTGCTGAAGCCCCAAAATGATTTCATGATCATTTATTTATATTAAATACATGCAGTAATAAGTTTTCTTGTTGAGCCTTGGCTCACGGGTGCTATATGGTGCAGGTAAAGGTAAAGAAAAGCTCACCCAGCCTTGAGTGGAGAGCTTAGGTGGTGACGTGTACATATGCGGCCGCTTTACTACCACGGCCAAGGTGTTTCTCAGGGGAACTAGGGTTTAACCCTATTTTTGCTGCTTAGGTCGGTGGATTGTAACTTTTGAACTGTAATGACCATTTTGGATGCAAACAACTTTGTAAACACTTTTATGGGATCCCATGTACAGTTTAATGTTTTAAATAAAATATATCCATTCCTTTTGACCGAGATTTTCACCCTGGTCCATAAATAACACTTAGATGCACGTTTTTGACATAATTACTTGTTTAGCGAGTTAAGCACTATTTAAAGTACACAGTGTGATGGTCTTAGCTAACCATGGCATTAAAACTTGGTATCAGAGCGTTCTAAGGTTTAGGGTTCCTGTAGACTGGCAAGCATGTACACTCGCCACTGAAGACAAGCTCGACTTATGGTTCGGTAACTATTTATGTGGTTATGTATTTAACTGCTTAAATAGAATATAAATGCTTTATCTGCCTGTATGACACTAATAGGGCTGGCCCTTGACTGCTTCATGATGAACAAGAACGTGCTTATTAGCCTTGATACTGCTAGAACATGCTTGTTGACGGTGAAATCTCGTCAACGAAATTAGATCGGAAAACTCAAAGGTAAGTCGAGTGAGGTTTTTGTAAGAACTAAGAATAAACTTTAAGAAAAAGTAGACACAGATAAATGATGGAGCAAATCCTGGTATATTTCTCAATAGCCTCTCCTTACAATGAATTTTCCAACCCCTTTTCAGGTGGTCTTAGGGTTCCTTTTATAGTAGGCTCTAATGGCCTTAGATACATAGTGGTCCAGGGGACCAAGTGGTACATACGTACTGTGTCAGGGGAGTGGCTTCAGAGGTTGCGGTCGTACACCCCGTACAGAAGCAGGTGTCAGGAGGATGTCTCCACTACTTGTCGGTACCCATGTCTAATGCGTGGTGGCAGGCGTAGTGGCGCAGGAGGTAGTGGTGTCGGCTCTGACCCATGGCCGTAGACGTACGGACCATAACTCCTATTCTTGCATAACCACTCCTGGCATTCCCACTACTTGTCTGGTAAGGGTACTATATCCGTACTCTGACTTCTTTAGGTTTGTAGGCAAATTCCATATTCATGCATGTACCTTGCCCTTTGTGAGTATTCTCACCTCCAAGGCCATGGGCGAGGCCATGGGCGAGGCCATGGGCGAGGCCATGGGCGAGGCCATGGGCGAGGCCATGGGTGAGGCCATGGGAGAGGCCATGGGAGAGGCCATGGGCGAGGCCATGGGAGAGGCCATGGGCGAGGCCATGGGCGAGGCCATGGGCGAGGCCATGGGCGAGGCCTGGCGCGCGCGGGGCGCGAGGCCCCTGGTACGCGCGGGGCGCGAGGCCCCTGATGCGCGCGGGCGCGAGGCGCGTGGGCGCGCGAGGCGCATGGGCGCGCGAGGCGCATGGGCGCGCGGGGCGCGAGGCCCCTGGTGCGCGTGGGGCGCGAGGCGCATGGGCGCGCGGGGCGCGAGGCCCCCGGTGCGCGCGGAGCGCGAGGCGCATGCGCGGGCGCGAGACCCCTGGTGCGCACGGGGCGCGAGGCGCATGGGCGCGCGGGCGCGAGGCCCTTGGTGCGTGCGGGGCGCGAGGCGCATGGGCGCGCGGGGCGCGAGGCCCCTGGTGCGCGTGGGGCGCGAGGCCCCTGATGCGCGCGGGCGCGAGGCCCCTGGTGCGCGCGGGCGCGAGGTGCTTGGGCGCGCGAGGCGCATGGGCGCGCGAGGCGCATGGGCGCGCGGGGCACGAGGCCCCTGGTGCGCGTGGGGCGCGAGGCGCATGGGCGCGCGGGGCGCGAGGCCCCTGGTGCGCGCGGAGCGCGAGGCGCATGCGCGGGCGCGAGACCCCTGGTGCGCACGGGGCGCGAGGCGCATGGGCGCGCGGGCGCGAGGCCCTTGGTGCGCGCGGGGCGCGAGGCGCATGGGCGCGCGGGGCGCGAGGCCCCTGGTGCGCGTGGGGCGCGAGGCCCCTGATGCGCGCGGGCGCGAGGCCCCTGGTGCGCGCGGGGCGCGAGGCGCATGCCTTGATGAGACATGGGATACATCCTAGGTGCGAAACGTCTTCTTGGCGTGAGGTCCTTTGTGTGGGACACCTCGGGGCAAGGCTAGGCGCATGAGGTGTTGGCATGCGCGGGGTGATGCTGGAGTGGTGTTCGCGAGGCTGGGGCCTTAACTTCGAGGGGCACGGATAAGGGCCATGTGTGCTTGACAAACACGTCTAACAAGGTAATGCAGCTTGGAGGCCTGGAATGACCTCATGAGGCCTAGGGCTCTGCGAGTGTCTAACACTTCGATGGCCTATAATTACCTTCTGCCTTCATTGCGTACTTGGCGCCCTTGGTGCCCCTTAGCTATTTACTTCTTTATGGGACTAGAAACTTCTTTTGTGTGTTTTTCTTATTTGGTGGATTTTCGGCATCCACAATGCTTATTAGCATCATTAATTGTTAACTGTTAAATGCTAAATGTTAAATGTTAACTGTTATGTTTATAAATCAACATGTTTGTTAGTATGATTGTGGAACATGGATGAGTTCTGTTGAATCTTGGACCATGAGGCGGCAAGAGGTTTAGTTATCACTACCTAACTGGCTGTATTGAATATTGCAACAAGGTATAAGTTGATAGTATGCTTCCAAGGCAGGTAGACTCATCAGCTGGCCAGGAAGATCAAGGCCAGAATGATAGGCAGGGTCAGGAAAATAAACAGAGTCAAATCCCTCAGTCAGCTCCTGATAACTGGCAACAAATGTTTGCTGATTTACAAGCCAAAGTAATGAGGCAGGAAGAAGAAATCCACCTCCTGAGACAACATCAGGTTCCTGCAGGGAACATCTTGCCAGAGGCACCACCTGTAGTGGTACCAACAGTTGAGCAGTCGCCAAAGGCTAATAATAAATGGGAACCTCTTTATGAAAGGTTTAGGAAACAACACCCTCCAGTTTTTTAGGGTAGTGCAGATCCAGCTAAGGCTGAGCAATGGATGAGCATGGTTACCACCATCCTTGGCTTTATGAGGGTGTCTGGTATTGAGAGGGTGACTTGTGCCACATACATGTTTCAGGAAGATGCCCGAATTTGGTAGGAGGTGATATCCTAGACCAAAAATGTTAATGCCCTGAGTTGGGAAGAGTTTCAGACTCTGTTCAATGAGAAGTACTATAATGATGCCTGTTAGGAGTATGTCCTAAAAGCATGTAAAAGAAATTTGTTATTTCTATGAATAAATAAATACAATGGTTATTATTGTTATAGTTAGATTATTAAATTATTGTTTGAATAATTTTGTAAATATTAGAAAAAATTCCATATTCATTATTGAGGATGTGATCTTGTATTAGTACGAGAGAATTAAGATCACATGAATGAATAAAAATAGTCAACAACAACAAATTAAAGTTAAGGAATTCTTTAATTGGGGTTGTAAGTATGGTTTGCTGAGTATCATGTTGATACAAATAATCTAGATTCAGATTATTGATGTGGTAAGACATCTCGGTAAAGGTGCTTTATATAATATGATTATATATGACATGGACCGATATGAATAAAAGTCTTTATGCAAAAACCATTTAACAATAAAGACTTGTAATTCATATCATAACTAATGATCATTTATAGATCAGCCTAAATCATGAGTGTTCATGAACTCCTGTTCATGTTTATTAAATCTTTTGATTCATTCGTTAAGGTCTCTTCATAGAATGAGGCTAATGAGTTTTGTTTTGGAGATTTAATATCATGGATGGCTGGGAACATGTATCAACAATACAGAATCTAATCATTCCTAACGGATCGTATATTAGTTCCCTTGAGGGTTAATTCTGGAACTGAATGATTTTGAGCTCAAATCTATAATTAGATTATAGATTAATTATTCACTAGTGAATTAATGGTACTTAAGGAATAAGAAGTAAATTAGAAAGGTAAAATGGTAATTGTTCCATTCTAATTTATGAACTAATTAATTACAGGGTTGAACTATTGTAAGATGGTTATATCAATGGACGACTTAAGATAAGATTTCTGTAAAAGTATATCTATAACATAAAGAGTGCAATTTTGAATTTATAGTGGAGAAATATCAGAATTAATAAATTAACTATTATAATTAAAGAGTTTAATTATTTAGTTACAATTTATTGGAGCTTAATGTTATAGGTCCATGGTCCCCGAAATGGCTCAAACAAACACTGACCAAGGTAAATACACAAATGGGCAAAATGACTTATTTGATAAGTAAAATATTTTTCTATGCACCAAACATAATAATTGTATAATTAATTAATTGAGAATTAATTAATTATTTGATTTAACAAAAATATAATTAATTTTGAATTAATTTATTTTTGGGATTTTTGGTATTTAAATAATAAGAAAAATTGGGAAAAATCACATGCCTTCCTTGGCATGTGGTACACGTGTAGCAAAGTGCTTAGTCACTATGCTACACGCATAAGAAGCTCTTGGTAGTTTCTTGGTTCCACAATTTTAGTTATTTAAATATTAAATAAATAATGAGATATTGTAATATGATTAAAATATTATTATTTAATCAAAATATGATAACTGATTAGTTATTTTCAAATTGTTTAAAATAACTAATATTTTATTTTTAATATATTGGATATATTAAATATAGGATATTAGTTTTTCAGAACGATACTTTTCAGGGATAGAAAATATATCGTGAAATCTTTCTGAGAGAAAGAGAACAGTGATACAAGCATAGGTCACTGTTCTTCACAAACTTAGGTCCAAACTTTATTAGATCTCATGTGTTGAGAACATCTGATAAATAGATTTTGCCTATTATTTTGTATATCGAGCCCACACTCGTTCTTTGTGTGTTGAGAACATTTTGGAAGATCTTGGTATGAGATCTCAAGGATTTTTCCATACAAAAAGATAGTAGCAAGGAAGGACTTGAGGTAATTTTCTATTCATATCTTTGATTCAATATATTTATGCATGTGAAGAAGTAGATCTAGAAATCTTGTGGGATTAAATTGACAATTTTGATTGTTGTTCCGCTGCGTATAATCTCTGATTTGATCTATAAAAACCAACAATTCCATCAGGGCTGCAAAAGCTGAAGAGTTTAGCAAGCTATTTCAGGGAAATCTATCAGTGACTGAGTATGCTTTAAAGTTTGACAGACTGGAAAAGTTTGCAATCGAACTGATGCCCACTGATCAGAAGGGAGAGGTTTCTCCAGGGGCTACAGCCTGGGATAACCCGTGATGTTTGTATTACCACTGTGTCTGGAGTTACTACTTATGCACAGGTGGTTGAGAAGGTGGTCACAGCTGAAAGCGTAGAGAACAAGATCTGGCGTGGCAGTCCAGCCAGGAGAGACACTAGGAGGGTGGGACCTCCATTGTTGGGTACAGGTAGGGGCGGAGGCCCTAGTGATCAGAAAAGGAAGGCTCCTGATGCCTTCCCAGCTCCAGGCACTGACAAGCGACCACGTGGTGTTACAATGGGCCGCCAGGGTGGCAGTGACGCCTGGAGGACTTATCCTGAGTGCCCTAGGTGCAAGAGGCGCCATATAGGGGAGTGTCGGGCAAGAGCTTTCTTTTTATGTGGAGTAGTGGGGCATTTGAAGAAATATTGCCCGAGAGCAAAGAAGGAAGAGCCAAGAAAGGCGGACAGCTCGGCCCCAGCTTGAGTGTTCGCATTGACTCAAGCAGAAGTTGAGGCTTGTCCCTCAGTAGTTACAAGTCAGATTTTTAGTGCTGGAACCCCTTATATTGTTTTGATTGATTTTGGTGCTACACATTCTTTTGTTGCTAGTAGAATTATTGATAGACTGTGTAGACCATGTAATTATTATGCTATGGGGTTCAGAACCTTATTACCCACTGGGAGCTAGTAGTATCTAGGAGATGGGTCAAATCATTGCTAGTGACAGTGGAGGGCAGAGAGTTATCAGTTGATTTGATAGAGTTGGTTATGACCGACTTTGACATGATTCTGGGTATGCATTGGTTTGTGAAGTATGGGGCAACCATAGATTGCAGAGGGAAGATGGTAACCTTTGAGCCTGAAGGTGAGGATCCTTTTGTGTTTGTTGGCACTATGCATGGACCCCGTATACCAATGATATATATATTCCGAGGACTAGAAATCTATTGCAAGGAGGTTGCATAGGATTCTTAGCCAGCGTGGTTGATACCACTCAGGTCATGCCAATAGGACCAGAGGAGACCAGACTAGTCTGGGAGTTTCTGGATGTGTTTCTAGATGATTTATCAGGGTTGCCACCACATAGAAAGATTGAATTTGT
Organism: Humulus lupulus; assembly: GCF_963169125.1. NCBI lineage: Eukaryota > Viridiplantae > Streptophyta > Magnoliopsida > Rosales > Cannabaceae > Humulus > Humulus lupulus. Next base: position 263,985,646 of record NC_084793.1, read on the forward strand.
GATTGAACTAGCACCAGGAACGAAGCCAGTGTCTAGAGCACCTTACAGAATGGCCCCAATAAAATTAAAAGAACTGAAGGTACAGCTGCAGGAGTTGTTAGACTTGGGTTTTATTAGACCTAGTTTCTCACCGTGGGGTGCACCAGCTTTGTTTGTGAAAAAGAAAGATGGTTCTCTGAGGATGTGTATTGATTACAGGGAGCTGAATAAGTTAACAATCAAGAACAAGTATCCTCTGCCAAGGATAGATGATCTGTTTGACCAGTTTCAAGGTAAAAGGGTATGCTTAAAGATAGACCTTCGATCTGGTTATCATCAGCTGAGGGTCAAGGAGGGAGATATACCGAAGACTGCCTTTCGCACCAAATATGGGCATTATGAGTTTTTGGTCATGTCCTTAATGCCCCAGCTGCTTTTATGTATGTGATGAATAGAGTGTTCAAGGATTATTTGGACCAGTTTGTGATCGTCTTCATCGATGATATTCTAGTTTATTCTTAGTTAGAGTTAGAACATGAGCAATATCTGAGGTTGGTTCTATAGAGACTGAGGGAACACAGGTTGTTTGCAAAATTCAAGAAGTGTGAATTCTGGTTATCTTAGGTAACTTTCCTTGGGCACATTGTCAGTAAGGAGGGGATTAAGGCAGACCCGGCCAAGATTGAGGCGGTCAGGGATTGGCCAAGGCCAAATAATTCTTTAGAGGTTAGAAGTTTCCTTGGATTGGCAGGTTATTACAGGTGTTTTGTAGAAGGATTCTCAAAGATTGCCACTTCATTGACTGAACTGACATGCAACAATCAGAGATTTGTGTTATCAGACAAGTGTGAGAACAACTTCCAGGAATTGAAGCAGAGGTTGATTACAGCTCCAGTTATGAGTCTTCCAACAGATCAGGAGAAGTTTATGATATACTGTGATGCCTCACATCAAGGTTTGGGTTGTGTTCTAATGCAGTCAGGGAAGGTGATTGCTTATGCCTCACGCCAATTGAAAGAGTATGAGCAGAGTACCCTACTCATGATTTAGAGTTGGCAGCAGTGGTCTTTGCATTGAAGGTATGGAGACATTATCTTTATGGGGAAAAGTGTGAGATGTACACTGAACACAAGAGCCTGAAGTACTTTTTCACACAGAAAGACCTGAACATGAGACAAAGGTGTAACGACCCAAAATTACTAATAAGGCTTAAGGGCCTTGATTAGTGTGTCGGGAGGGCATAATTGGAAGTTATGTGAATTAATGGTGAAAGGGCATGATTATATGATATGCATGACTCCATGATTATATGGATATGTGGAATGCATGTTTATGAGTATTAGATAAGCATGCATGCCCTGTTTAGTCTGTAAGGGCATAATTGTAATTTTGGGCCGTTAGGGCATAAATGTGATTATTTGAGATAATTGTTGAGACCACATTATTATGGAGATATATTTATGTTTGCAGCATTCGACCCGAGACAGTCCTGGGGAGCGGTTTAGCCAGGTAGTCATCGGTGGGAATAATTGGTGGTTAGTGGTACTTTGGTAACTTAGGTGACTATAGGTAACTCTTGAGGATAGTTGTTATAAGTGGGAATGTGGCATTCTTGCAAGAGGTTAAGGAAACGTATAGGCTTCCCTTGAGGATTATTTAGAGTCTAAGTTAGAGGGGAGGGCAATTGTGTCATATGGCTTTAGTAGTAGATAGGCTTTGGCTGAAGAAAGGTTTGATACGTTTCTCTCATTTTGGCTTATACATGGGTTATTTTTGGGAGCTCTAGAGAAAACCAGGAACCAAAAAAGAAGAAAGACCTCTGATTTTTTGGGATCAAGTGGGGAATCAAACCAAGGAAGCTAGAGGGTCTTCTACATATTTGAGGTAAGGATTTTAAGTGGTTATTTTGTGGAATTCAGCCAAGAAATATTATGGTTTGAGAGCTGAGTTGTGTTTTGTCTTGTGGATTATTGGAGTGAAATTCAGCTTGGGAATCAAAGGATTTGGGCTTGGAATTGAATTTGAAAGAGGCTCAACGACGAATTTCTACTCAAGGTAAGGGTTCTATGCATCTTTGAAGTTATTAGCTGGTGTGGTTTAAGTTTTCTGGTTTGTGGTTTAAGTTTTGTAAAGTTTGAAGCCACTTTGTGATTCTGAGTTTGGAGGAGTGTTTGGGTGTGTTTCTGGTGTTCATAAGTTGTTATACTGTTTATATGAAGTTCTAGGTCGAATTGGGGACTTGGGTGTGCTTGGGTATTGATTTGGCTAGGGAAAAATGCTGGGAAAAACCCAGTTTTCTAGGTTCGCGTATGAGTGTCGCGGCCCTGTTCTTCCGTGCCGCGGTGCTAGGTTGAATCAGGAGGAGGGAACCACTCTGGGCGCCGTGGCCCTATAGGGTTGTGCCACGGCACTAGGCTAATTTCAAGAAAGGGGAAAATTGATTTTTTAGGGTTTTGGCTCAGGGGGCTCGGGGTATGCTTCCACTACCTTGTGTGGGGAAACGGGAGGTCCCAAAAGCATGGGATTGGTTCTGGGAGATGATTACGAATTGATTAGTAATGAGAGTGCTATGTGTGGTTGTGACTAGGTGTATGCTTGGGCTCGGGGCAGGATCGTGCTCGGGGGTCGTCTTTCTTAATCAAAACACTTGGAATTAAAGGTAAGAAAACTGCACCCAGTTGTGTAAATATGTTGGGACTAAGGGCTCCCTATACTTGTATGCATTATTGTACGATGGTATTACGCCATGTGAACATGAAATATACGACCTAAGGGTGCTGAAATCAATATTGGCGCACAGGGCGCGGCTCGGCCACTGGTAGCCGAGGACAGCTTAATAATCACTGAGCTCGGTTTAAGCGGACTGGAGTCAGTGGGTTGAATACTGAGATAGGCCTAAGTGAGCCAAAGACAATGGATTAAATAGAGGGTGCGACCTAAGGGCGTCAACCTTAGTTTTTGCTTAGCATGTATACTGTGGTTAATTTGATGTATATGATGTGCTGAATATCTGGAAACTAGATCATTGGTTATTGAATGATTTCCTGGATTGAATGCTATGGCTTGCTGGGTGATTTACTAATGTCTTGTAAAATATTTGGTTATGCTCTATGAACTACTTGGTTGTTGATATTGATTGTGTTATGATATTATGTTTTCTTGCTGGGCCTCGGCTCATGGGTGCTGCGTGGTGCAAGTGAAGACAAGGGTAAGGTGAATCGACCATGGGTTGGATAGCTCTGGGGGTGAGGTGTACATTGTTAGTTGCTCGGCCGCCACGGTCGAGGGTTTGTACAGGGACGAAGACCTAAAATTTGTATTTTTTTCATTAGAGTGGCTTAATTATTTATAACACTTGGAAATCCTGTAATTATGTCGTTTAAACCTTGATTTGGGATCCCATGTACCAAATATTTATTTTAATGAAAATTATTAGTTTATAACCAAAATCTTTTAAACCTAACCTGTTTATGTATCTTGATTCACATTTTTTATTTAAATTACTTGATTAGCAAGTCTCGCACTATTTTAAACACACAGTGTAACAGTCTTGGTTATCCAGGGCGTTACAACTTGGTATCAGAGCGTCCTAGGTTTAAGGGTTCCTAAAGATAGGCTGGACATGTACACTCACAGCTAAAGACAAGCTCGACTCAGGGTTCTGTAATTGAATATATGAGATTATGTACTTAAGTTCTTGATTGAAATATGAATGTATTATATTGTATGATTATAGGGAGCATGAGAAACTGATAGGGCCTGGCCCTTGACTATTGTGTGATGAGATTGAGGCATGCTGATCAGTATTGCTATTACATGGAAATGAATATCTGAACAGTGGTATGTGGTGAATTGCTTAAATTGAACTTATATGTTATACTTGTTCATTGGCTTGTGGGAAGCATGATAAAGTGTGAGTATACTTGGTTGTAATAAAATTTGGTAGCTAAATGTATAGAATTGTGGATCCGTGTCTAATATGCTTTATGTATGCGTGACTATTGTGGTTATTTGGACCTGGTTGTGGATTGGTTGGGAGGGTGAACCTCAGGGCTGAGGAGTTTAGTCAGCACTGGCGGATGAATTCAAATTGTTTGTGCCCAAAATGGTTAAATGGATTTGGCGTGGTATTATGGGGGGTTGCAGATGATATCCGGGGTTGGAAACCTCAATCTGCCCCTGAAAGCCGCAACTGATGTTCGCTGGTATGTGAGTAAGCTGTGGGATCTAATAGTTGAGACTAGATGGAAGATCAGCTGAATTTTATGGGGAAGGAGCTGCTTTGTATGTTTTGACAGTGAGGTTACCAGTGTTGGTTTAATATGAGGATATAGATAGATAAAGGTATTATATGGAAGGCTTAGAAGGCGTTATTCTATGGTTTTCAGGAAAGTTCGGATTCGCCTAAGAATTGGTCGGTGGATGGGCAAAGCTAATTCCATCCTTGGTATATGAAGATGAGAGGTCATGACTAAGGGGTTGTACTAAGTATTTGTGGCAAAAGGATGCCTGGAAATGGTACTCCGACTGAGATATTGGCATGATGGGTTGGAAAGAACTCAGATGGTGATTTGATAAAAGAGATTATAAGGACATAGTTTGAGTTGAGGAGACTAATAGGCTTATAAGCTTGATTTGGAATGATAAGGTAACAATAATGTATGTTAATGAGTTTTGTGAGTTGGGTAATTCATTTTGGGAAATTGATGCAGGCGGATGTAGCTGGAAATGATGACCCATTTAAGGATTAAACTCTTGAATGGTCCAGGGCATCAGGGTTGCTCCAATGTATGAGATTTTCATTTGTATTTAGGCAGCAGAGAGGGCCATGTTATTTGAGATATGTGGAATCAGGTATAGAGCATGAATGTCGTAGGGCAAGAGATGAAAATGACAGTATTTCCATTGGTGGAATTTAGTAAAGACAGATTCTCGGTAATCGAAGTGGAAGAACCCCAGACAGTTCTATGGCTCCTGGTTTTGACAGGAAGGGGTCTGATTCATAAGATAGCCGTCAGGACAGTGATTATAACCAGTGGGGTTATTTATTATGCACCAGAGGCAGGAGATGCCACCTGGAAAGATGTCAGGTGAGGGCACGACTTCTACATGAAATGATTCGATATGTTAGGATAGATCTCCCATGATTAGGGAACGGAAGACTGGAATGCCTTATTACATTCGAAGCCCGAGGCTAGTTCCTCGGAGATGATCAGTTGACTGGATAGTTCACATTTTTGGTTATATAACGAGTTAGAAGAGTTCAGTGCTGAGAATGTCTCAAGAAAGATTCATACAAAGAGAAGATGCCTCAAGGGTACTGTGCTAGGGGCTGAAGGTATTTGTATTTGTTGAGGAGAAATTAGAAACTCCTGGAAGAGGAATTGGAATACAAGTAATAAAGAGGTTCGTAGTGAGAGCAATAGAGCTCGTCATATGGGAACCTTGATATGAGTCAGAGTGAGAGTCAATTTGTTAAGAGACAACCATGGATTGTAGGGGATATCACTTAGAGAATATTAATTGGACTAATGGAAACTAAGCTAACCAGTGGGGATTTAGATGGGTATACAAGGAAGGATTGGGTACGCTTCAGGACTGGGCCACGGATAGGTTGGATATCAGGGACATTATGGAAAATGGTAATGGTTTGACAGAGAGAATTACTGAAGCAGCCAAAGAAGTTTCACCTCGGGGTGGATTGGACAGAGCATCATATTGTGGGAATTGTTGGCGTCGTCTGTTAAGGATGAAAAGTTTAAATGCCTGGTTACAAGACATGACAATGTCTTCAGGAATTGATCTATGATTTGGCTATTACCAGCTGAGGATCAAGGAAAGAGACATTTCAGGAATTACTACTTGTATTAAGTAGGGTGTGATGAATTGGTAACAAAGGTTCTGAATTGATTCAAGCTTCAGCAACACAGGTAAGTTCTACAAGCAGAAAATATAGGAATAGTGTGAATAAGTCACCTTCAAGTTTAATGGCGGTATATTGGACTATTCTCCAGATAGAAGTGGAAAGCGAATGACTACAACGCTGATGATGTTAATACTAGGAAGTAGGGTCACAGGTAAGGCTCCATGAAGTGTCAGTTTGGTCTCGCCAGGGGTATTCAGAATAATGCTACAAGAAACGAAGGGGGTCAGGTATGAAGAAATTTGATCTGAAGCCACAGAGAAGTGGCTAAAGAACGTCTGAAGGATAGGGAGCACAACGAGACCGGCAAACGCATTACTTCCTTCCTTAGAGGACCAATGATGTAACACCCTACTTCCTTAGAGCCATTACTAAGTGAGTTTAAAACGTGCTAATCACTCGCTAATCGAGGTTTTAGGTTAAAAGTGTAGCTAAACTGTGTTGAAGGTCGTTAAATGCATTAAATATAAAAATGTGATCATTCATTGAAAATACTAAAAATTAAACATTTGGAATCTCAAAATACTGTTTAGAAAATATTTACAACTCAAAATACATTTAGGGTCGACTAGGCAACAAATTCAAGTCTATACATAACATTTTCCAAAAAATACCCCTGGCCGTGGCAGCCAGGTAGGCCAACATGTACCCGTAGCTCCACGCTCTCCATACTCATGGTTGGTCGATCTTACCCTTTCCCTTACCTGCACCATAGAGCACCCGTGAGTCAAATCCCAGCAAGAAAATTCAACAGAAAACAATTAACATATGCATATATATATATATTTATATTAATCAACATATAACAAAACAGCCAACAGGCTAAACATATAGCGGCCATGTCGTCTCGGGCGCTTTACCAGGCCTTGGGTTTGCGGTCTTCACCGTGAGGATGACTCCAGCATCCTAAGAGGGTCTCGCCTTAACGGCTCGCACTCCGCATGCTCAACGCCATCCCGACCCCTTGCCATGCTCGGCTTTGCACTCCATGTGCTAGTGCCGCTCTCGGCCCTTGCCATACTTGGCTTCGCACTCCACATGGTCGATGCCGTTCCCGGCCCCTTGCCGTACTCGGCTTCCTACCGTTCTCGGCTTTCGTTGTTCCTGGGCTTCGCTGTTCATTCACAAATATGCAATCCATAGCATAATATCAACACACATTTAAACATATACAAAACATAAACAATATGGCTATGCCCTGCAATTCAATCACATAGGGCCATGCCCTGCTCTATGGGTACAACAGTTCTTACCTGTGTCCAAAGCTTCCTGAGCACTGCAATCCCGAGCACAGTCCTCTAACCCGATCCTTGAAAACCTAGTCACAACGCATTAACATTAGCCATCCATCAAGTTTTAATCCAATGAATAACTTCGGGATATAATTCTAGCCTTCGGAACCTTGGATTCTACCAATCCGGGTGGTAAAATCCTTCCCGAGCCTTAACATTAGGGTTCCCAAGCTAAAAACCTTCAAACAGCCAACATCTCAAACTTGAGCTGCAGCCAGCCCCTTAAGGGTTGCTTCATGCTCAAGTCAGAGGCAAAAAGCCCCAGTGATTGAGGGACACGGACCGCGACACTCCCATCCTTGGGCTGCAACGCACCTGGGTAGACAGAGGCTCCCAACATCTTCAACACACACGGGCGGCGGCGCCTGAAGAACAGGGCCGCAACTCGAGCCTCCAAACCCAGAAAACACCATTTTCCCCTGCATTTTCCTTAAGGCTAAACCTTAATTTCATACTCCAAACATCACTTAAACTCATAATTGTACTTGGATTCCTTGTCTACACAACCTAGGCATCACATCCACCTAAGAATAGCCCTCTAATCCTCACTAACACCAAAATTCAAACCAAGCACAGCTAACCAGACCAAACCTCATGCAAGCTTGAGTTCTTAACATAATCAAGGAAATTCAACAACAAGATTCAATTAAAGAACATACCTCTACACTTAAATCAGTTCTTGAACTGATTCCCTGAGCTTTAAGCTTCCCAATCCTCCAATTCACCAGCCCAAGTCTTCAAAGTTTCATCAAAATTCAAACACCATGAGAGGGAGAGAGAGCTGTGAGATAGAGAGAGAGAGAGTCCTCTTCTGATTTGTTCCAGTGACTTCCCAAGACTATTATGAGCTATGTAATACCCCTGCCAAATGACCAAACTGCCCCTTAAGCTTATCCTCAATCCTTAAGTAACCCAAGGGAACTTTAGTCATTTGCCGAATCCTGTTAAGTCCCCGAGTATTCCTATAAATCCCCATTTAATCCCAACATGTCCAAATCATTATTAAATTACTTCACGTTACTCAATAAATCCTGAACACATATTATATTCCCAAAATACCCCTAGGCTCTCCCGAGCCGGGTATTTGACCCCGTTGTGACTTTCTAGCTAATCTTCTCCCTAGGAATGTCTCGGATCGTGCATAATAAATATATCACCACTCACTCATGGTATCAATCACAATATACACAAATATTGCATTTATGCCCTCAACGGGATAAAATTACAAATATTCCCCTAATAACCAAAATGGGCCCACATGCATATTTAATCCACTTAAACATGCATTTCTAATCACATAATCATCAAATTCACATATTAACATAATAAATCACTTATTTCCCTCCAGGCACGCTAATCAAGGCCCTAAGCCTTATTAGCAAATTTGGGACGCTACAAATGAGGCCATTGAGAAGATTAGAGCTTGGATGCTTACTTCTTAAAGCAGACAAAAAAGTTATGCAGATCCCAAACACAGGAACGTGGAGTTCCAAGTGGGAGACTATGTCTTCCTTAGAGTCTCACCATGGAAAGGGGTGAGAAGATTTAGGAAGAAGGGCAAGCTGAGCCCTAGAGTTGTAGGTCCATTTGAGATCCTAGATATAATGCCCCGAATTTCCTAACAAGGGTTAGGACCTTGATTAGGAGGCCGGGAGGGCCATAATTGAGTTATGATGTTATTTAATGATCATATGCATGTTCATGTTAATTATATTATTATATGATGATAAATGCGTGCATATGGGAGTATTTATAATTATAAGGGTATTTTGGTAATTTGACCGCTGTGGGCGTAATTGTGTATTTTGGGTGCATGATTGTGATTAATTAATATAGCCACATTATAAGGTGGATTGGTTCGGGATAGTCGGCATGAGACGATCATGGAATGTAAGTGTTCGGTCTAATCATAACGGGATTAAGTCCGGGGCTCGGGGCGAGTCTCGGGGTGAATTTAATGATTAGAGCATTACCGGGAATTTAAGGGTAATGGGATATGGATTATTGGTGTTTGAGGTTATTGAGAATAGCAAGAATTTGAGGGTGTTAAGTGTGATTAATGAAATAGGTGCGAAAGGACGGCTTTGCCCTTGGTGGCTGTTAAGGTTTTATTTTAGACCTAAGGGTATTTAGGTCCTTTCCCCTCAAAGGATATATATCAGCCATTAAGGCTGTAGAAGAGTAACAAAAACAGAGCTTCTATTCCCTCTCTCCCGATAGATTTTCTTCCTCTTTTCTCTTTGGATTTTAAAGCTCAGTTTGAGGAATTAAGCCAAGGAACCAAGCTTAGCCAAGCTAGGGTTATAATCCACCATTGAAGAGGGTGAGTTTCTAGCCACTAAAACTCTTGCTTTTGCTCTGTTTTCTAAGTTAAGTTTCAGCTGGTTTTTGGGTTGGAGACTTGGGAATTGGTTTGAGTTTTGGCTAGGGTTCTTGGGGTTGTGGTCCCTAGGACATGTGGAGATGATTTTTGGGTTCATTTGGCTCCAAAAATGGGATTTGGAAGCATTGGAATCGAGTTAGAATTGAAGGAGTCGAAGAAGGAAGTTTCAGGGGGTGGCTCTGTCTGGGGGTAGCGCTACAGCGCCCATCAGAGGGCGCTATAGCGCTACACAGGGCTCAGTTGGGCGGTGTGTGGTTCTGTCTTGAGCGCTGGGGTGCTAGAAGGGAAGCGCTGTAGCGCTACCCTGTTCCTTCAGAACCCTGTTTTGGGTGTTTTTAAGGGTTTTTGGCTCGGGGTTTCAATCCTTAAGGCCCGGGATCGAATCTACTCACTGTGTGGGCATGTTTCGAGGTCCCGAGAGCGGGGTTTAGGTTAAAAACCTATCTTTGGTAATTTTCATTAATTGGAGATTGTTTTGGTTATGACTAGGTGATCGTCAAAGGATTAAGGATCGATCGTTCTCAGGGGTCGTTCTTGTTATAACTCTCACTCGAACCGGAGGTAAGAAAACTGCACCCTGTGTATATGTGACTTGCGTGGCTATTCTTGATGCATGTTGGTTGATTATTATACATGACATGCATGGCTATTATTGGTGCATGTTGGATTGCTAAATATAATGCATATGATGCACGAGAAACATGTGATTAGGATATGTTTTGTATATTGGATACGTTATTGTTCAGAGCTTGAGCCTCTGTGTTTATGCATGATCCTAATTGTACTAGTACTTGTTGACTAAGCATGCTGAATACCTTGTATATGGATATTGGACATGTGATATATGTTTGGTGGCATGGCTTACTTGTGTATGGCACTGGCTTATTAGTCAGAATCTGCAATGGTGTTAGATCCATCTGTGAGGCTGTGATTTATTAGTCAAGTTCACAATGAGTTGAACACTGATCGTGTTTTACTGACCTAAGAGTGAGAAATGGCATAGCGTTGTGAACGCCGAGCCAAATGAAGATTAGATCTAATCGATATCAGCAAGAATGACTCATATGGGGTATTAACGCTGGACCGACCCTAAGGTCGATGAACTTATAAGCGCTTGTCTGGTCTAAGACCAGTGATTTAAAGCCAGGGCATATGGCCCCGGTGACTGTTTGTCACATGGCTAGGGAACGCTGTTCCACAGTTACGACTCTAGAGTCGGGAGGAAGGTTATGTTGGTGACTAATCACCATGCACCTATCCTGTTGAAGCTAGTGAGATGCTCACTTATTTGTTAAGCCCCGGTGATCCTATCGTCACATGGCTAAAGGGTGTTGTACCCATATTAGTGACTTTTGGATATCTGTTAAACCCTGGTGATCCTATCATCACATGGCTAAAGGGTGCTGTCCCCATATTTGTGACTTTTGTGATAGTCACCTATTTGTTTGGACTGTTGGTCCTGAATAGTTAATACAGTTACTGTTGATATTATATCATGTTATATTGTGTTTTCTTGCTGGGCTTCGGCTCACAGGTGCTATGTGGTGCAGATAAAGGCAAAAGAAAATTGGACTATCCTTGAGTTAGAGATCTTAGGTGATGACGTGTACATATGCAGCTGCTCGTCCACCACGGCCAAGGTTTGAAGGGGAACTAGGGTTAAACCCTGTTTTGCCGCGTAGAACGGCCAGTTGTAAATATTTTCTTGTAGTAGACTCTGAAATTATAATTTCGGGATCCCAACATATATATTAAACGTTCTAATGAAACATTACATCTTAACCAAAATTTTTAATCCCTAAATCGCTAATCATACTTAGTTACACGATTTTGGCCAAATAACTCGATTAGCGAGTTTCAGACTGTTTACAAGGCACACCGTAATGGTCCCTGGAGTTGGGGCGTTACACTACAGAGGATTGGTCAGGTGGCCTATAGGTTGGCCTTACCACCGGCATTGTCGGTTGTGCATAACATATTTCATATTCAGCTCTTCGGAGGTATGTATCAGATGCGACTCATGTGTTGAGTTACGAGGATCTGGAGCTTGAGGCAGAGCTCTCCTATGAGGAACAACAAGTCCATATACTAGACAAAAAGGACAAGGTCATGAGGAATAAAACTATACCTTTGGTTAAGGTATTATGGAGGAATAGCAAGGTCGAGGAAGGGACCTGGGAGTTGGAGTCAGATATGCAGAGTCAGTTTCTCGAGTTGTTCAGGTAAATTTCGAGGACAAAATTTCTGTAAGGAGGGGATAGTTGTAATGTCCTGAATTCCCTAATGTGGCTTAGTGCCTGGATTGGGGTCTAGGAGGGCCATAATTGATTTAATGCATTATTATGTGATTATATGCATGATTATGTAAATTATATTATTATATGATGATAATTACATGCATGTGGGCCCACTTCTTATAAGAAGGGCATTTTCGTAATTTTGGCCCGTTTATGGCATATTTTTATATTTATGTGCATGTATGTGATATATGGGTGAGACCACATTGTTATGTGGATATGTTTGAGCTGTTCGGCATGAGACGATCTTAGGAAGCAAGTTAGCAGTTTGGTCATAACGAAGTTAATTACCAAGCTCGGGGTGAGCCTAGGGGTAATTTGGTGTTTAGTACATTACCGGGAATGAGCGGATAATGGGATATAATTTAATAATTATTGAAGATATCGGGAATGATGAGAATTGGAGGACGTTAAATATGATTAACGAGATAGGTGGGAAATGACAATTATACCCTTGGGTGGCTTTGAAGGATTAGAATGGCCCTAGGGGGAATTTGGTCATCTTGACCATGGGATATGTTTAACCAAAGGAAGGTTGTAGATTTCATAGGCAAGCAAAACAGAGTTCTCTACTCTCTCTCTCTCTCTCTCTCTCTCTCTCTCTCTCTCTCTCTCTTTCCATTGGATTTTTGAAGCAAACTAGAGGATTCAATTGGAGGATTTAAGGCTTGAGAGTTTAGGATAGTGATCAACAGTTGAAACCATTGGATTTTTGAAGAAAACTAGGGGATTCAATTGGAGGATTTAAGGCCTGAGAGTTTAGGATAGTGATCAGCAGCTGAAAAGGGTTCAATTTATATTTGAGGTAAGGTTTTCAACTTGAAATTTCAAGGTTTTACTCTGTTTTTAAAGTGGTTTGTAAGCTTGATAGTTTGATTTTGGAGTTGTGTATTTGGTGATGTTTCAAGTGGTATAAAGCTTTGGTTTTGATGTTAGAATGGTGATAATGTTGTATTAAGGTTTGGTTGTGATATTGGAGATTTATTTGATGAGTTTTGGTTGAGTTAGAATTGAGGAAAATGCAGGGGAGCTGGGTTCGCGGGGTCAAGTCGTAACTTGAATGAACCCCAGAGCCTCCCCTAGGCCTTATCTGGCAGGCGCACCACGACCCTCAGGGTCAAGTCGCAGCCCGCCCTTGGTACCCAAACAAGGGGATTCTTGTCTTGGGGCCGTGTCGCGGCCCTTGGGGGCAGGTCACAGCTCGCCTATCCTTTTTGTGCCAGGCTAGGTTTTAGATTGTTTTGAGCGCGGGTTTTTGAATCTCAAGGCTCGGAATTGAATCTACTAACCATTTTAGTAGGATTCGAGGACCTGGGAGCTGAGTTTTAGTCCATGAACCTTTTATTACTCATTTTATTGATGAGATTTCATAATTGGTTATGATTAGGTGACCGCTAAGGGACCTAAGGACATGATCATTCTTTATTTATTTTACGCTCAAGTCTGAGGTAAGAAAATTGCACCCAATATGTGACATACATGATTATTGATGAGGCATGATGAGTACTCTATATATGGACAGTGGTTGCATTGTAAATGCCTGACAGTGCTGCTTACTTGCGAATGGCACTGACTTATTAGTCAGAAACGATAATGGTTTAATACTGTTCGGGAAGCTCTGACTTATCAGTCATGATCGGCAATAGTACTGAGCGTTGGTCGTATGGAATTGACTTATAAGTCAAGAGTGGCATTAATGTTCTGACCGCAGGTCGAAATGATTAGATCTAATCAACATGAGCACTAAATGCTTGATTGGCCTATTGGTCGAAGAAAACTAAAACGCTTGGCTAGTCTATGACTAGTTACTCAGAGCCAGGACCAAAAAGGTTCAGGTGACTTGATAGTCACATGGCTTAGGGTGCAGGACCCCAGAGAGACTCATTAGTCATCTATTCAGGGTGCAGGATCCCAAGATGCCTCATTAATCATCTATTTAGAGCGCAGGACCCCAGAATGACTCATTAATTATCTATTCAAGGCACAGAACCCCAGGATTGACTTGCTAGTCATCATCTGATTAGGGCTGAAGCCCCAGAATGATTTCATGATCATTTATTTATATTGAATACATACAGTAATAAGTTTTCTTACTGAGCCTTGGCTCACGGGTGCTATGTGGTGCAGGTAAAGGGAAAGAAAAGCTCACCTAGGCTTGAGTGGAGAGCTTAGGTGGCGACGTGTACATATGTGCCCGATTGATCACCACGGCCAAGGTGTTTCTCAGGGGAACTAGGGTTTAACCCTATTTTTGCCGCTTAGGTCGGCGGATTGTAACTTTTGAACTGTAATGACCATTTGTATGTAAACAACTTTGTAAACACTTTTATGGAATCCCACGTACAGTTTAATGTTTTAAATAAAATATATCCATTCCTTTTGACCAAGATTTTCACCCTGGCCCATTAATAACACTTAGATGCATGTTTATGACCTAATGACTCATTTAGCGAGTTAAGGCCTATTTAAATCACATAGTGTGATGGTCTTAGCTAACCAGGGCGTTACACTGGCGTGGGTATGTTCAGGGCCTGGAGCATAGGCCATGTAACGTCCTAAACTCCAGTGATCGTTACGGTGCGCATTATAACCAGTGCTAAACTCGCTAATCGAGTCATTTGTCCAAAATTGTGTAACTAAGTATGATTAGCAGTTTAGGGATTAAAATTTTTGGTTAAGATATAATGTTTTATTAGAACTGTAACGACCCAAATTCGCTAATAAGGCTTAAGGGCCTTGATTAGAGTGCCTAAAGGGCATAATGGGAATTATGTGTGATTTTAATGATTAAGATGCATGATTATGATTTAAAGCATGTTATATGATTACTTGAATATCTGAGATGCATGACTATGTGTATTAGTATGCATGTAGGCTCTGATTAGGTTAGAAGGGCATAATTGTAATTTTGGCCATTATGGGCATAACTGCTTTGATATATGTGATAATTGTCGAGACCACATTATTATGTGGAAATATCTGTGATCTGTGACTCGAGACGATCCTAGTGAGCAAAGTAGCGAAAAAGTCATGGCGGGGATTTATACCCGGCTCAGGGTGAGCTTAGGGGTATAAATGGGAATTTAGGGAATATAATGGAGTCTATCTTGATATTGACGAATATTATTGGTGATTAGTTAGGTATCGGGAGTTAAGAGGGAAATATTAGAGACACTCGAGGAGTTAGCGGGAATTGGGTAAAATGACTAAAATGCCCTTAAGTGGATTAAAGGGTTTAGACTTAATAGGGAGGGCATAATAGTCATTTGGATTACAGGAGTTAAGTATTACTAAGTCTTTATGTTAGTGGGGATTGTAGAGAAGTGTAGAAGTCTGAAAAAGAAGGAAATGGAAGGGAAAAGAAAGGGGAGAAAACAGAGAGAGTTTTCTAGGTCGGTTTATATTTCCTTCATCTGTTTCTTGAGGATTTCTGGAGCAAAGCTCAGAGGAGAGCTGGGATAAACTAAGCATCAAGAATTCTAAGCTAAGTTTGGAGAATTGGCAGAGGTTAAGCAAGGATTCACTAACACTTGAGGTAAGACTTTAGAGTTCTTCAGTTTCTGTTTCTGGTTTTTGAGCTATGGTGTTTAAGTTGAATTGGATGGGAACTTTAGGGAATTCAGGCCTAAGGCTGAGGAGGAGCAAGCCAAGGAAGTCTAGAGGCAACTTGTGGTCGAAATCCCAATAAAGGTATAAAATCTAAACTCTAACTTTGATGTTCAACTGGTTTCTGCTGAGTTTTAGTGTCTAGAAGTGGCTATGGTGAATTTTGAGTTTGGGGATGCATGTGCTTGAGTTTTAGGTATTTGGGGTGCTTGGGATGAGTGGAATATGTTCATAAGGTTGTTTTTAAGGTTGGGAAAGATTTGGAAGAGTTTTGGTTGAAGTTGGTTCGAGGAAATCGCAGGAAGGGAAAGCTCGGAGTTGGCCAGTCTGTGACTAGCGCTACAGCGCTAGCCTTTGGGCGCTGTAGCGCTAGGCCAAGCTTGCTGAGGGGATTTTTCTTCTGTTTATAGCGCTGTAGCGCCCTCCCATGAGCGTTGTAGCGCTACCTTGCCTTCTGAAGGGAATTTTAGGGTTGTTTGCAAGGGCTTTTGACCTAGGGTTTGGGGTGTGATTCCATCACCTTGTTTGGTGGAACTAGGACCTCTCGGGGGCTCGGGATTGGCCCCGAGGCTAGGTTTTGGACTTGAGGATTGATGATGACTTTGGCCCATGGTTGTGTTTAGGTGAGTGCTAGGGCTCGAGGGGGATCGTGCTCAAGGAGTCGGATCAAAGCTGGTGAATTGAAAGGTAAGAAAATTGCACCTAGTTATATGTTTGTGATGGGACTAAGTGCTCCCGATACTTGTATCGTGTTATTGATGGTATTACGCCATGGGACATGTAAAAGCGGCCTAAGAGTGTCGTACATAATATTTGCGCATAGGGCACGGCTTGGCCACTGGTAGCCGAGGACAGCTTAATATTCATTGAGCTCGGTTTAAGCGGGCCGGAGTCAATGGGATAACGGAGGGAGCAGCCTGAGAGCGCTAGCCCTAGTTATCAATTGTGCAGTGATATATGATATGAGTTGGTATGCTTAGTATGTTGAATACCTGACTATACTGAATGATTATATGGTTGAGATTATGTGAAGTAGTATGCAATGTTGACTTGTCTGTTGATTGCTTATGCTCTGTTGTTGTGTTTTCTTGCTGGGCCTTGGCTCACGGGTGCTACGTGGTGCAGGTAAAGGCAAGGGCAGGTTGGACCAATCCTGAGGTGGAGGGCTGCGGGGTTGAATGTACATAGCCAGCTTTTCGATCACCATGGTCGAGGAGTGGATCAGGACAGGGATTACCTGACTGTTTGTTTTGTCTTAGTATGGCTGGTTATTGTATCTGAACCTTATAACTTTTGTAAACGATCCTTAAACTTGTATTTTTGGGATCCCGTGTAAACAGATAGTGTTTCTTAATGAAAATCTGGCTTTTGAGACCAAAACATTTTAAACCCTAGTTCCTTTACAATTTCGATGACACGCTTTAAATTAAATGACTTGATTAGCAAGTCTGGCACTTTACAAACACACAGTGTAACGGTCTTGGCTATCCAGGGTGTTACAAGAACGTTTACTGTATACATTGGGATCCCAAAAATATAATTTATTGGTCTATTACAAGAAAATATTTACAACCAACCGATCTAAGTGGCAAAACAGGGTTTAACCCTAGTTCCTCTCCTTCAAACCTCAGTCGTGGCAGTCGAGCAGCTGCATATGTACACATCGTCACTTAAGCTGTAACGACCCAAAATCACTAATATGGCTTAGGGGCCCTGATTAGTGCGCCGAGAAGGCATAATTGGTTAATGTGTGAGTTTATTGATTTAAATGCATGCTTGTATGATAATATGAATGTAAATGTGATTAAATGTTATATCTGTGAGAACCACATTATTATGTGGATAGACTTGCAGAGTGCGACTTAAGGCGATCCTAGAGAGGTAGATAGCGGGAAAAGTCACAACGGGGCTTAATATTTGACTTTGGATAAGTCAAGGGTATTTTAGGTGTCGGGTAGTTATTTAGACTATCGGGTTATGGAAATAAAAATATGGAGATATATTTGAGGATAGAAAGCTTAGGCGGGAATATTGGGGAAATTTACCGTTTTGCCCTCGGGGACGTTTCCGGTACCCCGAGCCTCAGGATTGACTTAACTGGCTAGGATTAGACTAAGTTAATGAAAAACAGAGGAATAAAACACAAACCGTCCCATGCTCTCTCTCCTCTTCTCTTATCTTTTCTCTCCCAAGAAACTACAGAAAACCTAAGGGAATCAGCTGGGAAAACTCTGTGTTTGAGCTGAATTCATGAAGGCTTAGCTTAGTTCAGACTAAGGGTCACTCAATCAAGATTAAGGTAAGAGTTGAGTTGTGTTGTGTTGTGTTTTGGGTGTTAGAACTCTGAGTTTTTGGCTGAATATTAAGGTGTTTATGGTTTTGATGTTTAAGGGCTGAATTAAAGATAAGTGCTTGGGTTTTAGCTCAGAGGTTGTCAAGGAAGTGGTTCAGCAAAAGAGGTAAGCTTCAATTCGTAATTTAGAGGTTTAAATTTGAGTATTGCATGACTGGTTTTGGTGTTTCAATTGCTGGGTTTTAGAAATCAAAAATGGAACTTTAGTAGGTTTTTAGGCTGAATTTCTGTTGGATTATGTTGTTAGAGTCATGATAAATGTTTGTGATTAATGGGTTTTGAATTAGGGTACCTTGGGATGGTTTTGGATGGGGTTAGGATGCTAGAAATGGTGGATTTTTTGGGCACGAAGGAGAGGGTCGCGGCTCTGTTCTTGAGCGCTGCAGCCCTACGAAGTAAGAGAGTCAGAGAGGCTCGGCCAGGGGAGAGCGCCGCGGCACCCTTGGGCAGGGCCGTAGTGCGTGTTTGCTTGTTGGGGGTCTTGGGCTCTGTTTTAGGGGCGGACCATGGCTAGGTTTCAAGGGCCGTAACCCTTAGGTACATCCTTGAACATTTGGAGATTTTAAGCGCGGGAATCTAGCCTAGGGTGCTCGGGATCGATTTCACCACCGTGCTTGGTGGAATTCGATGTCCCGGAAGCTAGTACTGTACCCGGAAACCTTCATTTGAATATTAATGGAATCCATTACCTTGGTTGTGACTAGGTGTTAAAGCTAGGGCTCGGGAAATAGATCGTGCTTGAGGAACGCCGCTCGTAATCAGTGAACGTAGAAATTAAAGATAAGAAAACTGCACCCGGTTCTGTGTTTGTAATGGGACTAAGGGTTCCCTAATATGTATGCTTTGGAAAGGATGGTATTATGCCATGCAGACAGTAAATCAACGGCCTAAGAGTGCCAAAGATTACACTAGCGCACAGGGCGCGGCTCGGCCACTGGTAGCCGAGGACAGCTTATTATGCATTGAGCTTGGTTTAAGCGGGCCGGAGTCAGTGGGGTAAACAGAGGGTGCGGCCTAAGTTGTCGGCCCTAGTTGTTATGTGACTTGACTGTGATTAATAATTGGTTGCATCTTTGATTCCGATTAGATGCTATGTGTTTAATGTGGAATGTTAAGTGTTTGATCATGCTTAAAGGATTATACTCTTGTTATGGTTGCTGAGATGTGTATTATGTTTTCTTGCTGGGCCTTGGCTCACGAGTGCTACGTGGTGCAGGTAACGGCAAGGGAAAACATGATCAACCCTGACTTAGAGAGCTCTGTGAGCGGAATATACATGACCAGCTGCTCGGCCGCCACGGTCGAGAGGATAACAGGAACAGAAGTGCTATAAATATTTGTTTTGCCTTAGAGTGGCTGTCGGTAGTCTGTATTTTGGAAATTTTGTAAACCAACTTTTAAACACTGTTTTTTTGGGGATCCCACATGTAAATCTGTTTGAATATATGAAATATATCTTTTGAGACCAAAACCATTTTAACCCTAGCACATTTATGGTTAGTGACACGTTTTTAACTAAATGACTTGAATAGCAAGTCATGCACCTTATAAGTACACCGTGTAGCGGTTTTGGCTATCCAGGGCGTTACATAAGCTCTCCAACTCAAGGATGGCCCAGCTTTCTTTTGCCTTTACCTGCACCACATAGCAGCCGTGAGCCGAAGCCCAACAAGAAAACTTAATATGCTCATGAACAGTAATAACATGTCATCAAATCATAAGGCACACGCCTAGCAAATACAGCCCTATTCAAGCAGGCAAATGAGTTCACATAATGATGAATATACAACATCAACCGATGATCATAATAATCATCCCGGGATTTTAGCCCCAAATAGAAGTGTGACAGTTGTAATAGTCACTAAGGTGGGTTCCGTTCCCATTATCCATGTGACGATAGGGTCACCGGGGCTTTGCAGATAAGTGATCATTTCACTAGCTTAAACAAGATAGGTGTTTGATGAACTAGTCACCAAGATAACCTACTGCATGACCATAGAGTCACAACCATGGGATTCCGCTCCCTAGCCATGTGACAAACAGTCACCTAGGCCTTTGGCCCTGGCTCTGAGTAACTAGTCCTAGACTAGTCAAGCACTTATAATTTTCATCGACCTTCGGGTCGGTCCAGCATCAATGCTCCGAGAGTCATTCAACACTGATATCAATTAGATCTAATCTTTTTATCGACCCTGCGTTCATGACGCTAATGCCGTTTCTGACTCTCAGGTCAGTAATACGCGACCAGTGCCGACCCTAACTAGTCAGTGCCATACACAAGTAAGCAATGATACCAAACATATATCATATGTCAAATATCTGAAACAGGGCATTCAGAATGCTTACTTAACCATTGCTAGCATAATTAGGACCATGCATAAACACAGAGATTCAAGCTCTAAACAGTCTCATATTCAATATTCATGGCATGCCCTAATCACATGTTTCTCGTGCATCACATGCATCACACTTAAACATCCAACATGCCTCAATAATAACCATATACAAGAGAGCAAGATTGATAAGCATTCAATATGCTATCAATGTTCACATTTAAACATCCAAACATGCATCAAGAATAACCATGCATGTCACATATGGGGTGCAGTTTTCTTACCTTTGGTCCAAGCACAGGTTACCAATAAACAAGCCACAAGCACGATCGTTACTCTAAGCCTCTAGTGATAACCTATTCACAACCACAAATGGTGATCCAATGAGTTCAAGTTCTAAAACCAATCCCGGAACTAAGACCTAGCCTCCGAGACATCCAATCCCACTAAACCGGGTAGTAGGAATGATCCCGAGGCCTAAGGTTTGAGTTCCCAAGCTTAAAACACCATTTCAGCCATAAATACCCTCAAGCGCTGCGGCGCCAACTCACTGAGCCGCGGCCCCCAGCCAAAATAGAGGCATCAGGGGCAAGCGCCACAACGCCCCATACCCAGTGTCGCGGCCCCCAGAGCTCACAAAACCTGCCAGCTGCTTCATTGGATCTGGCTAATAAGCTTCTAATCTTTCCTAGGATCGCTATGCCTCGATCCTCGCTTGAATCCAAGTCCTAGAACTCAAGTTTCCTTCGAAAATGCGATCGAGAGACGAAAGTGGAACTTAGAGGGAGAGAGAACATTCCTGAACGTTCTTTTGTTCCTTTAAAGGTTACTTCAAGCTTAAGTAGCCTCAACCAAATCCTAAGGCTCGGGGTCCCGAAAACGTCCCCGAGGGAAAAATAGTCAAAACCTCCTGAATTTCCCCTGATCTTACTAACTCCCAATTTATCATCAAATTCTTATTCCCATTACCCAATAACCCGGTAATGCTCTAAATACCCCTTGACTCACTCCGAGTCAAGCATAAATCCCATTGTGACTAATCCACTAGCTTACCTCCTAGGATCATCTCATGCTGGGTAACCCTGGCATAACCAAATAATAATAAAGCACCACACACATATCACATATATGCCAAATATGCCCGAAATGGCCAAAATATGAAAAATCACCCAATTAATCAGAAATGGGTTCACATGCATATTTAATACACCTAACACATGCATATATTCATTTAATAACACAATAAATCAATTATGGCCCTTCTAGTCAAGGTCCTAAAACTTATTAGAAAATTTGGGGCATTACAGGCCAAATCAGCGCGGGAGTTACCCTCCCGCTCCACAACTACTTTGCGCAGTTCCTCAAGTTTGTGGGGATCGCGCCTTTCCAAGTTCTACCCCTGGCGTACAAATTTCTCACGGGATGGCGTATATTCTGCGCATCAAAGGATATCCCGGGGCCCACTCTCGCGGAAGTGTTGTATTTCTACAAGCTAGAGCCGCAATTCAACTCCAAAGACAAGACGCAGGACAAATTTTATAGATTGAAAGCCCGCGGAGTTAGTCTGGCTCCATTCAGCACATGGAAGCACCCTTCGGATGTCAGGCATTATTGGTTCATGACTTCCGGGTTCCTCCTAGAGAAGAACCCCACTTTGGTGTTGGACTTCCAGCGTGTGGGTAAGTTATCCTTCTCCACTTTCTATCCAGCCTTTGGTTTTTGTTTATTGGACACTCACAATCCTGGAAAATAGGTCCATATGCTCAGACCCTGCTCAGCGAATCGATCTTGGAGCGAAAAAGATTATATTCTACTTCGAGTGATGAGGAGCTGGACGTGGGGGGCTTCGTAAGTATGGAGAACCTTCGACTGGTCAGGATGATTGGCGTGAATCAGTTTATAGATGCCCCTAGCTTCCGGGGGTTGCAATGTGAGAGGGATCCTGCCCTAAGGGAGGAGGTGGCCCTCATCCACATCGAGGCAATGGAGGTCGCGACCAAGGCGGACATGGAGAAGGCAAAGAAATAGTAGTCCCGTTAGGCGGAGAGAGCTGAGTCCGAAGAACTGGACGCCCATCTCGAGGAGAGGCAGCCTAACACTGGAGCTCCCGGAGCTAGCATTTCGGGACAAGGTAAATCGCCTCTGATGTTAACTTATGCTCCTCATTTTGAGGGCTTAGTTAGGAATAGGCAATAGTACCAGGATTATTTGACCGAGACTATCAACAATGTGGGCCTTCCTTGCCCCATTGTTATAGACATACCGACCCTCATGTATTTGTCCTGGTTCCTACAATACGGTAGCTTTTTGGACCTAGATGACATGGGGGAATGAATTCACTCTTTCGCCCTGGGGGAGTTGAGTCGTGCCCGTTCTTTAGATAAGGGTTCGCCCGGAGGACTTTAGACTTGAATATTTCCCTTATTTTTTACTTCTATTCCCATTCATGTATTTTACTGATTAGTTTCATTTTTCTATCTATCTCAGGTGATCCGAAGATGTCAAACCTTGTGGCCAAGATGAAGGAGATGATCGAGACAAGGACGGCCACAGCCATGGCTTCAGCGAAGAGGACCACCAAGGACCCAACCAAAAAGAAAATTATGGAGCTAATTCTCGGGGATTCAGAGCCAATACGGGAAGCTTCTAAGAGGGGTCTAGCTGTAAGTTCCATTCTGGTGGCGCACGCCAAAAAGGTCCTGCCCTAGCCTGCTCCTCTCCAAGTTATTAATTTGGAGCAAGAGCCTTCCGAAGGAGGAGGGGAGGTCAAGAGGAAAGCGAACTCGGTTCCCGCGGGGTCTTCGAAGTGGGCCAAGAGAAACAAGACCAAGGATCCAGCCCTAGTCGAGGAGCATTCCTCTAGGAAAGCCTCATTGTTACGCAAGAGGCCCCGGAGGCTCCAGGGCTTCCCATCAACCCAGTCCTTCCTGAGGAAGGGGACCTAGTCCTCCAGGAGGAGAGGATGAAAATGGTGTCCCAAGCTTAGGACGACGGGCAGAACAAACAAGATGAGGTGTACCATTCCTTGACCATTCAGTGGAAGGTGGATTTTGCCGAACGTACAGAGGCCTTCAATGCTCCCCAACAGATCGTGGATTGACTTGTAGCCGAGACCGATTTTTGGCCTAAGTTGGGGCAGGACACTACCCAGGTGGGGGCTACCATGTCCAATCTTCAACTCAAGTGATATGCCACCTTGGCCAGCCAGAATGCCTTTTTCATCTCCCAGGCCATTCGTCATCAGGCCACCGCGGTAAGCCACATGCTTGTCTAAACTTTTATTTTACCTTCATTATTCCTTGTAAGTTTTGTAACTTTGATTTGTTCCAGGATGCCTTGTTGGCCTATAGGAATGCAGATTTGGTGGTCGAGATGGCTGTGAAGCTGGAGATGGCCTAGATGGAGCTAGAGGGGGCCGTTAATCAAAGAGAAGCTGCTAGGGAGGCCCTTGCCAAGAAGGCTACTCGGATTGAGGCTGAGCGTGAGGAGGCTGCCCGGGTTCGGGCTCAACACGAGGAAACTTTGTATAGGAAGGATGCCGAACATAAGAAGTCAGTGGACAACTTGGAGGCGAAGCTACATCGTGCTTGTGGCTCAGAGGCTTTGATCAAATCCCTTCTCGAGGCGGCTAAGGCCCAAATTTGACATGAGCGGGAGAAGATGGAAAACCTTGAGTCCTGGAACCAGGCTTTGGAGGGCATGATTCAGCTGGAGATGAAGCGGAGCGAGGAGGCTCGCAAAGAGAAGGAGAAGGCAGACAAGATGTAGGCAGCCACTTTTGATGAGGCCATTTACATGGCCTGGCTCCAGGACAAGAACATGAATCTCCTCCTTTATCCGGATTTGGTTGCAAAGAGGGCTAAATTTGAAGCCAAGGAAAAAGCTGATGCGATGCTCCTAGCTGGGGATGAACAGGGTGAGAATGCTCTGGATGTCCCGGATCAGAACGAAGCCTAGGCTTGGGCCTCTGTATTTTAGTTAGGGCTTCCTTTCTATTTTTTTTAGTTGTATTATATATATGGATGCAGATGCGTCCAAGACAAATTTTATCATCCGTATTTATATATTGATTTTTCTCTACATAATGGTTTCCACTTTATATTCGTTTTTTTTTCTAAATTCACTAAGTGTTTTATCACTCTGTATGAATCCAAGTTGAATATTGGGTCCTGTTTCCAATGACCAAGACCACTAGGGAAATATCGTTGAAGGTATTTAACCTGTCCTGAGACCCACATTCGGGTCTTGACGGCTAGGATCGTTTTGGACTTTATCAATATAACTTAACTGATTTATCCCGATTCTATGGTTCAGGTTCCAATGGCCTGGACCATTAGAGATTTGTTATAGATATGACTTAATTAGTTAACTCGTTCCAAACGCGAGGTTCAGGTTCCAACGGCCTGGACCGTTAAGGAGTTAATAACTATCGTTTGATTTATTTTTCCTGACTCTAGTGTTTAGATTCCAATGGTCTGGATCATCAGAGATTAGTTTATTAGCTTATTTCGAACCTGAGGTTCAGGTTCCAATGGCATGGGCCATTTATAAGACTAACTTTAACCAATTTGAACCTAAGATTCACGTTTCAATGGTTCTAGTCCATTCTAAGGAAAACATGAATAGGGATTTGGTTATTCGAGACCATGTTAGGTCTGGACCAATTTTTAGGAGTTGGCTTTCGAACCCGCAGACCATACCAATTTTTAGGTTCTGAACCCCTCAGACGATGTGGGTCTGGGTAGGAGCTTATATCCTTGCATCCTTTTTGTTGGGAGTTAGGTTTCGACCCCCCCCCCCCCCCCCCCCCCAAACCATACAGATCCGGGTTAGGATTGGGCTTTGAGCCTTGCATCCTCTTAGGTTTTGAACCCCAGTCTATATGAATATAGATCTAGACTAAGCCCCGAGCTTTGCATCCTCTTTATTTTTTTAATCCTAGACTTGTATAGATGGCCTTACCCCCCAAGTGATCGAAGAGTGTAGTCTTAGGTCACTTGTATGTGTAAAAAAATGAAGACAGACGTGAACTTTTCTTCCTTTACAACATTTCTTATGATGTTTTGTATACACCATTTCCATTAAAAAATAAATCGCTCTGGGGCGTACATAAAAAAGTTTGAAAGGAACTGAATTGGATCCTCCCGACTACTGATAGTATCGACAGAGGTATTCTGCGTTCCAGGCCCTTGGGACCTCCGTTTTGTCTAGTCGCCTTAAGCAATACATTCCCGGACATATTTCGTATTGGATTTCACATGAACCTTCCCAAATTGGTCCCAGAACCCCCACTCCTGGATCTTGAGTTGCAGGGAAAACTCTTCTAAGGACTAGATTACCGGTTTCGAACCTCCGACTTTTAACTTTAGAGTTAAAGTGCCTGGCGATCTTTCCCTGATACATCTTCAGTTGCACCTGTGATTCCTCCCGGATCTCTTCGGGGAGATATAGGGATTCTTGGAGTAATGCATGGTTCTGGACGGGATCGTATGTGTCTCGTCTATGAGACGGGATTGCCGTTTCTACTGGGATGACCGTTTCACATCTGTATACCATCAAATAGGGAGTATGTCCGATCGACGTTCGTTCCGTGGTCCGGTAGGCCCATAGTACGCGGGGCAACTCTTCCGGCCACTTGCTCTTGTAGGCTTGGAGTTTTTTCTTTAGTGTTCCCTTCAAAATCTTGTTCACGGCCTCTGTTTGCCTATTTGCTTGAGGCCTTATGACTGCGGAGAAGCTTTTGATGATGCCATGTCTTTCATAGAAGTTAGTGAAGTGGACGCTATCAAATTGCTTCTCGTTGTCGGACACGATTTTGTGAGCGAGGCCGTATTGGCACACACTGTTGTTGATGATGAAATCTAGGGCCTTTTTGGTGGTGATGGTACTCATTGGTTCCGCTTCAACACACTTGGTGTAATAGTCGACGACTACAATGGAATATTTTACTCCACCCTTCCCCGTCGGGAGTGATCCTACTAAATCAATTCCCCATACTGTAAAAGGCTAGGGACTGGTCATCAGGGTTATTTCCATTGGAGGGGCTGCGGGATCTCCGCATACCTTTGGCACTATTCACATTTGCGGACGTAATCAACACAATTCTTCTTCATCGTTGGCTAGAAATATCCTTGCCTTAGGATTTTCTTGGACAAGTTGAGTCCGGCTGTGTGATCTCCGCAAAAACTTTCGTGCACTTTGTGCATGATTGCACTCATTTCTGTCCCAGATATGCATCAAAGATAGGGCATGGACAACCCCCGGCGATAGAGTTTGCCATCCATCATGACATATCTCGGAGCTTGGTACTAAATTTTCCTGGCAGCAGCCCTATCCGTGGGAAATTCCCCAGTGGTTGGGTGTTGGATGAGAGGGCCCATCCAGGACGTAGAGTAATCGATGGCGTTGATGATTGTGGGGGCTTGAATACTAAGCATGGGTAGATGGTCGAATAGGACTACCCTGGAGAGTTCTGCTTCAACATTCGTGGCAAATTTTGCCAATGTGTCTGTAAACACATTCTGTTCCCTGGGGATCTGGAGGATGAAGTATTTCTTAAAAGATTGGAGTAAATCTTGGGTTCGTGTCATGTAGGCGGCCATCTTCTCCCCCTTCGTTTGGTATTCCCCTAAAATCTGCTTGACCACCAGTTGGGAGTCACTGTGGACTTCTATATTTGCTGCTCCTACCTTCCGGGCTAAATGTAGTTCGGCCAGCATGGCCTTGTGCTCAGCCTCGTTATTTGATGCTTCAAACTGGAAGTGTAGGGAGCTTTGCAACTGTTGACCTTGAGGGGATATCAAGATGATCACAGCCCCAACCCCATTTTCATTTGAGGCTCCATCTACGAAGATTTTCCATAGAGGCATTATGGGGTCGACGAATTATTCATCTTTGATTATTCCAGTGCATTCTAAGATGAAGTCGGCCAGGGCCTGTCCCTTGATAGAAATCCTAGGGACATATGCTATGCCAAACTGGCTAAGCTCCATGGCCCACTTCAGGAGCCTCCCCGACGATTCGGGTTTTTGTAGTACTTGTCGTAAGGGGTGGTTCGTCAGTACCTTAATAGCGTGGGCCTGAAAGTAAGGTCTTAGCTTCCTGGAGGCGGTTAGTAAGAAAAATGTCAGCTTCTTGATTAATGGGTATTTGGAATCCGCGCCCAACAACCTTTTGCTTATGTAATAGACCGGGAGTTGGACCTTTCCCTCTTCTAGCACTAAAGCGACGTTGATGGCGTGTTCTGACACTGCCAAATACAGGTGCAACGACTCCCCCTCCACTGGTTTCGACAAGATTGGTGCCTGGGCCAAATGTTCCTTCAATTTTTGGAAAGCCTCTTCACACTCGGCCGTCCATTCAAACCTCTGGCTTCCGCGAAGTATATTGAAGAATGGGATGCACTTGTCTGTGGACTTTGAGACGAAGCGGCTCAAAGCTGCTATTCTTCCCCTCAAGATTTGAACGTCTTTGTGCTTTCATGGCGAAGGCATCTCAATCAATGCTCTGATCTTGTCCGGGTTGGCTTCTATTCCCCTCGAGCTTACTATGAAGCCTAAAAACTTCCCAAATGCCACGCCAAAGGTGCAATTTTTGGGGTTTAGCTTCATCCCATATTTCTAGATGATGGCAAATGCTTCTGCCAGGTCATCCGCATGTTCGGCCGAGGTCTTGGATTTGACCAACATGTCATCTATGTAGACTTCCATGTTCTTCCCCAGTTGGTTCTGGAACATCCTATTGACCAACCTCTGATAGGTGGCTCCAGCGTTCTTAAGCCCGAAGGGCATGACGATGTAGTAGTATACACTTTTGTCCATCTTGAAGCTGGTGTGTTACTGGTCTGCTACATGCATGGAGATCTGGTTGTAGCTAGAGTAGGCATCCATGAAACTCAACAACTCATAATTGGATGTAGCATCCACCATCTGGGGCAGAGGGAAGCAATCTTTTGGGTAGGCCTTGTTAAGATCGGTGAAGTCGATGCAAGTCATCCACGTCCCTTTCGGCTTTGGTACCAACACCAGGTTGTCCAGCCAAACGAGATACAGGGCCTCCCGAATGAAGTTGATTGAGGACAACTTCTCAACTTCTAACTTGAGGGCTTCTGCCATCTCCGCCGCTTGGGGTCTCCGCTTCTGCCGTATGGGAGTTGCATTTTCTTCAATGTTCAGGGCGTGACATATGACGTTGCAGTTGATCCCGGTCATATTCGAATGAGACCAGGCCAGGACATCCTGGTTCTCTTTCACTCGGGAAATTATGGCAACCCTGACCTCCGAGTTCAGGTTTCTCCCGACTCGGATTACTTTGGTCGGGTCGCTGTCATTGATGCACACCTCTTCCACCTCCTCCATGGGTCCTAATGCCATATCCGCTTTTATCTGTGGATCTAATTCGTCCTCCTCCCGGACCACCCTCCGTGCAAGTTATGGTGGTGGGATTGGATCAACATTTTCCTCTTCGAGAGGCTCTTTGAGGACCATGAAGATTGGCCGGGCAGAGACGTGATAGCACTTTTGGGTGCTTTTTTGATCTCCCCGCACAGTTCCCACTCCTCCATTATCACATGGGAACTTCATGCAGAGATGGCAGATGGAGGTGATTGCGCCGAAATCGACTAAAGCAGAACGACCAAAAATTACGTTGTACGCAGTGGGGCAATCTACCACTACGAAAGTACAATATTTGAATGATCCATGAACCTTGTTCCCCAACATCACGGGTAGTTGAATCTTACCCATCAGGGGAAATGAATCTTCATTGAAGTCGTAGATCTGCGTTGGACATGAGGCTAGATCTGCCTCTGTCAATCCAATTGCTGTGAATGCCAGCTTGAACAGTATGTTGACGGAGCTCCCGTCATCCACCAACACTCGGGATACCCTTTTGTTGAAGATTTGGGCATCAATGACCAAGGGGTCATGATGCGGGAAATGAACAATCCAGGCATCCTCTTCCGTGAACGTGATGGACAGGTTCATCAACTTCGGGCGCTAGGTCGGAGTTTGGACCAAGGTGCATACCTCATGGTCATGATCGAGCTCGCTGAGGTACCTTTTCTGATCATTCAAAGATGGCCCTCCCTGATGCGGGCCTCCTGATATGTTAGCCATGTGGCCATCTACTCGTGGAGGCGCAGTTCTGGGAGGATATGGCATTCCGGGCCTAGGTGCTTGCACTATTTGGGCCTCCTGGGGGGCCTGTGCTCCCGAACCTGCAGCGTACCCTCTCTGAGGAGGTCGATACGATCCAGGTGCACCTGGGGCCATATGTAACGTCCTCCTAATCCAGGACCGTTACATTGTATACTTTAAATTGTGTCAGACTTGCTAACCAAGTCATTTGGTTTAAAATGTGTAACTAAGGTTAATGTGAAGGGTTAGGGTTAAAGATTTTGGTCAAAATAACCGTTGACTTTTATTTAAAAAGTTTCATACAAACGTGGGATCCCAAAATATTACAACTAAACTTTTAAAAAGGTATAAATACATCAAAAGTTACATTCAACCGGCCTAAGCAACAAAAACAGGGCTACAACCCTGGTTCCTTTGAGATATTCCCAGCCTTGGTGGTCGAGCAGCCGCATATGTACACGCCACCATCGAAGCTCTCCAACTCATGGTTGGTCAAGCTTTCCTTTCCCTTTACCTGCATCACAAAGCACCTGTGAACCAAGGCTCGGCAAGAAAACTCAACATGTGCATAAATAGAAAATATAAACTTATAGCTACTTATCTAGCACGTTCAACAGTAATAACCTACACATGTCGTCATTTAGTTACAAACAAGTGGTCATTGGACCAATTTGGGGTCGCTGCCCTAAACAGTTGACCATAGAGTCAATCCCAGGGCCCTATGCCCAAGCTACGTTTCCATAGAGTCGCCTGGGGCCTTTGCCCTTAGCCTTGAGTAACTAGCCGTAGAGCTAGTCTAGCGTACCTGGCGCTTTAATGTTTTCATCGACCATAGGGTCAGCCAATGTAATAATACATTGCTGGTTCAGGCCTAAGCCTTTCGGCCAGCGTGCAATGCATTATTGCCATCCTTGACTAATGAGTCAAGCCCTGATCCAAGAATACAAACCGCAATACAGAAACAGATATGGATAGGCATATCCCAATAAATAAGCACACATGCATGTTAATCACATAACAGCATCGAATAACCATTTTCACAATACTAATCATACTTAATTAACGGGGCCTCATGCCCCAACCACAGAATTCACACAACAGTCATAAAGAACTTAAGCATATATCAACCAACATGTGAAGCAAAAGCTTAAATATAAATGTCCTCAGGGCCCAAGCCCTGGTCACGATAATTGATAACAGTCGGGCCAAGCCCTAATCACATATAAGACATATTGGGTGCAGCTTTTCTTACCTCAGGTCCAAGTAAAGCGTAAATAAGAACGACCCTCGAACATGATCCCGGTTCCCAGCCCCCAGCGATAACCTAGTCACAACCATAATATAGGATTTCATCAAAAACAAGCAAATAAAGGCTTCCGGACCGAGTCCCAGCCTCCGGGGCCTCGAGTTCCACTAAACCGGGTAGTGGAATCGATCCTGAGCCCTAAGGAAAAGTTTCCCATTTTAAAAAGCTTCCCAAGGCCAAAAATGCCCAGGCAGGATGCGACCTGGCCCTGAGGGTCGCGGCGCGCCCCTTCTATCCGAGAGCCTTCCCCCCTCTGTCAAGGGATGCGGGTCGTGACTTGCCCTTGTAAGTCGCGGCGCGCCTCCCAGACAGAGACCTCCCAAGGCCTGGGTTCAAGCTGAGTCGCGGCCCCACGAAACCAGATTTTCCATACTTTTCAGCAGCCAAAACCATTCCAAATTAACCCATACTCACCCCAAAACCATAATTCAATTGCCACAATAATTCTAACACCTTTCCAGCAACAAAACCCAACATAAAAAATAGCCTTAAAACTCATCAAGAAACCAAGACAATTCTTAAGCTAGAAGGTTCAAAACTCTTCAAATCAGCCAACCAAAACATAGAATTCAATGGAAAAAACATGGTCTAGAGCTTACCTCAATTGATGATTAATCTCACAAGCTGCAGCAGGACTATTCCCCCAAGTTTTAGGCTTTAATTCTCTGATCTCTAGTAAAAAATCCTCTTGGTTCTTCAAAGACACATGCTTAAGAAACTTAGAGAGGAAGAGAGTGAGGTGAGAGAGTGTAAGTCAGTTTAGAGAAGTGTTTTGTGGTTCTTGTCTTTTGTTTCCTTAAGCTTAAATGACTTAAGCTAATCCCGAGGCTCGGGGTACCAAAAACGTCCCCGAGGGAAAAATGGTCAAATTCCCCAATATTCCCCCCTAAACTCACTAACTCCAAATATATCACCAATTATTCATTTCCATTACCCAACGACCCAATTAAATGCCTAATACCCAAAATACCCCTCGACTCGCCCCGAGTCGGGTATTGGGTCCTGTTGTGACTTTCCTGCTAACTTGCTCCCTAAGATCGCCTCGTGCCGAGTAACTCAAATAAACCCACATAATAATGTGGTCTCACACATATATCACATAAATATACAATTATGTTCGCAGCATGCCAAATTATCATAATTTCCATTCTAATAAGAAGCGAGCCCACATGCATATTTTAATATTTCTAAACATGCTCAACAACTATATAAGCATATAATCCACATAATTTACAATTGAATAAAAAAAATAAGCACATAATTCCATATATTACCATCCTTACCCCCTAATCAAGGCCCTAAGCCTTATTGGGTAATTTTGGGACGTTACACCATGGGTTGTAGGGAGCTGTTGGCAGTCCCGAAACCTCTGTTGGCAACCTGACCCATTGGTGGAGATGCCTTAGTTTGATCAGGTTTTCGATCTCATCCTTCAGCTAACGACATTCTTCGGTCGTGTGACCCACGTCCTTGTGGTAGGCGCACCTTGTGTTGGTGTCCCTCGAATTCTTTCCCCCTTTAAACATGGGGGCTAGCTTCCGGTAATGGACTACGTTGCCCGTTGCTAGGTAGATATTTTCCCGGGTGTCCACTAGGTTGGTATATTCCGTGTATTGGGGCTCGTACCCCTTTCTTCCCTTCTTTGATGGCTCGGATCAGTTTTGACTCTTGTTTGATCTCTTTCTGAGGGAGGGGTTTATGCTTGCCTCAGCTCCTCCAGCTTGAGGCAGTTGGGCACCGCCAGGAGAGGAACTGTACCCGGTGGGTGCCACTTCGTACCCGAAAAATAGGGATGATGGGACCGGAGCATACCCCATTGAAGTGGCCCCATAGACCGTCGAGGTCATGAATGGCATCCCAAGGGTCCCAGCAGATCCGGACGCTGCTGGGGGTCCTAAGGGTTTTTGTGGGATGTTGCTTGACATTAGCCAGTGCACTAGATTGCATGTATAGCTTTATGGCATCCATGAACTGTTTACAAAATGCTCACTGCAATCCAGACCAAGACTGGATCGATCCCACCTTAAGTCTTTTCCACCACTCTTCTGTGGGTCCCGCTAGAGTGATTGAGAAACATAGGCACTTGTCATTGTCGCAGGCGTGAGCTACAATCATCAGGTGAATGTAGCGAGACAAGTGATCTTTGAGGTTCATGTTCTCGGTATAGGCAGGTAGGTCCGGCATCTTGAACCCCTTTGGTAGCACAACATCCAGTATGTGCTTGGCGCATGACTCCTTTTCTTCTTCTTCGGAATCGGAACCTCTGCCTTCTTGTTTCCGGACCAAGCGATCCATGACTCTTTTAAGAGCAGCCAGCTGTTCCATGAACTGTCTAGCCATTCCATCATCCAGGGGAACTCTCTCGCTCCTCCTATCGTTGAGGTTATTCCTCAAATCACCTCCTCAGGGGCGAATCTTTTCCTTGCGGGCCCTCTCCTTTCGGGCGTTGAGGCCGTCACGCAAGTCTACTCAGGAAGTATCGTCTCTCGAACTGATTGCTTCCGGCTTTTCTCCGCATTTTTGCCCTCCGTGATCCTTGTTCACGGAGGTGCTGGGATAAAAGCATTGTTCTCGTTCGTCCCATTTGGGGATGTTCTGGGGCTTAATACCCTGCGAGCGCTTCCCCTGCAGATCATTATCCCATCCTGGGGCAGGATTCATCCGTTCTTTCCTAGGGAATCGCCCTGGGTTATCCTCGGTTCTTGGAACAGGCTGAGCTTTCTTCTGGGGGTTTGTTTTTCCAACAGGATCCGCCATTTTGGCTTTTCCTTTCTCATGAGCAGGATTCGATGGGCCAGCTCCGGGATGCGGGGATGGTCCCGGAGGAGGAATAGGGCTAGTGTCGTTTGGTACGCCAGTCATGATAGGTGGGGCAGACGGCTGCGTTCCTGGATGAAGGACGACTGAAGGATTGGCTGCCAATCCTTGGGCAGCAATAAAGGCCTAAAGAGCTAGGAGGGCCTCTTGCATTTGGCAGGTGGCTTCTTTTTGTTCAGCTATGCTGGCTTCTTGATCCAGGACCTGTTGTCTCAGGCGAACCACCTCTGGATCCTCCTGTTCAGGATCCATATCCTTCTCGTAAGCCTTAACGGGGTTTTCGACCTCGTGATCCTCATATTCCCCTTCATCTTCCTCGTAATAGCCTTCGTTGTAGTCACCCTCGTCTCCGAAGTTCTGGGAATCGTCGGGTAGAGGCCCCTTATAA
This sequence comes from Humulus lupulus, assembly GCF_963169125.1. Classification (NCBI taxonomy): domain Eukaryota; kingdom Viridiplantae; phylum Streptophyta; class Magnoliopsida; order Rosales; family Cannabaceae; genus Humulus; species Humulus lupulus. Next base: position 264,019,460 of record NC_084793.1, read on the forward strand.
GGTGTGTCCTCGGGTTGGTGAGCAAGATCAAACACGGTATGCCTAGTGTTCACCATTTTTGTAGATGATTGAGATTGATTCAAGCTTCCTTCAGCTCTCAATGAAAGTACCAAAATGTTTACCGAGTTTTTTTGAAAACTATAAATATTAAGAAGCAAGAGCTGAAAAGAAAGAATTAGAGATAAACAATCAGAGTTTTTACGCGATTGGGGCGTTAATGAGCCTTAGTACACGAGTCGGTTGTATTAGGCCTTAGAGAGCTTTTGATAATGGCTTGTATAAATTTTAGCAGAGTAATTGCTTACAAAAGAAAAATATGGGATCCCCACTAAGTGCGCAACTGGCCCTATTTATACACAGTCAAGCGCAGTGGGCTTGAGCCGGACTAATCCGGGCCCAATAGGGATGTAATCACGGTTTGCTTGCTAATGGAGCCATAATACAAAGAATGTTACATAATAAAATGTAGTTAATCTAGGCCCATTGGGTTGACTCAGGCGTGGTCGAGCCTTACAGCTGCCCATTGTATGTTAGTGCGGACTGGTCCGCGTGGGCTTCTAAAGGGATCCTGGGGATAGGATCTGTCAGAGTAGTGGCAGTACTGTTCCCTAGGAACAATGTATGTTCCGTGCGTACCCTCTTCTGTAGGATAGTTGAGGAGACCAACTGCGGGATTTCATGGGAACAGGTCAGCATTGGGGCTAGCTAGGCTTGCCCTATCCAGAAGTCTAGTCCGGGTTCATTTACTAATGTCCCGGTTCACTTACCGGAGTTTTGGTTCATTCACCAGGACTCGGGTTCATTTGCCAAGATGGACATCGTGACATAGAGTATCTCCCCTGGATTCTTGATATGGTCTATATTCATCGACTAGTTAGTCTGCCACCTCAGTTGGCATCCCGGAGGATATACGTAGGTCGGGACTGGGAAGATGAGTCAGGCCTGCATCTTAGTCTCGGTTCCTTCGTTATGCTTGTGCCCATCGAACGTTGTTGGACTCGATGGTGCTTGGGCTATCTGGGGTTTCATCCTTCCCCGTTCACCAGGTTCAGGACGGGCCCGGACCATTTAAGAGGGTCCACGAACTCATTGGGTCATGCCATGTGTCACGGGTGGAAGACAGGGATAACATATATTATTATAATTATATTTATAATATTTAAATTTATATTAATATAAGTATTAAATATCTAGTTTAATATTAAATATTATTATAATAATTTATAATATTTGAATTCATATGAATATAATTAGTAAAAAATTAGAATTATATATTATTATCATAATAATATTTATAACATTTAAATTTATATTAATATAATTATTAAATATTTAGTTTTGTATTATATATTATTATAATAATGATATTTTATAACATTTGAATTTATATTAATATAATTATTATATATGTAGTTTTATATTAAATATTATTATAATAATAATATTTGAATTTATATTAATATAAATAGTAAAAAATTAGGATTATATATTATTATCATAATAATATTTTATAAATTTGAATTTAAATTTATATTAATATAATTATTATATATGTTGTTTTATATTAAATATTATCATTATTATAATGACATTTTATAATATTTAAATTTATATTAATATAATTAATAAATATTTATTTTAGTTAATTTTAAAAGAATATTTCTTTAAATATTTATAATATTCTATTAAAATTAACAAATCAAATGTGTTAAAATAAAAAAGTTAACTTTTATATAGAAGAGATATATGCTTGTTTACAAAAAGCAATTAAAAAACTATTACTGGAATATCTCTTTCAAAAAAAAAAAAAAACTATTACTGGAATAGTGGAATATGTGCTGATGAGGAGGCCAATTCATTGACATATATGTTTAATCCCATAAAGTAGAATATGTGCCTCTTATAACAGCCCCGTATTGGTATTTAAATCCTTTATACTCTTCCAACCAGTCAAGGCTAACTCTCTCTTATTGTGCACGCACTTTGGTATTTAACCTATTGTTAGCCAATTATTGCAGCCCAATGAATATTTCACATATGTAAGTATTAACAGGTGTTTATTGGGTAAGAAACCATCTCCTAGTGATGCGCCTTTTTGGGAGTAATTTAGTCAGATACTAATCAAATTCGGATGAAGTAATATAAAAAATTGATGAGATGATATAACATCTCAGAAATCCACTACCACAAGCTCCAATTTGGGTTTGATTCTTTCTGTCAACTGATGTGTTGCTGACCCTTCACTTTTTTTTTTTAATCCAACAAAAGAAAAAGGCATAAGTATGGGTTTATGTCAAGTATATCCCTAAATTTTTAAAAAGTTTCACTTAAGATCTCAAAATTTATTTTGTATCAATTAAGTCATTTCTATTAGAAAATAAGTAGCTTCTTGCTGAGTCATGTGACATGTATTGCTTTATGCTTTGCATTCTCTAAACCAATTTTTCAACTAAACATTTAGTAAATTTGAGAACTTAAGTAATACAAATATAATTTAAGCACATGAGTAATATTTTTCGGAAAGATTGGTACCTCTACTTGTATGATCCCATAAATATTTATACCGAAATAACCTAACTGACTGCGAATAATAAATAATATAATCCAAGTGATTTTGACATTCCTTGATTCCATCCATGGTTATCAACGCTGCTACTAAGTCTACCAAAAGGCTTATTGGCCGCCTAGAAATCAACTTGACTATTGAGCTTTTAATAACCTAAATTGAAAGCTCACCGAGCAATTAGTATCAATAACTCTCAAAGGGATCATAAGTAATTGTTAAGGCAGCCTCATGAGAATGATAAGAGATATTATAACTTAAATACTCGACATAATATCAAGGACCATAAAAGTAACCACTCCATATTTTAGAGGTGCTTTAGTTCAAAGGAGCCCTTGAATCGAAATTTGAAAAGTTGCAAAGTTGGGATTTTTTTTTTACATTTTTGCAAGACCCAAGTCATAGTTGTCGCCTTGTATGCCTAATTCAACTCTAGTTATAGAATTTTCCTGCGAATTTGCCCTTATGCCACCCGCTACCAAACACTCAACCATTCACACTAGGTTATAAAATTACACAAATAAAGCAATTTCCCTGTTAAAACACAATTGAACAAAGTGTTAAGACTTAACCACTTTCATTTTCTTTCTTTCATCCAATAACTCATGACCTCATTCAAAGCAAGGACTACATAGAACAAGACACAACAAGATTTATCCCAAAAAAATTATCATCATTATCAATAAATATTTGTATAAAAATTATGATCCATGTTGATAACACCACGTTTCAGTGGTTTTTTTTTTTAATATCTTCTAAATTCCATCCCCAAACTCCAGGAGGATTCAACTTAATTACTTATACAAAAATATCAATAGTAGTAATAATAAACACTCTTAATTGTCGTCATCATCATTCTACTCAGAAATCCTTGAGCAACTTACGAACCTGCTCCAATGTCACGAACAGCATCACAGTGAAAGGCCCTTGCCTCGAGATCGTTGGCAAAAACCCTTTATAGAGGGCAAAGGGACCCTCTGCACGCACCGTTTTGAGGGCACAGTCAAGGGCTCCGTTGTACGGCGGCGGTGATCCGGGCTCGACCTTCATGTTCATGACTCTGGTTTTGATAACGTCAACTGGGTTTGACGCAACCGACGCCACAAACCCCGCCGCAAAGCTCGCCGTCACGTGGGTCCCCAGCCCGTCTTTCATGATCCCTTTGTCCAGAATCGTCTCCTTGATCTGGTCGTACGAAGCCAGCTGCGAAGCCGTCACGAGCATGGCTCGGTTAATCGTCATGGACGAGCCGCGCCATAGGCTCCGAACACCTTCCTGGCGCGACATCCGGGTTAGAGCGTCGACCACGCTCCTGTAGTTCCGGCGCTGAGCCATCGGAAGCCGACCGTCGGCTTGCATACGAACCATCGCCACATCAGCCGGGTTTCCAACGGCAGCTCCGATCGCGCCGGCGATCAGACCCGCCGTGATTTTCCGGGTCAGCGGCATGTTTCCCGTGTTGGGATCGGTCCACTTCTGCTTCATGATATCGTACAGACCCATTCGGGTGGTGGAATACAGAGTCTGCCTGAGAACAGTGGCGGAGACACCAGAGAACAAACCTGCCATTCCTTCTTGTTGCACAATGCGCACTCCGACGGAAATTGGGCCAACGCGCACAGGCGGCGCGGGAGGCGGAGGTGGGACACGGACGGATCCAGCGGCGGAGTTGGGGTGAAAAGCAAGAGCCGGGCGTAGGTTCTGAACCGCCGGGTTCGGGGTGACGGACTCGCCCTGGAGCTGCATACGGACCTTGACGAGGTCGATGGGGTGGGTTGAGCAGCCGGCAACGATCGAAGCTATGCCTCCTTCAACAAATCCTTTGACACCCATTGTTGAGATATTTGATTTTTTTCAAGAAACGAACAAACAAATGAGGCTTAAGGTCAATACAAAGAATGGGTTATAAGTATTTTTTGTTTTTATGTTTTAAAGAATAGTAAGAGAATGGATTGTAGAAGGTAGATCAGGAGGACCAGTAGGAATTAGGGTTCATCTCACTGGAGACCAGGAGATGAGATTGGAGACCGAAAGCTATGGTGGAAGAGTGAGGCACGTTAGACCTTTGAGACATATGCTGTGAGGGTTTGTTTTGGAGAGAACAGGATGTGATGCCCAATCTCAATTTATAGCAAACCAAAACAAGTAAAGGAAAGGAGGTCGAAACTCGAAAGGGGGAGAGTCCTTACGCGAACGCCACCATTCCCCACTCAATACAATACAATTCTCTCTTTCTTCTGTGGGACCCACTTCTTTCTTTTTTTTTTATTAAATAAATTATTATTTTCCTTTTTGGACTTTTCTCTTTCCCTTCACCACTAATCTAACACTGTAAGGAATGGTGCATATGGCTTGATTCGTGAACCCAATCATACAAGTAAATTTGAGTATGAAGTTTTTATAACAGTATATAATAGAATATTTAGCTTACCCTAAAAAGTAATTATTTTTTAAAAAATTCATTATATTTTACAAATTATTTGAATATTTTAGCACAAAAACATGATAATGATTTTCAATTCTATATACCATTCACAACCTAACACACGGCCCAACGAGAACACTTACAAGGAATAATTGACATACCTCATAAAGGAATAGTAGAAACCACACTAGCACTACCACGTTGAGGGACCAACACCACCTCATAACACTATTAGTGATCAACATATGTATTACATTGTTTATATATTCGGTCTTTCATTTATCTTTTACTAAGGAATAAAGTCCACCTTTTTTTTCTTTCTCTATTCTAGTTTATTAAAGTTTTTTATGTATAACATATTAATATATGCTTATGATGTGTGATAATAAATTACTATGAAGGTTATAGTTTTGATGTATATATCATATGTTTATTCATGTGGTTTTTCTTTTTTGGTAATTTATTGTTTACCGATTTTTTCAGAAAGTTTAATAATAGAAAATTAGAGAGCTTAGAAGAAGGAATTTGAGGAGTAAAGACAATGTTTTTACGTGGTTGGGGCGTTAATGAGTCTTAGTCCACGAGACAGTTGTATTAGAGCTTAGAGAACCTTTGACAATGGAGTTTTTTTTACAAGTTTGAGCAGAGTAACTGCATACAATCAAAATCTCGGATCCCCTCCTCAGTGCACCACTATTCTTATTTATAGGCACAGGAGTGCACTGGGCTTGGGCCGGGCTGACCCGGGCCCAATAAGGGCGTAAATACCATTAGCTTCTCTGATGGGAGCCCAATACAAAGGATTAAAATATGAAACGAACAATAATCAAAGCCCATTGGGCCAAACCAAATAATATCTTATTCTAAGACATGAGACAAACTGGAGTTTCAGTCTGGGTTCTCTGGGCTACGAGGAATATTTGGGGGACAAGATCGGTCAGAGTAGTGGCGGCGCAGGTTTGAACCAACGGCGTACAATCCCGAGGTAGCCTCTTCTGCAGGTTAAGCGTGGGGACAACCCCCACGCTTCATGGGACGATGTCAGTATCCTGGGCACTTTATCTCGCCAAACTCGAACAACCGACCCGAGTTCGTTTACCAACATCCCCCTCCGTTCACCAAGGTCTCAGACCATTTACTAGGATCCGGGACCGTTTACCAGGATCCGGGTCTGTCCACAACGATCTTGGCTCCCATCTTGGTTTTGGGAGCCGCGACCTTCTTAGCCGCGCCTCGGGACGTTTGGGGGAGCAGTTCCGGGTTCACACCACCTGCCTCGGCGGAGGTCCCGGTCCGCACTCCCGGATGCCCTTTGGGCCTTGCCCAAACTTGGGCTGCCAACATCCGTTTTCCTCTCGTCAAATGGGCCCGATCTGAGCCTTAACTCCAAATCGGGCGGCCCACGAGCTTAGAGTGTGGATCCGGACACCTGGAAAGAAACAGGGATAACAATTATATATTATACATTTTGTTAAATATATATATATTTGAAGTAATTAAATTTAAATTTTGGTGTTGGAATTTCTTAAGGGTGTCTAATATTTTAAGTATATTAATTGAAATAATATGTTACCAACGTGACATTTTTGTGTAGATTAATTTATTTAAAATATCAAGATGATTATGTATTAGTAATTTATGGAGATATTAGCTAACCTAAAGGTAAGTGAATATTTCGTTGAATTTCATGCACACCTATGGTGATAATGTAGGATATTACTATTACAAGTCTATATGCATGCTCCATGTTGTACAAAATAGCATACAATTAAAATATAAATGTTACACCCAGATTTCAAGACCAGAGGTTATGACCTCGAAAACTGGGCTCGTCAGGTGTGAGCTCGAAATGTATGAAAACATTGTATGGTCCAGCTGTAAGATCTCCGAAGTAAAATAACGACCTTGAAGATGTGTAACCTCGGGATGCTTTCTGAGTTCGAAATGACATGACATTGGGATACATCTGTTATCGATTGCCTTCGGATTAAACAGTCCGAGCTTGGGAAGTGCAGGCTCGAGTATGATGGCTTCGATAGTGTCAATCTACTCCGAGCATGTCCTAAAGTAGGATGGCAAGCTCGTAGCAATACCATAAGTCTCAACAGCCACAGGGTCGATCGCTAGTCTCGAAGACCCGAAGAGTCATTTGGGATAGCCCATTATGTATGAACATATTTATTGTTGTATAATCCCAACATTTAAGGTGTTATCCCTAAAATCAGAAGTGGATGACATGGCAGGCATTAATTACACGTGGCTGACACCTGGCAGAATCTGTGTTCGACTATCGACCAGGAAGACATCCAGTATCATGTGATCGGTTTCTTCATACGAACAGCCTGGTCGTACGCACATTATATGCGGAGAAAATCTTAGGCAGTTATGATGGAATCTGAAATTATCTCCCATGATTTCCTGAGTATCCGATTATTTAGGAAAGAATATTTGTAACAAATCAATGTAAATCTTCCCTGAGCTTATAAATAGAAGAAGAGGGCTCAGGGAGGCGGATCCTTTTCTTTTGAGCAAAAAAGATCATTTGAGATTAGAGAGAGATTACACGAGAATAATTGTATTTTCTTCTTCAGAGGTTAGTGAAACTCATTGAACCCCAGTTCTTTGATCACCCCTTTGAATCTTATTTTAATAACAATTCAAGTGGACGTAGGTTATTACCAGATCCTGGGGCCGAACCACTATAAAGTCTTGTGTCTTTATTATTTTCGTCATCACATTCTTTTCAACGTATTCATCCATGTCAAGCGTATTTTGACTCCGTGTCAGTTGGCTAAAATCTGGGTCAACATTCTGGTGCTTTCATTGAGAGCTTGATATAGCATCGTTGAGAAAACCAATGGCGAAAACTACCAAGAAAACTGGATAGGCGACCGGCGCTGCACCATCTAACCCTCCTCCTCCTCCTCCTCCTGCAAACGTGGCTGAGGATGAGCCACATTTGGATTTCGATGAGGAAGAAATGGACGACACGACGCTGAAGAGTACCCTAGGGGCACTGCATGAAGAGCTGGCCAATCTGAGGGCCAGCCAGGAAGGTGCCACCGAAATCATGGCACGGCAGCAGTAGGAAATTGAGCGGCAGCGCCTGGAGCTGAGTGAAAGGCAGGTGGAGATGGACCGTCGTCAGAGGGAGGCCATGTCAACCCTCGAAGCAGCCCTACAGTTGGCTAGGAATCAGGATGCACCTGCCTCGCAGCCTGATCAACCCGAGGATGGACCACCCCAGAGGGGTCCCAATCCTAGCCCGCCTATCCAACCCTCGAGCCCACAAAGGCCCGAGCAGCCGACTGTGCCTCACGAAGATCTCCCACCAAGGGATACTGAAGCACAGCCTATCTCACAGGCTGGTCGCGGCAATCCCCCGCAGCAGAGGCAGAATAGGACCGGGCAGCAACCTCATAGTCCTAGACGCCACAGGGGTGATGAGCCAAACCTTCCGAACAGAGGACAGCATCCTCCTGGTAATAGGAGGAACTCAGAGTTAGGCTCTGCGGTCCGAGGCCCCCCACGGCATGATAATGCACGGGGACCTAATAACCAACGCAGACCACCTCTAACGCTCGGGAGGTTCCAGCCCAAGAGGGCAATAGAGGGAACAGTCGATCCTACCATAGCCAATCAAGATTCAGAGATGGGCATGGTTATAATGAGGCCGACTCAGGCAGAGGAAATGTCGGTCGAAGAAATGAAGAAAGAGGTGGAGGCAGGAGCCAGCTACCTCAGGATGGCCAGCCCGGCAGATGGGACGCTGGGGGGCAGCCCAGACAAAATAACGTCTTCAACCGGCTTGGAGCTAGCGAGCAACGGAGGAGAGATGAGGACTTGAGAGATGTACTCAACGATCGCCGCGAGCGGCACGGCGAGTACGTCCCCCCAACAACAGAGGCCCCGGCGATTCCTAGTGTTGTGCAGGCCCAGATAGATGCCCTTTACTAGGCAGTGCAGCAGCTAGTCGGGGGAAGAACATCTTATATCGACTATGATAGGAGAAAAGGTACTCCTTTCATCCAGAGGATAGCCATGGCGGAAACTCCCAGCAAGTTTAAGATGCCTACGCTTCCAAACTTTGACGGGTATGGTGACCTAGTATCTCATGTCAACAAGTTTGAGATACAAATGGACATTCAGAAAGTGTCCGAAGATGCTCGGTGCAGGATCTTCCCTGCAACACTTTCTGACGCTGCACAGGAGTGGTTTTTTAAATTCCCTCCTGCAAGTATAATTTCCTGGGAAATGTTCGTGAAAGATTTTTACGGGCAGTTCCATGCAGGTCGCGTGCACCCTACCGAGGCAAATTAGTTGGTCGAGATACGCCAGCAAAATGGAGAATCGCTGAAAGACTACGTTCAGTGTTTTATGTGAGTAGCCGCCGGAGCAAAAACGGTGGGTGATGAAGGCAAAATGATGGCCATAACGGCAGGGGTTAAGCGCCGTACCCCTCTCTGGGAGAGCCTCAGAAAGCATGGGGTTAGAACTACCCAGGAATTCTTAGATCGAGCTGATCGCTACATCAAGCTCGAAGACGCCATCGCCAACGAAGGAAAGCCCCCAGGCAAATATAAGGAGATAGCCGAGCTCGCCAAAGCCGCCAATGGGTCCAAGCCCAACGGCAACGGCAAAGGCAACGGCAATGGCAAGAATGGTGGAAAACGGCCACACAACGAGCCTTCCACCTCTGACAACAAAAGGACCAAGGGTAATCGTTATGAACCTCAGTTCACTAACTATACTGCCCTTATTGAGTCTCGGGGGGAGGTATATCAGGCCACGAGTTCCAGTGTGCCTTACAAGAAGCCTACCCCCATTCGAAAAGATATTTCGAGGAGAGACACTACCAAGTTCTGTCGTTATCACAACGACTACGAACATGACACCAATGAATGCAACCAGTTGAAGGATGAGATCGAGTTCCTTATCAGACAAGGACACTTGAGAAGATATGTACGAGCCTCGAGATTCCCAATGAGAAGCTCCAGGTGGCAACGATCAAGCGCCCACACGCCAACACTCACCACCTTTGCAGCCTGATCCCGTAGCCGGCACCCTATTAACCATCTGCAGAGGCCCGCACCTTGCGGAAAACAGCGGCAAGGCCAGGGAACGATATGCTCGGACCCTGCGCCACGACCAGGACATTGAGATGATGGCTGTGGAGGACCGCGCGCCAAAAAAGGCTCGATCAGAAGAGGGCGAGATAACCTTCTCTGATAGCGATGCCCAGCATGTCCAGTTCCCACACTCCGATCCGCTGGTCGTGGACATCCAAATGGCCAATATGATGGTGAAGAGAGTGCTAATCGATACAGGAAGTTCAGCAAACATCCTGTACAAGTCTTCTCTGGAACGCATGAAGTTGTCCGTTAAGGACTTGAAGCCCTGCAACCAAACAATATACAGCTTCTCTGGTGAGGGACTCGCCCCCGCAGGGTCAATCAGACTTCCAGTGACAGCAGGAACTGCGCCTGCTACCAGGACATTACTTGATACTTTCATAGTGGTCGATTGTCCCTCGGCGTACAATGTCGTCATTGGAAGACCCATACTGGTTGACCTACGGGCCGTCACCTCTATGTGGCACTTAGCCATGAAATTCCCGACAGACGCAGGGGTAGGACGCGTGTTGGGAAACTAGAGGGAGGCCAGGGAGTGCTACAACGCCTCAGTCACGAAGGCGAAGAAGGGATCATCAAAAAGCACTCCCTCTGAAAGGTTGCAGATGGCAATTGATACACAAGCCCAATCCGGTGAAGGAGTCACCAAATAGGGTGTTGCCCAAAGTGAGGATAGAGATTTGGATCCTCGCTTTGGGGATTTTGAGGAAAATGTTGGACCCGTCGAGGACCTAGAAGAGGTCCAACTTGACGAAAAGGACCCGACCAGAGTCGTGAAGGTCGGGAAAAACTTAGAACCCACTACGAAACATGCACTGGTGGAATTTTTGCGAAAGAACCAGGAAGTCTTTTCCTGGTCGCACAAAGACATGGTTGGGATAGATCCTGTAGTCATAAGCCATGTCCTGAATATAGACAAGAGTTTTCCGCCCGTGCAACAGAAAAGAAGGCTTCTCGATAAAGATCGGTCGAGAGCCTTAAAAGAAGAAGTGGAGAGATTAAAGGAGAATGGGTTCATCAGGGTGGCGTTTTATCCATCATGGGTCTCCAATCCAGTATTGGTTCCCAAGTCTAACGGCAAGTGGTGAACCTGTGTGGATTTTACGGACCTCAATAAAGCCTGCCCGAAGGATTGTTTCCCACTCCCAAGGATCGACCAGTTGGTCGATGTTACTGCAGGACACGAGATCCTCTCTTTCATGGATGCATATTCGGGCTACAATCAAATCAGCATGCATCCCCCTGGCGAGGATCACACCAGCTTTCAGACCGATATGGGATTATACTGTTATAAAGTAATGCCCTTCGGACTGAAAAACGCAGGTGCGACTTACCAGCGACTAGTTAACCACATGTTTAAAGAGTTGATCGGCGTAAACATGGAGGTATACGTGGACGACATGCTGGTAAAGTCAAAAAAGGCGGAAGGACATGTGAAGGATTTGCAAGAGTGTTTTGACGTATTGAACAAGTACCAGATGAAACTAAATCCTCTCAAATGTTCCTTCAGAGTTGGATCAGGGAAGTTTTTGGGGTTTATTGTTAATTCAAGAGGAATCGAGGCCAACCCTGACAAGATAAAAGCCCTAATCGATATGAAATCGCCAGAAAAGATCAAGGATGTACAAATTCTGACTAGGAGAATTGCGGCCCTAAGTAGATTTATTTCCAAATCAACGGATAAGTGTGTCCCTTTCTTCAATCTACTTAGGGGCAACAAGAAATTTGAATGGACAAGAGACTGCGAGCAAGATTTTCAGGCCTTGAAAACCCATATGGCACAACCTCTTATTTTATCTAAGCCAATCGAAGGAGAAACTTTGTTCATTTACCTAGCAATCACTGAAGTTGCTGCTAGTGCGGTACTAGTACGAGAGGAAGAAGGCGTACAAAAAGCGGTTTACTATGTAAGCAAGAGGCTAATCGGAGCAGAACTAAGGTATCCACCCATCGAGAGGTTAGCATATTGTTTAATCCTGGCCTCCAAGAAGCTACGTCCTTACTTCCAAGCTCATCCTATTACAGTTTTAACCGACCAGCCCCTTTGGCAAGTCCTCCAGAAACGAGAGGCGGCTGGGCATTGTTATATATATTATTAAAAGTTATTTATATTATATTATTTATAATTATAATATTGTTATATATATTATAAGTTATTTATATTGTATTATTTATAATTATAATATTATATTGTTATATATATTAACTTTAAATAAACCTAAATTTTAATTTAATTAATGAAAAAAAACATTATTTCACCCAATCTCCCCTCGCCATCTTAGGTCCCCACCCTCCCAATATCACTATAACTTTAGTGATTTATTTTATTTTCATTTGTTCTAGTATTTTTAAATGTGTTGTACCCAAAAAAATTAGCATGAGTCTAGTCAAACAGCTAGGGATAAGGCTGGCAGATGAATATATGGAAAAACAGCAAAGTAGAACCTCTGGTTAACAATGGTGTGAGCAGCTTGAGTTGGGACTTGGTAATACGACATTCAGGTGATTATCAGACCGTCTCTCAGGATAACGCTCTAGTTCGAGACATATAGTGGCCAGATACCCCTTTAGGCGCTCTGGAGTTAATCCAAGCTAAGGTTTAAATAATATTTGATCACGAACTCGATGAAGATATTCAACTCATGGAAACCTGGTCAGAATGCGTACTGAAGGATCCGAGAGACTTGGAAGCTCTTTATACGCTCATTAATTCCCAGGCTGTATTGCATATTTATCATTTATTATCCGAGATAGCAGGAGTATAGTCTATTCTATTATGCAATCGTATCCCAATGTAAATGGGAATAATCTGTATTAAATGTATACCATATTAATGCACACAGCTACCAAAACATATCCAGAAAATTCACTATAAATATCAGGGATAAAGGACAGGGAAGGGGATGACCTTTTTGTATTACTGAAACTCTGCATAAATTGTGAGAGAAAAGCAATAATATTTTCTAGTGGACTAGGTGGATTTTAACCACTGAACCACGTAAAATTGTGTGTGTGAAAGGGTTCATATAAGTTCATTACGGTTTACAAATAAGCACTAATATCCCTATTAGATTTCTAAATCTACTGTTGATGAAAAGCTGCGTCAACAGTTTGGTGCTTTCATTGAGAGGAAATTAGTACCTTGCAAGTTTCACTCGATGTTCATCATGGTGGTTACTCGATCGATGCATGACAACAAAATGGAACAGCCTGGTGGGCAGGAGGCACATCATAAAACTGTTCCCATTGAAAGGGGCCCGGATGTTCAACAACGTCCTGGGAAGCAACAGGTGGGCCAAGTCGACGCTGGGAGTTCAGCGTCACTCCCACCAAATCCTAATCCAGGATACTTAGCAGCCATCGAGATGGAGAATGCCCAGTTAAGGAGCCATCTCTCTAGGGAAAATAGACAGATTGAGGAGGTGTTGGCTTGGTTACCCCCTCTTGCAACCAACCCTAATGTCGGAAAAAGGCACAGTGGGTCTCATAAGTCCCATAGGAATAATCGGTCCAAACCCAGTCGTTCTGTCAAGACTGCCACTCTGAGCTTTGTACCTCCAGAGCGAAATCCCCGAATTGCTAGCCCACCATCCATCACAGGAACCATTATCTGTATGTCAGTCAGTCGGTCAGAACTGTAACCCCTAGCTTCGTGCCTTCTGTACAGATTCCTAGGAATGCCCAGAACAACCCACCAAGGTGAGCTGGGACAATTTCACGAAGACAAAACGCCCTAGTGAATCCTACTGTGTCGCAAAAAGAGCCCCAGGCACAAAGAACTCGGGACATTGGGGTAGAGCCGAGGCGGGTTAATTTTGTTCGTCCTAATCGAACGAGGATAGCTTTATAAATAATGCATCCGCCATCACCGGTTAGACATCCTACATGATCGTGCCCACAAAGATATGCTCTAGCTCGTAGAAATAGTAGGAGAAATCCTCCCCCGTTACTAGACACTTACGTCCCACGGGCACGTGCTAATAACCTAGGTCCTTGATCTCAGCCGCGAGCTGTAAGTTTTGCAAATGGAAGTTACTAGACAGGGAGCCAGCGTGGAGGCAGGTCTAAAAACGATCTAAGGAATCACCTTAGCTTAGCACAAAGTCCTCGGTACGATCCACGACCCGACCTGCGTAATCATTTGAATTCACAAAGGAGGTATCCAACTCACAATGATGATATGAGTTATACTCGGCACGAGGGAGGTCCGTCTATCATACGCGAAAATGGGAATGTCCCACCTAACCAAGCTCGAACTTGGAGGGACAACAAGCCATTAAACACGTACAATAGGATGGGAGCTGGTGAACATCCCCCAGCTAACCTAGAGACCAAAGACCCAACCCTTGAGCGACTGGCCTTAATGGAGGAGTAAATGAAGAAGCTCTTATCCGGAAAGGGGATTGATGATTGTGACTCTAATGAGGAGCTCGAACCTTTTGCCCCAAACATTGCAGCAACTACGTATCCTATTGGCTTCAGGATGTTGAACATGCCTTCATTTGATGGAAACACAGAACCATCCTACCACCTCGGGCTGTTCATACATTGATGATGGTCCACAATGTCAGGTTCGACCTAAGGTGTATTATGTTCCCCATGACTCTGATCGGGCCTACCAGAGAGTGGTTCAAGAAATATAAAAAACATTCAATAAGCTCTTGGAAGAAGTTATCTTCTGAGTTCAAGAAAGCGTTCTGAGTTTCAAAGATAGCTCGCGTGGAAGCCGACTCATTGGCCAACATAAAAGAGCAACCTAGTGAGTCCTTGAAAGCATATCTAAGAAGATTCGGCAACGTTGCAGCACGATCTAGATACATTGATGATAGCTCCAAGCTCATGGCGATGGGAATGGGAATCCTGGTGGGAGGAAATCTATGGCAAGAACTTCAGCAGAAAGGGGTTACAAGTGTAGATAAGTTCTTGGTCCTAGCTCAGGAGAGGATAAACTTGGAAGAGGCATGATTTGCTATTGTAGGAACCAGCCAGGTCCTTATTTAGCCCATTGGAGCGATGACGGGTGTTGCGGCTACGGGTCAACCTGTTACCCAGAATAACCAAGCGGAAAACAACAAGAGAAAAGGGAATGGTGAGGGCGACCAGAACGACATGAAGAAGAACTTTGGGGAGAAATTAAAGCCCGTGTATGCCACCTACACTGATCTAACGGATACACGAGAACATATCTTCCTGGAAAACTCTAATCCCCTTTTGTGGAAGAAACCAGAGTCATTAAGGCATCAGAGGGCGAAGAGAGATCCCTCAAAGTTTTTTCGACATCACAATGACATCGGCCATAACACCAATGATTGTCAACAACTAAAAGATGAGATTGAGACTCTCATTCGGGCTAGACCGTTAGCCCAGTACGCCCGAAATCGAGTTGTTCCCAATCAGTCTGTTGGGCAGAATTCTCCTCTAGCTCCGGAAGCTCCGGCGGGCAGACCCGATGAATCAGAATCAAGTCGACCCTCCCCCAATAGTAGGAGAAGATATAACTACTATTGTCGGAGGACCTCATTTGGCGGGCACAAGCAGCGAGGCCCAAAAGAGGTATATAAATGAGCTGAAAACTCATAACTGTGTGGAATTTATCCTGGAGCAGCAGTTATTGAAACAACAACGGTTGGAAAAACTGTTATATTATTTCATATAATATAATATTAGATTAAATAATGTGAAAAAATGTGATTTGTCACACCTTGTAACATATTATTGAGAGTCACAAAATTGGACACATGTGTGTGCCCAAATGTGACATATTTTGGAGTTACAAAATCAGTTACAAATTTGTAACTCCCAAATATTACCCAATAATGTGTATATTATATGTTACACATTTGAGATTGGATTTCACAAAGTCATGATGATATATGACTGTTGGAGACATGTTTTTAACCCCAATAATGTGTATTGGGAGTTACAAAATCATTTGGGACAGTTTGGAACCGTTTGGAAAAACAGCACATTTTCAAGTGTTGAAAATGAGTTGTGGCTGCGGCCACTGAATGATGGTGGCCGCGGCCTGGGGGACAGAGAGCAGTGGTCGCAGCCACAGGTGCATTTCAGGCAAAATTTTCAGTTTTTTCCAAATGTGTTGAACGGTTCTAAAAACCCAAATAACTCCCAAACCTCAATTTTAATTTCATATTAATCCAATTAAACATTGGTAACAGCCATGGGGGTGGTGGAATTTGAAATCCAAAGGGTATCTCAAACTCTATAAATAGGAGCCTAAGGCTCACTTGTAAGACATACCATTTTCCATCCACAAAGCACTTGGTTGGAAAATACACCAAAAAGCTTGATAATTCCAGAGAGCTATTTCCTAGAGAGATCCCTTAGTGCTTAGAGAATAGGGGGAAATAAGCTTTTGGACAAAGGTCTTGAACCTTGTTCAAGTTGGTGATCCCCACTACTCTACACTTTGATTGTGTGAGAGTTTGTTTGTGTTTTCATTCTTTTGTTCCTCTTGTTCTTCTTATTTACTTGTATTATTATAGTATTGAGTTTGTAATCTTCTTCTTCTACATCTTTCTAGTTACTTGTATTTTGAGCAATTGAATTGTAATGTTTATTTGATCAATATTATCTTGTCCATTGAATTTTTGCATAGAGTTGTATTTGGTTTTTCCATATTTCCATTGAGTATTAATATATATTCTCTAACAATCAAAAGCTTATGTTCCTTTTTCAATGGGAGGAGAAACCACGGAGATCATATGAGGATCCAACTTTGAAAAGATGGTAAGATAAGGTAATGTTCTTCTTTGGTTTTCTTAGAAGATCTAATGGTTTTCATATAGTGATAGAAATGAGAAGAAGAAAAGTTTGTAAATGGGATTCATTGTTTTCTAATCTCCTTTATTTTTTAGTGGTTAGATTAGAAGATAATTTAATATCTTGAGTTTTATGATATGTGATCAATATGTAAATAATCTAGTAGATTATTGGGTAAAATGCTAGCATGTCATAGAATTGTCCTATTTTGTATTAATGGGAAATTATTAGAATAACAACTATATGAGTTTTGTATGACATGTATAAATATATTGATTTTGTGAATCAATAGAAATGTGAAATAATATGTGTATGATATTTGTAATTCATGTTCTCATATTAATAAAGAGCCATATTAGTATGATATTAGTCATGTATGTTGACAACTATGTGAAATTATAATCATGCAAACATTTGTGAGATGTTAATATGTTTATCCTATATTATTGCAATGTGATGAGTTACCATTTATTTGGTAAATAAAAGGAATTATTTGAGAAATGAAATTCCCCATTTAAGTGTTTACCATCTCACTTTATGAGATAAGAAAATATGAAACTAAGGGGGTTACATCTTTTAATGGTTGTGTCTTGCCATTGCAAGAAAAATGGATCAAAGTGGATTCAAAAATTGTGGGATGACATGTTGACTCATTAGACTTATAGTCTAGAGTGTGGTCAAATGAAATATATTTAAGAATTATTTAGTGACAATAATTCTTAAATATTGTATATCTCAATGAGGAGACATTACAAAATTGGAGAAGCAATTTTGAATCTTTACCCCAATAGTGAATAAAAGAGAACTTTATTCACTTTGGTTAAAAGATGGTGATATGTTTAAATTAATCTCAATGAGGAGATAATTTTAAACAAAACATAAGAAATCAAAGTATTTAAATAAATCAATGAGGGTTTATTTTTTTTATTTAAAGTGATTAAAAAAAATTGACATTTTCATTTTGATTTTGATCAATGGATGTCAAATTGATGTTTTCAAAAGAATCTCAAAGAGACTCTTAAGAAATACACAAAAGTTGTTTAAGTGATTTTGAGATTATTTAGACAACTAAAATTGAAAATTTGTGATTATTTGTTTGGGAAATTCTCACATTACATTTGTGTTCACATTTTATTTTGTGAAATATATAAAAGAAAGCAACCAAGTGAAAGTTACTTTCAAATAAGTGTTTCTTGCTTTAGCAAGTAAATAAATCAAGATAAACACTGAGGTTTTATCTTGAAAATTTATCATGTGGCTTAGAGGACTCATGGTGAACTTTGAGAACCATAGGTCTAGATTTATCTTGGAGGATAAATGACTTAATAGAAATGAAGAGATTTCTATTTTAAAGTGGTATTTTATTATCACTATGTGAGAAATGTGGGGGTGATGCTCCAAAGTTAATCAATTTATTTTGTTGTTAATCAATTGATTAATTTGGTCATCCTATCAAATAGGTGATTTGGAATTCCACATTCTAAATCACATTCGCTATATGTGTATAGAATGAATAAATCTAGACATGCTTGGTGTCTAAAGTTACTGTTTGTAATATTTTGATTCAAGAAGGAATCAATTTAAAACATAAAGGAGAATTTTAGAAACAAAGAGGTTTCTAGAATTAATATTCAAATGTTTATCTTGGATACTAAACTATAAAATAGTGGGTGTGTTGACTATGGTCAAAATCACTATTTTAAAAGGGGTAACTATTTTAATCAAACTATGGCTAGCAACAAAGCTTGAATGAAATAATGAGAGTGTCTAAGCATGCATACATCAGAAAAGAAATGATTCAAATGGAATCATTTCTACATCTCAAGGGGTGGGACTTAGACTCCCTAAAGAGATTCACGGTTGATGGTAATCTATCTTAATACTAGTCACAAAACTAGTATTAGGTTCAATAGGTAATAACAAGTCAATCAAGTGAATAGTAGTAGTACTCAAATTTTGTCCCATCTGAGATAAGAGTACTAGTGTGTTACCAAAATGAGGGTTAAAACTGAAAGGTTTTTTAATAGGACTTAGTCATGAGAATACAAGTATTTTAGGGTAACAAAATAATGTAAGAGTTCTACCTATATAGACCTAGGGGTGGTGCCGCCCCTCATGAGAATTAGGAGTCATTCTTAAGAAAGGTCTATGAACGGAATGTGCACATGGCCACTAACGGTGCAAAAGCGAGACATTGAGGTCTCAAGTGAACACAGCAAAGGTGTGTGTGTTATCACTGGTTTGTTATCAAGGGATAGTGGTTCAATGCTTCGGCAACCAAAATTTCAACAAACTTTGTGATAATTACACTAAGGTAAAATTCAAGTCGAAATACATTTTACTTTATGCACCAATGCAAAGGTTTCTATAGAGAGTGATTATTTATTCAAGTGGGGGAATGTTATATTTTAATATAATGTTTGATTGATTAAATAAGTGTTACAAAAAGTAATTATTTAATCTAGTGGGGGAATGTTATATTATTTCATATAATATAATATTAGATTAAATAATGTGACAAAATGTCATTTGTCACACAAATGTGATTTGTTACACCTTGTAACATATTATTGAGTCACAAAATTGGACACATCTATGTGCCCAAATGTGACATATTTTGGAGTTACAAATTTGTAACTCCCAAATATTACTCAAAAATGTGTATATTATATGTTACACATTTGAGATTGGATTTCACAAAGTCATGATGATATATGACTATTGGAGACATGTTTTTAACCCCAATAATGTGTTTTGGGAGTTACAAAATCATTTGGGACGGTTTGGAACCGTTTGGAAAAACAGCACATTTTCAATTGCTGAAAATGAGTTGTGGCCATGGCCACTGAATGATGGTGCCCGCGGCCTGGGGGATAGCGAGCGATGGCCGCGGCCTAGGGGACAGAGAGCAGTGGCCGCGGCCACTGATGTCCCTGGGCACGGCCACAGGTGCATTTCAGGCAAAATTTTCAGTTTTTTCCAAATGTGTTGAACGGTTCTAAAAACCCAAATAACTCTCAAATCTCAATTTTAATTCCATATTAATCCAATTAAACATTGGTAACAGCCATGGGGGTTGGTGGAATTTGAAATCCAAAGGGTATCTCAAACTCTATAAATAGGAGCCTAATGCTCACTTGTAAGACATACCATTTTCCATCCACTAAGCACTTGGCTGGAAAATACACCAAAAGGCTTGATAATTCCAGAGAGCTATTTCCTAGAGAGATCCCTTAGTGCTTAGAGAATAGGGGGAAATAAGCTTTTGGACAAAGGTCTTGAACCTTGTTTAAGTTGGTGATCCCCATTACTCTACACTTTGGTTGTGTGAGAGTTTGTTTGTGTTTTCATTCTTTTGTTCTTCTTATTTACTTGTATTATTATAGCATTGAGTTTGTAATCTTCTTCTTCTACATCTTTCTAGTTACTTGTATTTTGAGCAATTGAATTGTAATGTTTATTTAATCAATATTATCTTGTCCATTGTATTTTTTCATAGAGTTGTATTTGGTTTTTCCATATTTCCATTGAGTATTAATATATATTCTCTAACAAAAACAACCAATCATTTTCATGGAGGAGGATGCTAGCCACGTTCAATTCCTCCTGGCGGTAATCGTGCAACTCATTAATCGAAGGGTGCGAAGGATATGGTAGACAATGGAAGCTTAGTAAATGTGCTTTTCAGGTCCACCCTAGAAAAGATGGGATTCTCCGTGACCGATATCAAGGCAACCTCACGGATTTTCAGGTGAAGGGACGATGATCATAGGGACAATAGGACTGGTGGTTACGCTAGGAAATGATGCTTGAACTTTTACAAAAATACTTGAGTTTGTGGTAATCGATTGTCCGGCTGCATATAATGTGATTTTTGGACAACCCGCACTAATGGCTTTTGAAGCCATCACCTTGATCCAACATATGGCAGTGAAGTTCCCTTCAGCCTTGGAGATATGCACAGTACGTGGAGACCAATTCGCCACCCGAGAATGCTACAGCATAGCCATGAAGGGAAAATCACAACCCAAGCAGCAGGCAATGATCATAAACGAAGGAGGTGAGGAGTCCCAGGTAATGGAAGTTACCCATGGGACGGAAGAACCTCAAGAAGGAGACAACAAGGTTACCTAAGAGGATGACATTGACCCACGAATAGGCGAAGATAGATATGAGCTCAAAGCAGTAGAGGAGCTCATGGAAATCATTATCACCCCAAAAACACTTTCAAGAGTTGTAAAAGTTGGAAAAAAACCTTGAAGCTGAAAGGAATAAGGAGTTGATCGAATTCATGGGGAAGAACCTGGACGTCTTCGTCTGGTCACATGAAGATATGGTGGGAATCAATCCAAGTATAATAATGCATACTTTGAACCTAGAAAAGAACCTGCCTGCAAAGTCCCAAAAATGAAGGCTTTTGGGGACAGTACGGTTAGAAGTGTTGGAAAAAGAAGCAGCTCACCAACTTAAATGCGATTTTATCAGGGAAGCAAAATACCCGATCTAGGTTGCTAACCCCGTTCTGGTCTCGAAGCCAAACGGGAAGTGGAGAAATTGAATTGATTTCTCTGATCTCCACAAGGCTTGTCCTAAGGATTGTTTCCCACTACAAAGAATTGATCAGTTGGTAGACGCCACAGCCGATCACAAGCTCATGTGTTTTATGGACGCGTATTCTAGATATAACCAGATCCCAATGAACCATGCAGACCAAGAGCATACCAGCTTCATGACTAAGCATAATGTATACTATTACAAAGTTATGCCATTCGGGCTGAAGAATGCCGGTGCTACATACCAACGATTAGTGAACAAAATTTTTGCTAACCAGATCAGTAGAAACATGGAGGTGTATGTCGATGATATGCTCGTTAAATCAAAGACTACCAGTAACCATACATCTAACCTGGAAGAATGTTTGGGCATACTAAGGAAATATGACATGAAATTGAATCCACATAAGTGCACTTTCGGAGTTTCTTCGAGAAAGTTTCTGGGGTTTATAGTAAACACAAGGGGTATAGAGGCCAATCCAAAGAAAATCAGGTCATTGTTGGAAATGCCTTCGCCTAGGTCGCGTAAGGAAGTACAAAATCTAACTGGAAAGGTGGTGGCCTTAAACTGCTTAATTTCAAAATCCACTGACAAGTGTCTCCCATTTTAACCCTTGCACAGAGAAAACAAGAAGTTCGAATGGACTGAAGAATGCGAACATGCATTTTGCGAACTGAAAGCACATCTAGCTGAACCCCCCATACTATCAAAACTGACGTCTGGGGAATGTCTATTTTTATATCTGGCCGTGATGGAAAATGCAGTCAGTGCGGTGTTAGTTTGAGAAGACAATCAGGCGCAGAAACTCGTGTATTATGAAAGCAAAAGATTTCTCAAAGCTGAATCTGATACCCGTTGATAGAAAAGCTCGTGTTCTATATTATTTTGGCTTCAAGGAAGCTCATGCCATATTTCCAGTCCCATTCTATCCATGTCTTAACCGACCAACCTTTAAGGCAGGTTTTGCAAAAACCTGAAACGTCGGGACGTCTACTAAAATGGGCCATCGAATTTAGCCAGTTCAAATTATTATATATGTCGCGAACCGCAATCAAGAGTCAAGTCCTTGCAAATTTTGTAGTCGAGTGCACAGGTTTTCAGGACGAGCCGATAAGGGAACCGGTGTAGGAACTGTGGAAAATCTTCATTGATGGATTCTCTAATGAAAACGGATTACGTTCTGGGATAATCTTAATCTCACCTGAAGGGCGTCGATTCCATACAACTCTCAGGTTTTGATTCGAAGCATCCAACAATGGGGCTGAGTATAAGGCCTTATTGGCAGGGTTAAGGGTGGCAAAAGAGCTAAAGGCAAAAGCCATCCAATGTTATAGTGATTCTCAGCTTATAGTTAATCAGATATTGGGAGAATACCAAGCTTGCAGTATCAAGATGGCAGTCTACTTAGCCAAGTTTAAGGGCGAGTTGTCTGAATTCAAGTTTAGCTCTGTTGAACGTGTACCCCGTGAGCACAATTCTAATGCTGATGCTCTTGCTCAACTTACTACCACCAAAGAGGCGAATACACTGAATGTAGTTCTGGTGGAATTATTGGAAAGCCCGAGTATAACAGCAGAAATAGTTGAGGTAAGAATGATTGACATAAAACCGACCTGGATGACCCCCATAGAGGAGTATCTCACAACCAGAAAGTTACCTGATAATCAAAAGGGCGCAAGAAAGATGTTGTATCAAGCTCCACGATATGTTATGGTTGAAGAAATTCTATATCAACGACGGTACTCCCTACCTCTCCTACGATGTGTTATGCCCAAGGAAGCGTAGACTATTTTGCGAAATACATGAAGGCTTATGCGGAACCATGATGGGGGGAAAAACCTAGCTCTGAAGGTACTGAGACAAGGCTATTTTTGGCCCACACTGACAAAGGACTTGACCTCGTATGTGCATAAATGTGAAAAAGGCCAACGCTTTGCCATAGTTTCCTGAGCTGCTCTCATCGAGCTAACCATGATCTCATCCCCTTGGCCGTTTGCAGTATAGGGAATTGACTTAATTGTTTCTTTGCCGACAGGAAAAGGAGGAGTTCGTTATGTTGTTGTCGCCATCGATTATTTCACAAAGTGGGTAGAGGCTGAACCTTTGCCAACCATCACCTCAAAAAGAGTCTTGGATTTTGTTGTAAAAAATATCACATGTCGATTTGTGCTCCCCAAAAAAACTATGTCTGACAACGGAACTCAGTTCGATAGTGATCTCTTCACAGACTTTCATGAAAATTATGGCATAACCAAGAGTTTTTCGTCGGTAGCGTACCCACAGGACAATGGGCAGGTCGAGGCCATAAACAAGATCAGGAAGGTGAGCTTGAAAGAACAATTAGATAAAGCCAAGGGATTATGGCCCGAGCAGCTCCCACAGGTACTCTAGGCTTATCAGACCTCACATCGAACCTCCACGAGACATACCCATTTTTCCCTAAACTTTGGAAGCGAGGCTATGCTCCTGATTGAGGCATTGGTGACGACCCATAGACAGAAGACCTTAGATCAGGATCAGAACCACGAGCTACTTAGTGCATCCCTTTATCTAATCGGTGAAAAGCGAGAGGCATCACAGTTACAGCTCACCCATTATCAGCAGAAAATCACTCGTTATTTCAATTCAAAGGTGAAAGGATGCAGACTCGGATTAGGCGACCTGGTTCTCCGGAGGGTCTTTTTAGCAAGCAAAGATCCCAAGGATGGTGTGTTAGGGCTGAATTGGTAAGGACCATGCCAGATCGTGGAGATCCTACGCGAAGGGACTTTCAAGCTAGCCCAACTAAGTGGAGAAATAGTTCCACGAACCTGGAATGCCCTACACCTCAACAAGTATTATCAATAATTTTGTTGTTTTTAATGTTTTCGGAATTATCATTTATGTAAGGATTATTTATAAAATCCATTTTGTTTTAATAATGATTTGATTATTACGTGATCATTTTTATCGTTGTATTATCGCGGGCTCACTTTGTAAAAAGCAACTGAGAACATTTATAAGTTCTGGATGCTTGGGGGCACATAACCGAAGAGAGTTTTTAAAAGAGTTCAGCCTATTCAGATGCAATCTGAAACTTTGAGTTTGGAGAAATTGATTATTCAACGACTTTTTAAAGCTCGGATTTTCAAAATTCTAAACACAAACTAAGTTTGAGAAAATTCTAATAATAAAAAAAAACCCTGGATATAACCAAGTCTGAGGCCTGATTCCTAATAGGTACAAAACTATTAAGCATATTAAAACTCCTGGATACGACCAAGTCCGAGGCCTGATTCCTAAAATGTACAAAGCTATTAAGCCTATTAAAACCCCTGGATATGGTCAGGTCCGAGGCCTGATTCCTAACAGGTATGACGCAATAAGTCGGGAAAAATCATGGATGCAACTAAGATGTCGACTAAAATTAGTTAGTCGAGCCATCAAAAATCTATCCTGACATAAAGACAACCCCTAAGATTTAGAATGTACAAGAATCTAAGGATTCACAAACATTAGAAAATAATAGACTATGGGGAACACAAATAAATCACAAGTTAAATATGTATTCAAAAATATATTGTCATCTCAAGGAGGAAAAACCTCGACCTGACCCCGAAGGTGATTGTTTTGGTCCCTAGGGACTTAGTTACAAAAGTGTTAAATAAAAAAAATCACTGAGGTCCATTAACTCGCTCAGAGGAGGTCACCTCCTCGCCATCCCCTTTGGCATCGTAAGAAGCATCGGCAGTCTCCAAGGGTTCTTGTGAGAATCTAATCTTGAACTAGGAAAAATAAGGTTCCCAGAACCCTGGTTGTATGAAGGTGAAGTTTCCGTCCTGGTGGAAAGCCCAGCACTGGTATAGCATCTCCTTCATCTGGTTCGATGACTTTGCGATCTCTGACCTCGCCCTCTCGGCCTCCTCCTTGGCTTTGCCCTCGACCTCATCAAGTTTCTTCTTGAGCCCCTCATTCTAGGCCTGTAGCTGATCCAGTCGATGGCTCACTTCCACGACCTGGTTCTTAGCCATCTACTCACCTTCCGTTGCAGCTCGCTCGCTCTCCTAGGAAGAAACCAGAGCGATTTTGGTGGAATTTTTGCTCTCTTGGGCGCCACTCAGGGTGGCTCGGAGCTCCTCATCCCTAGCTTTAACCCGAGCTATTTCACTGAGTTAAGCTAGGACAGACTGCAAAAGGATAAGGCAAGTCAAGGGCAGTTTATTTAAAATAAAAACTAAGGAGAAAAGAAAAGGAAAAGATATAAGAATTAGAAGGAATCACAGTGAGATTCATCCCCATGGCGGACTCGAGGACGTCTTTAGAAGTACGCTCCTCCATGGCCCTCAGATCTTTGGCATTGGCTTCATAGGCATTGCCAACCATATGGCTCACCATCTCGTATACAGTTCCTCGAAACGCCTTGGGGATCGTTGCCAGGTCGAGTGGCTTAACTGGGATCTAAACGGTGGGAGCCTTGCCTTGGATCACTTGAGGAATTGAGGGAGGTACATGCCGAGGAAAAGGAAGTGAAGCTTGGAGAACAGTGACTGTTGTCACCAGAGCTGGGAGTTGAGTCTTTTATGGATGCTCCCGGGTGGAGCTGGAACCTTTGTCTTTGACTAATGTGGATGCTCAAATTCCACCAAGGGAAAATATGGGAGTCTGTCCTCATGTAGCCTCAAGCGATCCGAGCCACCCGATACCTTTCCCTCGGCCCGTGTCTCATAGGAAGACTTAGTAAAGACGCACCAAGAAATCCGAGGGGTCACGCGAGACCCTGCCTTGCTCTCAGCACGCCCCCGCGAGGCCGTTCCACCATCTCGGCATCTCGTGGGGGGCCCGTATGACCCGCTCGGCCATGCCTAGGCGCGAGGCCTCGCATCACTCGGACATGCCTAGGAGCAAGGCCCGCCTCGCTCGGACACGCCTAGGCGCGAGGCCCCCCTCGCTTGGACACGCCAAGGTGCGAGGCCCCGCCTCGCTCGGACACGCCCAGGCGTGAGGCCCCCCTCGCTCGGACACGCCCCACCTCGCTCGGACATGCCAAGGCGCGAGGCCCCGCCTCGCTCGGACACGCCCAGGCGCGAGGCCCCGCCTCGCTCGGACACGCCCAGGCGCGAGGCCCCGCCTCGCTCGGACACGCCCAGGCGCGAGGCCCTGCCTCGCTCGGACACGCCCAGGCGCGAGGCCCCCCTCGCTTGGACATGCCCAGGCGCGAGGCCTCCCTTGCTCGGACACACCCCGCCTCGCTCGGACACACCCCAAGCGCGAGGCCCCGCCTCACTCGGACACGCCCAGGCACGCCTCGCTCTTAGCACGTCCACGCGAGGCCGCACGCACCGTCTCGCGTGCAACGTCTTGGCGCGCCCAGCAGCCTCGCGGGGGGTATCTCGTGATGGCCTCGTTTGAAGGGTTACGCATATATGGCGACCTCGCCCCAATGGGTCTCGCCCAAAGGACCCGCGTACGTGATGCCAATATTCGAGGTGGCCCACAAGAGACAAAAAGAATACGAACAAGGTACCTTTAAAGGGGTACGTACATGCCTGCAAGGATCATGGGACAGGCCTGACACCTGTACCCGAAAAATAGTGGCAGTTGGGAATAGTATGAGGAGTGGCTACACCCCCACCACGTCTCTGACACCCGTACAAGGTAAGTAGTGGAGTCATGACCGGGTACAAAAGCTGAGGTGCTCCCACGAACTCTGACCATGTACCAGAGCCGACACCACTACCCCTGGAACCACTCTCCTCTTAGTGTACTCATGTACCATCAGGTCCCCTGGACCACCATGTACCCAGGGCCATTAAAGCCCACTATAAAATGGACTCCAACTCCACCTGAAGGGGGATTGGAAAATTTACCGTAGCAAGTGCATCTTAATGAATGAAAATTGATTTCACCATTGTTCTGTTACAATTGTTCTTAGAGTTGATACTTAGATTCTAAGAGTTTTTCTTTGCATAATATTAGCTCTGTGATTTTTCCGACTTAACTTAGTTGACGAGTTCTCACTGTCAACAGTTTGGCGCCGTCTGTGGGAACATAAGTTCCAAGCTACTGTTCTACCATTACTTCCAGCAAGAAGAAATGCCAAGACATTCAAAGCGTCTCAGGGAGCCACGAGAGGTGGAGGTCCACCTTAATGGAGTCCAGCTGAAGGCTTCCATGAAGGATCCCCCTCCACCCAGAGAGGTGGAGCCCCCAAGGGACCCTGAGGTTCACGAGGGTGATAGAGAGACCTCGTCACCGGGCGTCCCGCCTGTAGAGAGTCCTCCAAGAGCACCACCAGGAAATGCTAACGAGTTCTCGCTCCCTAAACCACCACAAGTACCGAACTCCGGCCGGCAGGACCCGGGCCCCTCTACGCATAGGCACGATAGGCATCCCTGAGTCCATTCCGTGAGCTCGAGTTTGAAATCTCGATTCTATGAAGAAGAAATACGTGAGCTCCACTGTAAGAACCAAAGGTTGGAGACCACCCTGGAGAACATGCAAGAGGTGTTGAATGGCCTATTGCAGGGTAAGTCAAGCGTGACCTTGCCCAAGAGGAAGGAGAAAGGTCGGGAAGGGGTAGAGACCACCGTACCAGTAGATGATGGGAGGACCCAACACTCTACCAGTAACACCCCCTGAGTGAAGCAACGCGAACATCCTGAACCACCGAAGCAGTCCCAGAAACCAGAGCCAAGGACCAACGCTGCCCCTCGCAACGAGGACGAGGTCACCTCTAAAAGAGCACCCTCGGATTTACGGGAGGAGCTCAATAAAAAGAGGGCGGGTAAAGGGACCACGCCCCCTATGGAGCTTCGAGAGGGCAAGGGAAAGGCAGATCTTAACACGTCCACTTTGACAGACTCTCTAAGCAAGAGGAGGCAGGACTTGGGCACAGAAATGAGGAGCCTGCGAAGCAAGATCGTCACCGCCTCTGGCGGTCAGGCTTTTGAGGAAGATTGACCATGAGTCTCCCTTCGTGAGGGAGATTCAGGCCATCCGGCTCCCTGCCAACTTTAAGGAACCCAATATGACCCCCTACGAAGGAAGCACGATCCAAAGTACCACCTGGACGCATTTAACGACCTGATGAAACTGAGAGGAATTGGTAGTGGAGCCAGGTGCCACTGCTTCGCCGTCACATTAAAAGGACCCGCATACAAATGGTTCAAAAGATTAAGGCCGGGGTCCATCAGGTCCTGGCAGCAGTTTTCTGATGAATTCCTCCAATAGCACCACGCCGTGCGGGACTACACGATGCCAGGCACCAGCCTGGCCAACGTGAAGCAAGGGGAAAATGAGAGCTTGAAGAGCTACATTCACAGGTTCAATATGGAGGCCGCGAAAGTGGGGAGCCTAACCCCCCGAGAGTTAAAAATGGCCATTACAGCCGGAGTGCGCCCAGGAAGCAAGTTGTGGGACAACATGCTGAAGAGGGAAGTCACCGAATTAGATGACTTCTACGAGAGGGCGCAGAAATACATTCGTGTGGAGGATGGCCACGCAAACCTAAAAGCAGGAAAGGAGGAGTCCAACGTGAAGCCCCTAGCTAACGACGGGTCGAATGTAACGAAGAAGAAAAGGGTGTATGATGGGTCGAGAGATGATCAGCAGAGGAAGACCAAACGGGGGAATGATCATAGGCAAGCGGCTTACACTTACTATACGAACCTTACAGATACCAGGGAGCATATTTACATCACCAACGAAGATCGAGTTCACTTCAAAAAGCCCCCACCAATGAGAAAGGACCGGTCCAAAAGGGATCCCAGTAGATACTGCCAGTACCACAAGGATATCGATCACACCACAACAGAGTGTATCCATTTGAAGGAAGAAATTGAGGAGCACATCCGCAGGGGGCACCTAGGCCGTTATGTCAGGAGAGAAAGGCCAAAGCCGGAGGACGAGTCTGCGATACCCCAGACACAAGGGCGAGCCCCAGAAATACAGGGAGAGGTCCAAACCATTTTTGGAGGTCCAGGATTTGGGGGGAACTCTCGGAAGGGGCGAGATAGATATGCAAGAGAGGCTCGGCGAAGTCCACCACCCTGCGTCATGAGCTTGGAACAACGACCCCCGAAAAGCTTTAAGGGGGAAAATGACTCGATCACATTCACTGAGGAGGATGCGCGAGGGGTGCATTTTCCCCACAACGATCCGCTGGTGTTGACAGTTCAGTTGGAAAATATGCGTGTGCATCGAGTCCTAGTGGACAATGGGAGCTCGGTTGACATCCTGTATCGCCCTGCCTTGGAAAAGATGGGACTGGGCATTCGTCATCTAAAGCCCTGCCAATCTTCCCTATATGGATTCACGGGGGACTCAGTGCAACCACTAGGGATGATCGAATTGGAACTCACCATGGGGGAGCAACCCCGACAGACTACAGTCATGGAAAACTTTGTCGTAGTAGATTGCGCGTTGGCTTTCAATGCGGTATTGGGGAGACCATCCCTAAGAGAATTGAAAGCCATAACTTCTATATATCACTTGGTTGTCAAGTTCCCAACTCCAGGAGGGGTCGCTAGTATGAAAGGAGAACAGAGAGAGGCAATGGAGTGCTACAACACCTCACTCCGCGCGCCTGTGAAACCGCGGGAACCAATGGCCATGGTGATACATGAGGCGTTACGTGTGCCCGCGGGGAACCCGCAGGAGTTAGACCCTCGAGTCGTGGAAGAATCAAGAGCGAAACTAGTGGAGGAAGTAGAGGAGGTTACAGTGATGGAAGAACCGTTGAGAAGACTGAAGATAGGGAGAAGCCTGCAAAATGACGTGAAGGAGGAGTTGATAAGGTTTTTGAAGGATAATCTAGACGTATTCGCATGGAGTCATGACGATATGGTGGGTATAGATCCCAGTGTAATGTGACCATCTGAATGTCTCCCCAGAAGCGAGGCCCGTTAGGCAGAAGAGGCGGGCGCTAGACCCAGAAAGGTACGCAGCCTTAAAGGAAGAGGTCGACAAGTTGAAGGCCAATGGGTTTATCCGTGAGTCTTTTTACCCTGTGTGGGTGTCGAATCCAGTACTAGTCCCGAAACCAAATGGGAAATGGAGGACCTACGTCGACTTCTCAAACCTGAATAAAGCTTGTCCTAAGGACAGCTTCCCGCTCCCAAGGATAGATCAGTTAGTAGATGCGACGGCAGGACATGAATTACTGAGCTTCATGGACGCCTGCTCGGGGTACAACCAGATTCCAATGAACCCAGCGGATGAAGAGCATATGTCATTCATTACGGATAAAGGACTCTACTGTTACAAGGTGATGCCATTCGGGTTGAAGAACGCGGGTGCCACCTATCAGAGGTTGGTCAATAAGATGTTCGTCAACCAGATAGGAAGGAACATGGAGGTGTATGTTGATGATATGTTGGTAAAAACAAAGAATGCTACAGAGCTCAACAAGGACCTTGGTGAGATGTTTGACACACTTAGGAAGTACCGAATGAAGTTTAATCCCGCCAAGTGCACCTTCGGTGAATCCTCGGGAAAATTCTTGGGCTTCATGGTCAACTCTAGAGGCATCGAGGCTAATCCTGATAAGATAAAGGCCCTGATAGAGATGAGCCCGCCTAAGAACAAGAAGGAAGTGCAATGCTTAACGGGAAGGGTGGCGGCCCTTAATAGATTTATTTCAAGGTCAACCGATAAGTGCCTCCCCTTCTTTAACATCCTCAAAGGGAGCAAAAAGTTCCCTTGGGATGAGGAATGTGAAGAGGCATTTATCAAGCTGAAGGAGCACTTGGGGAAGCCACCCCTGTTGGCGAAACCTGAGAAAGGTGAGAAGCTATACCTATACTTGGCAGTGTCTGAAAATGCCATAAGCGTAGCCTTGGTTAAAGGGGAGAAGAAGCAGCAACAACCCGTGTACTATATCAGCAAGCGTTTGGTGGACGCAGAGAACCGGTACCCAAAGATTGAAAAGTTGGCCTATCCATTAGTTGTGGCCTCGAGGAAGTTGAGACCTTACTTCCATGCGCATGCAATCGAAGTTCTCACGGATAGTCCTTTAAGGCAAGTCTTGCATAAACCTGAGACCTCAGGAAGGCTAATGAAATGGTCGATCGAGTTGAGTCAATTCGATATCGTGTATACCCCAAGAGCTTCCATCAATGGACAAGTGCTGGCAGACTTTATAGTGGAGTTCACCCGTCAGCCGAATGGATGAAGAAGTGAAGAAGGGGAGCAGCCTGTCATAGAGGAAGAAGAGGGGATCTTGAGGAATGGAGTCTGCATGTGGACGGGGCGTCCAATGAAGGAGGATCTGGAGCTGGTATCATGATGACGGGGCCCGAAGAACATAAGATGTATTGTGCGATCCGGTTTGGGTTTGAGGCATCCAACAACGAGGCGGAGTACAAAGCACTCTTGGCAGGCTTACGGTTAGCCCTGGAGCTGAAGGTGACACGCCTATGTATTTTTAGTGACTCACAGCTGGTGGTGTACCAGGTGAAAGGTGAGTATCAGGCAAGAGGACCAAAGATGGCCGCGTACCTGGAGAGGGTGAAGGGCTATCTGGGATGATTGGTGGAATACAGCATAGAGCAAATCCCAAGAGAGAGGAACACCCATGCCGATGCCCTCGCAAATCTGGCTTCCACCAAAGATGGGGATATTCTGGAGTCGATACCTGTGGAATACCTACCTAGGCCCAGCATCATTAGCACGAACGTGCACATGGTCAGTGCCCCAAAGGAGTCATGGACTAAACCGATTAAGAGATACCTGGAGGAAGGAACCTTGCCCATGGACAAAAAAGAGTCCCGGAGGTTGGTGTACAAGGCCACTAGGTACACCTTGGTAGAAGGGGTTCTATACAAGAGAAGGTTCTCGATGCCACTTCTGCGATGTGTGGAAGGGGAGGAGGCGTTGAAAGTATTGCATGAGATACATAAGGGAGAGTCTGGCAACCATGAGAGTGGACCCTCCACAGCTAGGAAGGCCATGAGACAAGGGTACTACTGGCCCTCCATGGAGAGAGACGCGCATGACTTTGCCAAGAAATGCGACAAATGCCAGAGGCACGCCAACTACCCTCGGAAGCCCCCAAATGAGCTAACTAGCATGACCAGCCCCTGGCCCTTCGCAATCTGGGGGATAGACTTGATCGGCGCTCTTCCCGCAGGCAGGGGTGGAGCGAAGTACGCGGTGGTAGCAGTGGACTACTTCACTAAGTGGGTTGAAGTGGAACCTCTCGTGAAGATAACAGCCAAGCATATCACCTCTTTCGTCAACAAATCCATTGTCTATAGATATGGAGTACCCTACAAAATTGTTTCTGACAACGGTACCCAGTTTGAGGGGGGAGCTTTTGAGGAATATTGTAGGGGAAGAGGGATAAGGAGAAGCTTCTCTGCAGTTGTACACCCACAGGCCAATGGACAGGTGGAGGCCATTAACAGGGTTCTTAAAAAGAACTTGAAGGCAAAGCTAGAAAAGATGAAGGGAGCATGGGTAGAGGAGATACCAAATGTGCTATGGGCCTATAGAACCACCCCGCGCACGACCACTGGGGAGTCCCCATTCTCCTTGGCATACAGATGCGAGGCCGTACTCCCGGTTGAGATGCAAGTTAAGTCCCTTAGGATACAGACATATGGGGACGAGGCCAATCGCGTAGCTCTAGCGGAGAGCTTGGACCTGCTAGAAGAAAAAAGGGAGAAGGCACAAATGAGAATAGTAGTATACCAGCAGCGCGCAGCAAGGTACTACAACTCAAGGGTATGAGAGAGGACTTTCAGAGTTGGTGACCTGGTGCTGAGGAAGGTCCTCCCCAACACGCGAAACCCAGGGGTGGGGGTGCTGGGGGCGAACTGGGAGGGGCCCTACCAAGTCGCTCAGTGCATACCCCCAAACACTTATAAGCTGGCGCGCATGGACGACACTGTCATACCTCGAGCATGGAATGCGGAGCACCTTAGGAAATACTACCAGTGAGGCGCCCACACCCAGTGCTAGAAGGACAGGCTTTCAAATCGTTGCATCTTATCTTAGTTTGGTAGGAAAAAATCAAAGAGGTTACTTAGATAACCTCCCAAGTAGGTGTAAGTTCTTATATGTATCGTTGTAACCTGAATTCTATGAATGAAACTTGTCACCTTTTCGCACGATATTTTTTCTACTTTATGTGGGCATCAATCAAAGTGCCTGTCAAAGTAAATTTCACCAGACACTTGGGGGGCAGTAGTGGCCCGTGAAGATAAAACATGCAACTAACAGGAGAATCCAAAGAAGGACC
The DNA here is from genome assembly GCF_963169125.1 of Humulus lupulus. Lineage (NCBI taxonomy): Eukaryota > Viridiplantae > Streptophyta > Magnoliopsida > Rosales > Cannabaceae > Humulus > Humulus lupulus. Next base: position 264,053,134 of record NC_084793.1, read on the forward strand.
CCTTGCACTAGGATCCTAAAAAGGACCCTCTGTCAGGAGGATCCTAAAAAGGAACCTATGCACCAGGAGGATCCTAAAAAGGACCCTCCATCAGGAGGACCCAAAAAGGAACCATGTGTTAGGAGTGTGTCCTAAAAGCATGTAAAGACATTTGTTTTTTCTGTGAATAAATAAATACAATGGTTTATTATTATTGTCATATTTAGATTGTTAAATTATTGTTTGAATAATTTTGTAAATATCAGAAAAATTCCATATTCATTATTGAGGATGTGATCTTGTATTAGTACGAGAGAATTAAGATCACATGAATGAATAAAAATGGTCAACAACGACAAATTAAAGTTATGGAATTCTTTAATTGGAGTTGTAAGTACAGTTTACTGAGTATCATAATGTTACAAATAATCTAGATTCGGATTATTGATGTGGTAAGACATCTCGGTAAAGGTGCTTTATATAATATGATTGTATATGACATGGATCGATGTGAATTAAAGTCTTTATCCAAAAACCATTTAACAATAAAGACTTGTAATTCATATCATAACAGATGATCATTTATAGATCAACCTAAATCCTGAGTGTTCATGAACTCCTGTTCATGTTTATTAAATCTTTTGATTCACTCGTTAAGGTCTCTTCAAAGAATGAGGCTAATGACTTTTGTTTTGGAGATTTAATATCATGGATGGCTGGGATCATGTATCAACAACACGGAATCTAATCTTTCCTAACGGATCGTATATTAGTTCCCTTAAGGGTTAATTCTGGAACTGAATGATTTTGAGCTCAAATCTATAATTAGATTATAGATTAATTATTCACTAGTGAATTAATGGTCCTTAAGGAATAAGAAATAAATTAGAAAGGTTAAATGGTAGTTCTCCCATTCTAATTTATGAACTAATTAATTAGAGGGTTGAACTATTGTAAGATGGTTATATCAATGGACGACTTAAGAAAAAGATTTCTGTAAAAGTATATCTATAACATAAAGAGTGCAATTCTGAATTTATAGTGGAGTAATATCAGAATTAATAAATTAACTATTATAATTAAAGAGTTTAATTATTTAGTTTCAATTTATTGGAGCTTAATGTTATAGGTCCATGGTCCCCAGAATGGCTCAAACAATCACTGTCAAAGGCAAATACAAAAATGGGTAAAAAGGACTTATGTGATAAGTAAAATATTTTTCTATGTATCAAACATAATTATTGTTTAATTATGTGTAATTAATTAATTAAGAGTTAATTAATTATTTGATTTAACAAAAAAGATTTCTGTAAAAGTATATCTATAACATAAATAGTGCAATTCTGAATTTATAGTGGAGTAATATCAGAATTAATAAATTAACTATTATAATTAAAGAGTTTAATTATTTAGTTTCAATTTATTGGAGCTTAATGTTATAGGTCCATGGTCCCCAGAATGGCTCAAACAATCACTGTCAAAGGCAAATACAAAAATGGGTAAAAAGGACTTATGTGATAAGTAAAATATTTTTCTATGTATCAAACATAATTATTGTTTAATTATGTGTAATTAATTAATTAAGAGTTAATTAATTATTTGATTTAACAAAAATATAATTAATTTTGAATTAATTTATTTTTGGGATTTTTGGTATTTAAATAATAATAAAAATTGGGAAAATCACATGCATGCACATGCATGTGGTACACGTGTGGCACAGTGCACATGCACTGTGCTACACGCATAAGAGATAGACTTGGTCTCTTGATTCCACAATTTTAGTTATTTAAATATTAAATAAATAATGAGATATTTTGATTTGATTTAAGTATTATTATTTAAACAAAAATCTGATAACTGATCACTTATTTTGAATTTGTTTAAAATAACAAATATTTTAATATATTGGATATTATTAAATATTGGATATCAGTTTTCACAGAACGTAAGTTTTCAGGGATAGAAAAATATCTAGGATTCTCTCAGAGAAAAATATCAGTGACAAAACAAAGGTCATTGTTCTTCACAAAACCTAGGTCCAAACTTTATCAGATCTCATGTGTTGAGAATATCTGATAAATAGTTATTGCCTATTATTTGTATAGCGAGCCCACACTCGTTCTTTGGGTGACTGAGAACATTTTGGAAGATCTTGGTGTGAGATCTCAAGGATTCAGCCATACGAAAAGATAGCAGCAAGGAAGGACCTGAGGTAATGTTTCTAATCTTGTCCTTGATTCAATATATATATGAGTGTGAAGAAGTAGATCTAGAAATCTTATGGGATTAATCTGACAATTTGATTGTTGTTCCGCTGCGCATAATCTCTGATTTGATCAATAAAAACCAACAAATGGTACCAGAGCCATCTTCACATATATATGTATTGAATCTGTGTGGGTTTAATTTTATGCATTTATTTATGAATGGATGGATTAATGTGATTGAATGCGTGGGAATGTTGAATCGTTAATTGTATGGTGTTTTTGGGTTAGGATTTGTTTATGATTAGATCATTGTGTAAGCCATTAAAGGGCATAGGATTTATGTAATTTTATTTGGTTTTTGATACCATAAAATTGTAATTCCGATCACACAAAAGTCAGAACGGAGCCCGGAATTCAGAAATCAGCCACCGCACCTCCGAGGCCAACCTCCGAGCCGCTGCCCGACGTCGTATGGACGGCCGTACGGACGTGTCCGTACGGATCCGTACGGTCCGTATGGTCCGAGCCCGGCGACCCCGTTTTGACGCCGTGTGTCCCCGCCTGTCGGTCCAGAATTTTTTTTTTTTTTTTCTGAAATTAATCTGTTATTTTTTTTTAATTTTAAAATGTTTAAATATCCTATTTTTGAAATTTGATATTTAAATAATGAGATATTTTTGTTGTCTTAACAAACTTTTTTGAATATCTTATTTAAAATTTATTTTTTACAAAATAACAGATTTTAATTTAAATTCATTTCAGATTTAATTAAAAGTTGTTTTAATTAAAAAGAAAAAGAAAAATGTTGATTATTTAAAAGTTTGTTTTAATTAATCAAAATTAGTTTGAAAATTGTTTTCTTATTATTGTTCTGGACCAACAATGCCACAAATCATACCGACAGTAAAGTAAAGAAGCCCGATGGAGATCAAGGCATTTTATTTTATTTATTTTAATTTTATAAAATGGTTGTAAAATTAGAAATACCCAAAAGCACCCGGTTCAACATTTATTGCTTATTTATTTATTTAAATAATTATTTTCATGTGGTTAATGTGATTGATAACATGTTCATGCATTGTATGCCATACATAAAAACCCACACAGTTATAATCATGCATCTCATCAGTAGAAACATGATTATTAGGATTGTCCTATATGTTTATATGAATTGTTTTGTGAAATCAATTGCATGTAAATTACTTAGTTTTATTTTGAAAACTTGGTAAAATATCACACCAATTTTTTTAAGTCTTTATGACTTTATTTCTTTAAACCAACTTTATTTTAAAAAGTGTTTTAGTAAAGTTTAGATGAACATGATTGGTAATTTAAAATTGGACATGGACCTAGAAACTCGCTTTCTTTCCAATTTTAATTGTGTTCATAAAGTTTAAAGAAACTATAATTAATTTGGAATTAATTACGTTAAAAACACTTATTTCAAAATAGTGAGTGGGAGAGGGTTGATATCTCAAACATAACCCATGGTCTCCATTATTAATATAACACCGTGAGATATGAATAGCGCCTCGCGACGGCTTTGTTTTCGTCCCCCTAAGGAAGGTGTCTGGACATATCAATAGCAAGGTTATATTTCTTATATAGATAGGAACTAATGATGTATTTTAGGCTTGACCGACCCTAAGGCGGCATGTCCTAAGTTAAGTCATGAACTCCGAAATAATGAGTTACACTCACAAAGTTATGATTAAGCTTGAGAGTGGATAATCATAACTTGACCAAACAAAGCGGTACTTTAATGTTTAAAAGAGAAAATAAAGAGTTATTTTAAGTATTAAACAATAAAGATAAGAATGTCTTATAAATTCTCTAAAATTAATTTGACCGACCCTAAGGCGGCACTTTAATTGTTAGAAAATTTTATCGTGGAAATTAATCTTTATTTTATGTGTTTTAATTGTGCTCATGCATCACGTTTAATTTCCGAAACTTTGATATTTATTTTTCTAAATATAATAATAATATATTTGTATTTTTTTTATTTTATTCAGAATATGTCTATCTCTGGAAATCCCATCACTGCTTTGATTGCACAAGAAAAATTAACTGGTGATAACTTCCTAAAATGGAAATCAAATATGAATCTGTTGTTGGTTAGTGAAAACCACAAGTTTGTCCTAAATGAGGAATGTCCTGAAAAACCTGGCGCAAATGCCCCGAAACATGTTCGGGACAAATTTGATGCATGGATTCAATCCAATAACAAAGCTAAATGCTATATGCTTGTAAGCATGAGTGATGTCTTACGAACAAAGCATCAATCCATGGAAACTGCTTTTGAGATACTAGAATCTCTTAAGGAAATGTTTGGGCGCCCATCTGAGCAAAGCTGTCATGAGGCTACTAGAACCTACATGAATGCTAAGATGAAGAAATGTCAATCTGTGCGTGAGCATGTTTTGAACATGATCAGTGTACTTCATGAAGCTGAGACGCATGGAGCAGTCATGGATGAAAAGACACAAGTAAGCATTATACTTGAGTCTTTAACTCCTGCCTTTTCTGCATTCACAACAAATTATGTCATGAACAAATTAGATTTTAACATGACACAATTGCTGAATGAATTACAAACTTTTGAGTCTTTGAATAAGACTGTTGACGCGGTTCTTCGGCAACAGATAATTAAGAGAGGAAGAGAAAGAGATTAGTACTAAAAGTAGAACCGTCACAGATAGGAAATCTTTGGGGAAAGAACTAGGTGACTCGAGACACGTTTTTAAGTGGTTCGAAGGTTAAAATCCTTCTACTCCACTAGTCAATATTATTGATATTTTCTGGGTAATTGGTTTACAAAGTATATAGTTCTTTGAAGACTATTTTTTCCAACCCCTATCAACTCCCAGGGTCTCCATATTTATAGGAGAAGGCACCTGGAAGTTGGTAGGGAGGTCATCCCGTGACCTTACCATTTGTCATATCAAGTCTGTGATATTCATGATTAATTCCTAAACCTGACACACAAGTGTGGTCTAATCAGTATGGAAGGAGATAATGGGCCGCACGGCCCAACTCGTCTGTGGGTGTCTGAATACGCACGTTCCTGCTGCGTGTCCGAGAAGTCAGGGGGATATCGGACACGTGATGGCAGGAATATGCACGTTTATCTTGCGTGTTGACTTCCCATAGGGTCAGAGCTTCCTGAGAAGCTCGCTACCGGAGCAGTCCATAACCCGAGCTTATCCGTCCGTGGTCGCCGGATGTTATTCCCAGCTCCTGGTGCAACAAATGCGAGCTGGAGACAGGACCCCCCTCGAGCTAGAAAGGGCCCGTCCTGGAAATAGAGCCTCTGGCCTGTGGGGGCCTCGGACTAAATCATGTTTAGTCCGAGGCTCGTCCTGCTAAACAGCCCGCGTGAAAACCAGGGCGTACACCTGCCCCCCAAGCTCCTGCTCGTGGTCCATGACGTCAGATATGGGAGACCATAGTAGGGGATTTTAGACTTCCCCCACAACCCTTCGTATTCCATGCTTTTCGCAGGCGTCTAATACGTGGAACGCCGTGGGTGGCGACGGTACACTCTACGAGAACCGCATTAAATGGCCTAGCCTACTGTCCAGCCGTCGTTTCACATTTCGAGTGGAGGGTCTCCCAAGAGCCTTTTACACGTGATCCTTCCCTTGTATAAAAGGGGGTGGTCATCCCACGCATGGGCCACCTTACCATTCAAAACCTCTCAAATTTCCTTCTTTTCTCTGACCTTCCGAAGAACAAAACCCTCATTTCCATTGCTCTCATCTTCTTCGTTCACGAAGCGTAAGCGTACGAGTTCCTTCAAAACCTTGGAGACCACTGTGCCAACGAAGCTCCTACCAGCGCAGCAACCTCGCTCACCATCTAGCCATATATTGTAAGTCTTCTGTCCCTGTTTATTTTTGAAAGCATGCCACTGTAGCTTAGGTAAAAAATTTTACTGTAGCCACATGCAGAGGTTTTCTGGGTCGCGCAGATATGGAGGGTGACAGCCCTTCTTAGATTAGGGCACACTTGCCATGGGACATCGTCTTAGAACATGGGTTCCATGGTTCTTTCTTAGGAACAATTTCTGGGTAGGACCTTTAGGAATTTTGGGTACAAAAACCGGGTAGCTTAGGGAATACGCCTTAAAAGCGGTTTTGCCACGCCTTGCCTGTTGAAACTTTCCCCCCAAGGCAATTTTCTACTCTGAGCCCTCTGACACACGAATTTCGAGTAATCTGGGTTCTGTTGAGGGCATAGGCGCGTGTTCCTTGGAACGCGTGGCACTACTCTCCACGGGCAGGGCTTACCCCAGCTCGTGTACTTAATACTTGCTTCACTCTCCTGCTTGGGTTGCCTTTTCTAAAGTGTTTTCTTTTGTTCGATAGGCGACCAGATGGCTCCAAAGAGAAATCTGCCACAGAAGAATGTGGGAAGTTCGTCCTCCCAGCAGGATAAAGGAAAGGCGGTGGTGACCAGCTCGCCAATTCCTCACTTTGGACCGGCGGTGGAGAAGCAAGCCGAGGTGGCCCCTGACGCGTTTTTCGAGGCGGAGAGAATCGTCTCGAAGATAACCGACCAGGCAAAGATCACCAAAATCTTCCTCAACCACAACATTCCCCTGGGGAGGGCCTCCGTGATCGCCCGACCTGCTGCGGATGGGGAGCGGAGCTGCACGCCGCTCGACGAGTCGTTCGCGGCCTGGAGCGGTGAACACTTCAAGGCAGGGGCCTTCCTCCCCCTGGATCAGTATTTTGCTGATTTTCTGAACTATGTGGGGTTGGCCCCATTTCAGCTCCCCCCCAACTCATACCGTCTGCTGGCGGGATTGAGGTATTTGTTCCAAAAGCATGAGTGGGAGGTCCCCACTCCTGCTGATATTCTATATTTCTTTTGCCTCAAAGCCAGCCCGGACCAGCGGGGGCGAGGCGACGGGTTCTATTACTTAACCCGCTTCCTTAACACAGCAGCAGTGATCGAGCTGCCGAGCCATCCAAACGACTTCAAAGACCAGTTTTTCATGTCAACTGGGTTCCGAAACTGCGATCATCACTATTTCAACCGTCCTCGTAAGTGATCCTTGATTTAGCTCGCCTTTTAACGGTTATCTTATTTTAGCTCGTCCCTTTATTCCACTTCTGATTTCAACCAACCTTGCAGCCATCTACGCGAGGACCGAAAAGTCTGTGACCCTCGGGGGTCAATACGATACACTGGCGAACTTGCCCCCCAGTGAGAAAGACTACCGCGCGCTCGTACCGGACGAGACGATGGTATTCTGCAAGCTGATTTTCCCAAATCAGACTTTGAATTTGAAAAGGCCCCGGGGGCCTCCCCCAGCTCGCGACAACAGACCGATCGTCGCGGAGGAGGTCGCAGACGACGAAGGCGAGGAAGAAGGTGAGGAAGTTCCTCTGGTGATGAACAGAAAGAGGACCTTGGAGGTCGCCCAGGGGATGAGCGAGGAGAGGGCCCAATCCGGAGCAGCCGCGGGTCCTTCTGGTCAAGGTAACTCTTATTTATTTAAGAACGTAGATAGGGCCACTGCAGACCCCCGGCTGGTTAGGTTCAACCCTAGGTAGCTCGTCCATCGTCACTCAAGGAATCCGGACCTGGACACGCTCTTGTTCCACTGCGTTGACCAGCTCGTGCTGGACAACCAAGAGAGTCGGCCTAAGGGTACCGTAGTAGTAGATAATACCCTAGCCTTTAGGTCGGTCCTCTTTGAGGAGTACGGGACCAACTTACGCACGTGGCCTGCGCTCCAGAGGGGCATCTATGCTCCGGGGATTAGGCAGTACGTAGAAGAGTCCAGCCCCGAGTCAGAACCGGACCTAGAACCTTCGCCAGTTCTCGAGATAATCGTCCTAGGCTCTTCCAGCTCGGGGGGAAGGGCTCCCTTAGTATTTGCTTTCTTACTGCCTTTGAACCTTTTGTCTCTATTTCTGCATGATTGCTATCTTGTAATAACCATGTCTTTTCTTTTTTGTTCTTAGCAGAAGAGATGTCTCAGCCCGGGAATAGTCTGCGGGGCGTTGTCTTTGGTGGGAATCCCCCAGCAGGGCCGAGGTTAAAGAGGCTCCGCGAGTCCAAGAGCTCGGCCGGGACCTCCACCAAATCCCCGGCTAAGGAGAAGGAGAAAGCCCCGCCATCCTAGGTCGCGGGGGCGAACCTCCCTGTTGCCAGGACAGGGCTCATGCACCCGCCACCCCAACGATCTCCACTAGCCGCCCAGGACGGGGTAATAGAGGTCGGGAATCTGGCGGCGACAGCCCCGGATGTGCGTATCCCGGTCGACCCCCGGGCTCTGGAGAAGATGCCCGAAGCACTCCGGGGTACGGTGTATGAGTCGGCTAGCTACGCCGTCAACCATTTCTACAATATCAGGGAGAAGGAGCTCCGGGCCATCGAAACAACGAGCCCGGTCCGAGTTGTAGAGTCTGCGATGGACATGACCTTAACGGTAAAGTGCCCCCTTCTTTTAAGGCTTTAACACTCACACGCTGCCATTTTCCTTCCCGTTTGTTAATTTATCATTCTTTTCTTGCAGGGCATTGCTGCCGCCTACAGAGGCATTGTTAGGACCAAGGCCCAGCTCGAGGGTTTGGAAGCTGATCGCCAGACCGCCCTCCAGGAGTCTCAGGAGGCGAGAGACGCTCTGGCGGCCTCTAAAGCCGAGCTAGAGAAGATCCGCTCCGAGAACCAAGAGCTTAAAAACTCCCTGGCCGCCTCGCGGACAGATCTTGAGGCGGCGAAGGCCGAAGCCCAGGCCGCCCTGAAAGCCGAGCGGGTCGTCTCGGATCAGTCCTTACAAGACCTGTTCTATCACTGCTGGTCCCACAATCCGGACGCGGACTTTTCTTTCATGCCGCCGGACCTCTGGGCATTCTTGTTGCCGTAGCTCCAAGCCCGCCTAAATAAGGAGGCTCCTCCTTCGGAGACTGGAGAGGCCTCTGTCGCGGCGGAGCAGGGTGAGATCGCGACCTCCAAAGGGCCAACTGATGGGGCTTAGGACACTTCTCGTTTAAGTATTTTGAACTCTTTCTATTGTAATTCTCTTTTTTATGTGAGGCGTTTCCACCTCGAGACAATTTGCTCAGCCAGTTTGACATATATATTTTTAAGCATTTGGTCACAATTCATCTCTTTATTTTTATGAACTTAGTTCGAGTTAACTTTATCCGTATCCCGGGCTCTTTAAAGAAGGACCGCGTTCAACAAATTTTAGTTAACTTCTAAGTTTTGTGACCTGGTTAAGACCAGGAACTTATTTTGAAAAACTTAGTTCGCGTCAACTTTTATCCGTATCCCGGGCTCTTTAAAGAAGAACCACGGTCAACAAATTTTAGTTAACTTCTAAGTTTTGTGACCTGGTTAAGACCAGGAACTTATTTTGAAAAACTTAGTTCGCATCAACTTTTATCCGTATCCCGGGCTCTTTAAAGAAGAACCACGGTCAACAAATTTTAGTTAACTACTAAGTTTTGTGACCTGGTTAAGACCAGGAACTTATTTTGAAAAACTTAGTTCGTGTCAACTTTTATCCGTATCCCGGGCTCTTTAAAGAAGAACCACGATCAACAAATTTTAGTTAACTACTTCTAAGTTTTCTGACCTGGTTAAGACCAGGATAGGACTTAGTTTGTGATAACTCTTATCCGTAGATAAAAATTAACACCTAAGTCGTTAAGGAGACCTGGTTATATCCAGGTACCATATGCCCCCCAAGTAACTGGGAAAGGGTCTTTCGTTGTTACTTTAAAATTACACTTGCAAATAACGAGAAACATTTGATTTTTATTTATACATGGAAGGTGACCTTCTAGGCCTTACAAATGGCTCATTGATAATATTTCTTTAGGTGGATAGCATTCCAATTCCGCGGGACCACCCCTCCACCAAGTCGAGCTAACTTATAAGTTCCCTCTTTGATGACTTCGATGACCTGGTATGGTCCTTCCCAGCTCGGTCCCAAAACCCCATCTTTGGGATCTTTCCCGGCCAGGAAAACTCTCCTCAAGACCAAATCACCGACGCTAAAGGCACGTCTTTTGACCTTAGTGTTGAAGTAGCGAGTGATTTTCTGTTGATAATGGGCGAGCTGGAGTTGTGAATCCTCTCGCCTTTCATCCACTAAGTCTAAGGAGTGGCATAGGAGCTCGTGGTTCCCGGCTTGGTCGTAGGACCGGACCCTGTGCGACAGGACCTTCACCTCCACGGGGAGGACTGCTTCACTCCCAAAAGTTAGGGAGAAAGGAGTGTGACCCGTGGGAGTCCGATGTGAGGTCTTATAGGCCCACAGAACTTGGGGGAGCTGTTCTGGCCAGATCCCCTTTGCCTCATCTTGCCTCTTCTTGAGGCTTGCCTTCAGAGTTTTATTGACAGCCTCGACCTGGCCGTTCGCCTGGGGATAGGCCACGGACGAGAAGCTTTTCACAATTTCGTGCCTTTCGCAAAATTCGGTGAACAGATCGCTGTCAAATTGAGTGCCATTGTCGGAGACGATCTTTTTGGGTAGGCCAAATCGACATATGATACTTTTAACCACGAAGTCTAGCACCTTTTTCGATGTTATTGTCGCCAACGGCTCTGCTTCGGCCCACTTGGTGAAGTAGTCAATGGCGACCACGGCGTAACGGACCCCGCCCTTTCCGGTGGGCAGGGCGCCTATTAGATCTATCCCCCAAATGGCGAAGGGCCAGGGAGAAGAAATCATTTTTAGCTCGGTCGGAGGAGCTCGTGCAACCGCGGCGAACCGCTGACACTTGTCGCACTTTTTTACATATGAGATCGAGTCTTTAGACAGAGTCGGCCAGTAATAAACCTACCGAAGGATCTTCAAGGCCAGGCTTTGCCTCCCAGTGTGATCTCCGCAGAATCCGTCATGAACTTCTTGCAGGATGGCCTTCGCTTCACTTGGAAGAACACACCGGAGGAGAGGTAAGGAATGCCCACGTCGGTACAACACCCCCTCGACTAGCGTATACCTCGGAGCTTGATAAAGGACTCGTCGTGCGTCGTTGCGCCCTTTGGGTAACTTGCCCTCGATGAGGTACTCAACAATGGGAGTCATCCAGGTCGGCCTGATGTCAATCATTTCAATATCTGCTCGATCTCCGTCTATGCTGGGTTTCTCCAAGAACTCAACTGGCACCAACCCCAGGGTTTCTGTCTCTCCCGAGGTGGCGAGCTTGGTGAGAGCATCTGCGTTGGCGTTCTGCTCCCGAGGTATCTGTTCGATCGACCCTTGCCCAAACGTAGACAGTTCGGATTTTACCTTAGCCAAATAGGAGGCCATCTTGGGACCCCGCGCCTGATACTCGCCTAGAACCTGATTCACCACGAGCTGGGAGTCGTTGAAGCATTGGACAGAGCTTGCCTTTAGCTCGCTAGCTATCCTAAGTCCAGCTAACAAGGCCTCATACTCTGCCTCGTTGTTAGACGCCTTGAACCCGAACCTCAGCGCCGAGTGGAATCTATGCCCCTCTGGGGATATCAGAATGATTCCGGCCCCGGAGCCATTCTCGTTAGATGAGCCATCAACGAAGATCTTCCACGATGACCTTGAGGAGGCGACCTGAGGTGAGTCTTCTGATGGGATCTCATGGAATCCCACGCATTCTGCCACGAAGTCGGCCAAGGCTTGACTTTTTATGGTAGTTCGGGGAGTATAGAAAATCTCGAACTGACTGAGTTCGACCGCCCACTTCAGCAAGCGTCCCGAGGCTTCAGGCTTTTGCAAAACCTGCCTTAAAGGCTGATCGGTCATGACGTGTACAGAGTGGGACTGGAAGTATGGTCTGAGTTTTCGCGAGGCCGTGATTAGGCAGAACGCCAGTTTTTCCATCAATGGGTACCTTGATTCAGCTCCGAGGAGTCTCTTGCTGATGTAATAAACCGGTCTCTGAGCCTGGTCCTCTTCTCGCACCAGAACAGCACTAGCTGCGTCCTTAGTGACGGCCATGTAGAGGAAAAGAGGTTCTCCTACCTTGGGCTTTGACAGCACAGGCGGCTCAGCCAGGTGCGTTTTTAGGTCGAGGAATGCGCTTTCACACTCTACTGTCCATTCGAACTTCTTGTTTCCCCGGAGCAGGTTGTAGAAGGGCAAACACTTGTCGGTCGATTTGGAAATGAACCGGTTCAGTGCTGCCACTCTTCCTGTGAGGCCTTGGACATCTTTCCGCGACCTGGGGGAAGGAAGCTCGAGCAGTGACCTGATCTTGTCGGGGTTTGCCTCGATTCCTCGGGTATTGACTATGAAACCCAAGAATTTCCCCGATGCGACACCGAAAGTGCACTTCTGAGGATTGAGCCTCATGCCATATTCTCGCAGTATGTTAAAGCATTCTTCCAGATCGGTGATGTGGTTGCTGGCGATCTTAGACTTGACAAGCATATCATCGACGTACACTTCCATGTTTTTCCCGATCTGGTCCGCGAACATTCTATTTACCAGCCTTTGGTAGGTAGCTCCGGCGTTCTTCAGACCGAACGGCATGACCTTATAGCAATAGACATTAGTCGGGGTCATGAAGCTGGTATGATCCTGGTCTGCTGGATTCATCGCGATCTGATTGTAGCCCGAGTACGCGTCCATGAAGGACATGAGCTCGTGCCCCGCCGTGGCATCCACCAGTTGATCGATCCTCGGTAATGGAAAGCAATCCTTGGGGCAGGCTTTATTCAGGTCGGAAAAGTCGATACAGGTCCGCCACTTCCCATTGGGCTTTGGAACTAACACGGGATTGGCAACCCAAATGGGAAATCTGGCTTCGCGGATAAAGCCACATTTTTTGAGCCGGGCCACTTCTTCTTCAAGGGCTTCGGCTCGGGTTGTCCCTAAACGCCTCTGTTTTTTAGACTTGGCAGGGACGCTTTTGTCTAGGTGGAGCGTGTGCATGATTACGCTCGGACTGATCCCTATCATGTCCTCGTGCGACCATGCGAATACGTCCAGGTTCTTCTTCAGAAACGCAGTTAGCTCCGCCTTTCTTCCGTCGCAGAGGTTCTTTCCGAGCTTAACCGTCCGTGACGGGTTTTGTTCATCGATGCCTACCTCCTCGAGCTCTTCAATAGCTTGGAGCTCGGACCTGTCCTCGCCTACTCGGGGGTCAATGTCCTCGCTTAGGGCGAGCTCTTCGTCTTCGGAAACCCGAGGTTTTTCAATCTCAGGAGCCGCCTTGGGTCCCTGAGATTCCTCTTCATCCTGAATAGCCATCGTCACCTGCCCGGGTTTAGATTTTCCCTTCATGGAAATGCTGTAGCATTCCCTGGCAGCGAGCTGATCGCCCTTGATAGTACAGACCCCTGTTGAAGTAGGGAACTTCATGGCGAGGTGCCGGACGGACGTGACAGCTTCGAAAGCAACGAGCGTAGGTCGGCCCAAAATTGCATTGTAGGCAGCGGAGCAGTCAATGACTACGAATTCGAGTAGTTTGGACACTGTTCGGGACTCGTCTCCTAGGGTGATCACCAGCTCAATCGTTCCTATCGCTGCTGATCCTTCTCCTGAAAAACCATATAGCATCATCGAGGTCGCCTTCAGCTCGGAGACGGTCAGACCCATTTTTTCTAAGGTGGACCGGAATAGGAGGTTCACCGAGCTCCCATTGTCCACTAACACTCTCCTTACTCTCCGGTTGGCAAGCTGGACTGCTACGACCAAGGGATCGTTATGAGGGAATTGGACATGGCTCGCGTCTTCCTCCGTGAAAGTGATCGGTTGTTTCTCTAATCTTTGTTGTTTTGATTGACGCTGTTCCGGGACGAACTCCGCTCCATTGTGGGCCTTCAACTCATTCACATACCTCTTCTGGGCGCCTTTGCTCATGCCAGCCATGTGTGGTCCTCCAGAGATGGTGTAAATCTCTCCCTCAACCACGGGGGGAAGGACGTCCTGATCTACCCGAGGTCCAGGTTGACTGGCTGGGATCTCCGGAGCGGGTCGACTTGTCGGGACCCTGTTCCGCGAGTATTGCGCCAACGGACCTGCTCAGATGAGAGTCTCGATTTCATCTTTGAGGTGCCTGCAGTCGTTGGTATTGTGCCCGACGTCGTTATGAAAACGGCAGAATTTGGAAGCGTCTCTCTTTCCCTTGGGGTGTTTTATTGGCTCCGGCCTTTTCCAGGGGACTCGCGTAACGTTGGCCAGGAAAATATTCTCTCTGGTCTGGGTGAGCTCGGTATACGTTGTGAACACGGGCTTGAATTTATCCGCGGACTTATTCTTCTTTTGACCGTGCTGGCTGTTTTCACCATTTCCTTTTCTTTTGCCGCCACCGGTCTGGTTACTCTGCGCGACGTCGGGAGTCGCCACTACGATCTCTGTTCCCGTTCCAGCGGGCTTCTCGGGGACCTGGCTGGTCCCCGCAGCTGAAGCTTCAGCTTCTTCCAAGTTTATCCACTCTTGGGCTCTGTTAAGGAATTCACTAACCGAACTGACCCCCCTCCTTTGAATATCCTTCCACAGATCTCCGCCTACTAGGATCCCGGTCCTCATAGCCATGAGTTTGGAGCTGTCGTCGGCGTCTCTGGCTCGAGCAGTGACATTTGCAAATCTGCTCAAGTAGGCTTTTAGCGTCTCTCCAGGTTGCTGTCTCACGTTAGCTAGGGAGTCAGCCTGGACTCGGGCGGCCTGAGAGGCACGGAATGCCCTCTTGAAGTCAGCCGAAAAGGTCTTCCAGGAGCTGATTGACTGCCTTTTACTCTGCTTGAACCACTGCCTGGCAGGTCCAGTTAGGGTGGAAGGAAAGATCAAGCAACGAAGCTCTGGCCTGATGTTATGAGCCATCATTAGGGTGTTGAACATCCCTAAGTGGTCGGATGGGTCTCCATCCCCGTTGAACTTTGACAAGTGGGGCATACGAAAGCCAGAAGGATATGCCGTTGCTGCTATATTGGGGGCGAAGAGTTCCATCTCATCCCCTGAATCATATTCGTCTTTTTCTTTTTCCGATAGGAGCTTCTTCATCAGCTCCTCCATTTGAGTTAAGCGCTCTAGGGTTTTGTCCTGAGATCCTGGGTTATTCCGGGGCTGTTCAACAGCTCCGGACCCGTTGTACATATTAGGCGGGTTGTTGCCCCTCCTATCTTGAGATAGGTCATTTGGGGCATTCCCGCCATTACGTACTTCGGATCGGACCCCAACTGAGCGGGCCTGGCTACCATCCCTAACTCGATCCTCCCTGTGAGAGTTGAGGCGATCTCGAAGGTCGCCTCCCTGGGTAGTATGGTGACTTTGTGCTGAACTTAGTCGCTGTCGCAGGTCTCCTCCCGAAAGATCACTCTGTGCACTACCGGTCCAGTGACTCCTGCTGGACAGGCTCGAGGTGCGTCTTTGGCGGCCCTGACCTGATCCTTCCCCCGGCATCCTGCTGCGCCGGGAAGGCCCGGCCGATGGCGGGTCTCCCCTACTATTTCCGTAGGTCGAGATGTCTCGGACGGTCTGAGGAGACGGGTATCTGATGGGAGAAGGAGGATGCCTGACCGGAGAGGCGATCCTAGTGCCGTCCAGACGGACTAAATTTGGTGGGGGCCTCTCGGCCCTGCCAGCTTGCTGGCTTCGCGCTGGGCGAGCTGGACGAGGAACTGGACGTTCTTCGGGGACGGGCTGACGTCTCCGGATCTCCTCGGCCCTTCTTTGGGAATTTCCTCGATCTCTTCCGGGCGTCCTCGCAGAAGGCTGAGAGCTAGGGGTTGACGTCCTAACCGAACGGCTGTACTGCTGCTGTTCGGTCCGAGGCATTTCCCTGAAGTTTTCCTCTTGACAGTGCGGTGAAGGGGTGGAGTTGGCTGCAGGGAGTCTACCCGAACGGCTATGCCTGGATCGATTACTCCGGCGAGACTTAGGAGCCTCGCCTTGCCTCTCTCCAACGTTACCGTTGGTTGTGAGAGGGGGTAGTCGACTCAGAATATCCTGGATTTGCTGACCAGCTGCTGCTAGTTGGCTCCTCAGCTGAGCATTCTCCATCTCCACCGCAGTGTAATGACATGGATTCGGATTAGGCGGTCGGGACGCTGAACTACCAGTGTCGTCTTGGCCCGCCGGCTGCTTTCCTGGCCTCTGCTGGACTTCAGGAACTTGCTCATCAGGGAGGGAAACATGGCGGGCCTCCTGCCCATCATGTTGTTCTCCCTCGTTGCCATGTTTGGATCGAGTGGTCACCATAGTTGTATGTTTGTGGTAGTACTAATCGGACTTGCTCTCAATGAAAGCACCAAACTGTTGACGCGGTTCTTCGGCAACAGATAATTAAGAGAGGAAGAGAAAGAGATTAGTACTAAAAGTAGAACCGTCACAGATAGGAAATCTTTGGGGAAAGAACTAGGTGACTCGAGACACGTTTTTAAGTGGTTCGAAGGTTAAAATCCTTCTACTCCACTAGTCAATATTATTGATATTTTCTGGGTAATTGGTTTACAAAGTATATAGTTCTTTGAAGACTATTTTTTCCAACCCCTATCAACTCCCAGGGTCTCCATATTTATAGGAGAAGGCACCTGGAAGTTGGTAGGGAGGTCATCCCGTGACCTTACCATTTGTCATATCAAGTCTGTGATATTCATGATTAATTCCTAAACCTGACACACAAGTGTGGTCTAATCAGTATGGAAGGAGATAATGGGCCGCACGGCCCAACTCGTCCGTGGGTGTCTGAATACGCACGTTCTTGCTGCGTGTCCGAGAAGTCAGGGGGATATCGGACACGTGATGGCAGGAATATGCACGTTTATCTTGCGTGTTGACTTCCCATAGGGTCAGAGCTTCCTGAGAAGCTCGCTACCGGAGCAGTCCATAACCCGAGCTTATCCGTCCGTGGCCGCCGGATGTTATTCCCAGCTCCTGGTGCAACAAACGCGAGCTGGAGACAGGACCCCCCTCGAGCTAGAAAGGGCCCGTCCTGGAAATAGAGCCTCTGGCCTGTGGGGGCCTCGGACTAAATCATGTTTAGTCCGAGGCTCGTCCTGCTAAACAGCCCGCGTGAAAACCAGGGCGTACAAAGACCATCTCAAGTCAGGCTGAAGCAAAACCATCTTCTTCAAAGAAGAAAAGAAAAGGCAATAACAATGACAGCAAACCTAAAAAGGACAATCCGAAAAAGGCAAAGAAGTCATCCAAAGCGCCCGAGAACAAAAAGAACAATGACCCCAAACAAAAGACACCCAAAGGAAAATGTTTCCATTGTAATGTCGATGGTCATTGGAAGAGAAACTGCCCAAAGTATCTCGCCGAGCTAAAAGAGAAAAAGAAAGGTAAATCAAATTTACTTGTACTCGAAGCTTGAATGGTGGAACAAGATAAATTATCATGGATAGTTGATTCTGGTTCCACTAACCATGTTTGTTCTTGTTTGCAGATGCTTGAGTCCGCAAGGCAGTTGGAGCAAGGAGAGATGACTATAAGAGTGGGAAGTGGAGCGCTTGTTTCAGCCAAAGCATGTGGAACAGTCCATTTGAATTTTAAGAACAATTTTTTAGTTTTGAATAATGTGCTATTTATTCTTGAAATTACTAGAAACATTATTTCTTTATCTTTGTTACATGAAATTTTTTTTAACATTTCTTTTAATAATAATATGATTTTTATTTCAAGGAATGGGAACAATATTTTTCATGCAAAACAAAAGGACGGACTGTACATGCTTGATCCAATAGAAAAATCGCTCAATAATTCTGAATTATTTAAAGTAGCCGTTCCGCAAAGTAACAAAAGACAAAAGGTTTCTAAAGAAAATGACACGTATCTATGGCACTTAATATTAGGTCATATCAGTCTAGATAGGATAAACCGGTTAACTAAAGAAGGACCTCTAAGGGAACTAACAGTTGGAACCCTACCGGTTTGTGAATCCTGTTTAGAAGGTAAATTGACTAAACGACCTTTCACTTCGAAGGGAAATAGAGCCAAAGAACCACTAGAGCTAATACATAGTGATGTATGTGGTCCAATTAACATTCAAGCTCGTGGTGGTTATGAATATTTTGTCACATTTACTGACGACTATTCTAGATACAGTCATGTGTACCTAATGCTTAAGAAGTCAGAAACCTTTGAAAGGTTTAAAGACTTCAAAGCTTTAGCTGAGAAGCAATTAGGTAAATCTTTAAAAACACTTCGATCTGATCGTGGTGGTGAATATTTGGATTCTGAATTCAAAGATTTCTTGCTAGAGCATGGAATTCTATCCCAACTCACAGCACCTGGAACGCCACAACAAAACGGAGTTTCAGAGAGAAGAAACCGGACTCTGTTAGACATGGTCAGGTCTATGTTAAACTACTCTCCACTTCCCTTATCGTTTTGGGGATATGCACTACAAACGGCTAACTACATTTTGAATGTAGTCCCGTCCAAAGCTGTTACAAAGACACCTCTGGAACTATGGAATGGAAGTAAACCTAGTTTACGACATTTCCGTATTTGGGGTTGTCCTGCTCATGTGCTAAGACCTAAATCTGGAAAACTGGATTCTAGGTCTGAAGTGTGTATATTCGTGGGCTATGCTCCAGAAACAAGAGGTGGATATTTCTATAGCCCAAGTGATCAAAAGGTATTTGTTTCGACAAATGCAACCTTTTTAGAACAGGACTATATGAATGATTTTAAACCTCGGAGCAAAGTAGTTTTACAGGAACTAATGACAGATAATATTTCATATCCATCCTCTTCATCAGTTAATGATAACACAACCAAAGAAACCACAATTCCTGAAAAGGAAAAACCAGTGCAACGTCGTAGTGGGAGGTTTGTGAGACAACCTATTCGCTACGAACATGAGGCACACATTCTTGTATCAGATACTGAAAAGGACGATCCATTGACTTTTAAAGAAGCAATGGAAGACCCTGATGTTGATAAGTGGCAAGAAGCCATGAATCAAGAAATGGAATCAATGTATTCCAATTCAGTCTGGGAACTTGTAGATCTGCCTGACAATGTTAATGCCATTGGATGCAAATGGATCTACAAGAAGAAAAGGGGTGCAGATGGAAAGGTAGAAACCTATAAAGCAAGGCTTGTGGCCAAAGGCTACACACAAAGAGAGGGTGTGGACTATGAAGAAACATTTTCTCCTGTGGCCATGCTTAAGTCCATTCGCATACTCTTATCCATAGCTGCCATTTACAATTATGAGATATGGCAAATGGACGTCAAGATAGCTTTTCTGAATGGCCACCTTGATGAAACCATTTATATGGAACAACCAGAAGAGTTCATAAAGAAGGATCAAGATAAAAAGGTATGCAAATTTTTGAAATCCATATATGGATTGAAACAAGCATCAAGATCTTGGAACTTAACATTTGATGAAACTATTAAAACATATGGTTTCGAACAAAATGTTGACGAAGCATGTGTTTATAAATACATCAAAGGAAAAATTGTGGTTTTCTTAGTTCTTTACGTTGATGATATCCTACTTATTGGGAATGATGTAGAGACATTATCAAATGTAAAGAAATGGTTGGCTGACAAATTCCAAATGAAAGATTTGGGAGAAGCGAGCTATGTTCTAGGCATTAAAATTCTAAGAGATAGAAAGAACAAGCTCCTAGCACTTTCACAAGCAAATTATATAGATAAAGTGCTTGAAAGATTCTCTATGGAGAATTCCAAAAAGGGTCAATTACCAACCAGACATGGAATTTCTCTTTGCAAAGATCAGTGTCCAAAGACACTACAAGAGCAAGAGGACATGAGAAAGTATCCCTATGCATCAGCTGTAGGGAGCCTAATGTATGCAATGTTATGTACTAGACCTGACATATGTTATGCAGTAGGAATTGTCAGTCGTTATCAATCAAATCCATGTTTGGAACACTGGATTGCGGTGAAACATATTCTCAAGTATCTCAGGAGAACGAGAGACTATATGCTAGTATATTCGGGTAGTGACCTCGAACCTACTGGATACACTGACTCAGATTTTCAATCTGACAAGGATAGTAGAAAATCTACTTCTGGGTCAGTATTCACTCTTGGTGGTGGAGCAGTTGTCTGGAGAAGCATTAAGCAATCCAGTATAGCTGATTCAACCATGGAAGCTGAATACATAGCAGCTTGTGAAGCAGCTAAGGAAGCAGTTTGGCTGAAAAAGTTCTACACAGATTTGGAAGTAGTTCCAGAAGTAGAGAAACCACTTGTTCTATACTGTGATAATAGTGGAGCAGTGGCCAATTCTAAAGAACCAAGAAGCCACAAGAGGGGAAAGCATATAGAGCGCAAATACCACTTAGTCAGAAAAATCGTACATAGAGGAGATGTGACCATTCTGAAAATCGCATCAGAACACAACCTGGCGGACCCATTCACGAAGACGCTTCCAGCAAAGCAATTCGAGGGTCATGTACGTAATATGGGATTGAGAGAAATGCCTCACTTGCTTTAAGTACAAGTGGGAGATTGTTAGGAGTGTGTCCTAAAAGCATGTAAAGACATTTGTTTTTTCTGTGAATAAATAAATACAATGGTTTATTATTATTGTCATATTTAGATTGTTAAATTATTGTTTGAATAATTTTGTAAATATCAGAAAAATTCCATATTCATTATTGCGGATGTGATCTTGTATTAGTACGAGAGAATTAAGATCACATGAATGAATAAAAATGGTCAACAACGACAAATTAAAGTTATGGAATTCTTTAATTGGAGTTGTAAGTAGGGTTTACTGAGTATCATAATGATACAAATAATCTAGATTCGGATTATTGATGTGGTAAGACATCTCGGTAAAGGTGCTTTATATAATATGATTATATATGACATGGATCGATGTGAATTAAAGTCTTTATCCAAAAACCATTTAACAATAAAGACTTGTAATTCATATCATAACAGATGATCATTTATAGATCAACCTAAATCCTGAGTGTTCATGAACTCCTGTTCATGTTTATTAAATCTTTTGATTCACTCGTTAAGGTCTCTTCAAAGAATGAGGCTAATGACTTTGTTTTGGAGATTTAATATCATGGATGGCTGGGATCATGTATCAACAACACGGAATCTAATCTTTCCTAACGGATCGTATATTAGTTCCCTTAAGGGTTAATTCTGGAACTGAATGATTTTGAGCTCAAATCTATAATTAGATTATAGATTAATTATTCACTAGTGAATTAATGGTCCTTAAGGAATAAGAAATAAATTAGAAAGGTTAAATGGTAGTTCTCCCATTCTAATTTATGAACTAATTAATTAGAGGGTTGAACTATTGTAAGATGGTTATATCAATGGACGACTTAAGAAAAAGATTTCTGTAAAAGTATATCTATAACATAAAGAGTGCAATTCTGAATTTATAGTGGAGTAATATCAGAATTAATAAATTAACTATTATAATTAAAGAGTTTAATTATTTAGTTTCAATTTATTGGAGCTTAATGTTATAGGTCCATGGTCCCCAGAATGGCTCAAACAATCATTGTCAAAGGCAAATACAAAAATGGGTAAAAAGGACTTATGTGATAAGTAAAATATTTTTCTATGTATCAAACATAATTATTGTTTAATTATGTGTAATTAATTAATTAAGAGTTAATTAATTATTTGATTTAACAAAAATATAATTAATTTTGAATTAATTTATTTTTGGGATTTTTGGTATTTAAATAATAATAAAAATTGGGAAAAATCACATGCATGCACATGCATGTGGTACACGTGTGGCACAGTGCACATGCACTGTGCTACACGCATAAGAGATAGACTTGGTCTCTTGATTCCACAATTTTAGTTATTTAAATATTAAATAAATAATGAGATATTTTGATTTGATTTAAATATTATTATTTAAACAAAAATCTGATAACTAATCAGTTATTTTGAATTTGTTTAAAATAACAAATATTTTAATATATTGGATATTATTAAATATTGGATATCAGTTTTCACAGAACGTAAGTTTTCAGGGATAGAAAAATATCTAGGATTCTCTCAGAGAAAAAGATCAGTGACAAAACAAAGGTCATTGTTCTTCACAAAACCTAGGTCCAAACTTTATCAGATCTCATGTGTTGAGAATATCTGATAAATAGTTATTGCCTATTATTTGTATAGCGAGCCCACACTCGATCTTTGGGTGACTGAGAACATTTTGGAAGATCTTGGTGTGAGATCTCAAGGATTCAGCCATACGAAAAGATAGCAGCAAGGAAGGACCTGAGATAATGTTTCTATTCTTGTCCTTGATTCAATATATATATGAGTGTGAAGAAGTAGATCTAGAAATCTTATGGGATTAATCTGACAATTTGATTGTTGTTCCGCTGCGCATAATCGCTGATTTGATCAATAAAAACCAACACCATGACCCTAAAAAAGACCCTTTAACGGGAGGTCCCAGAAGGACCCCTGATATCGGGGCCATAGGCGAAGTCCTTATATATAGAAAACAGGGAGAGGACCTTGCAAGGCATCCCTTGGGTCCACAAGGATTAGCTACCATTGTGAACATCAAGGAGGCCAAAGGGACTTACAAAAATATATATATATAGTAGCAACACTAATAAGTCTAGAGCGGCCACCAGGCCGTCTAGCCAAAAAGGGTCCTAAAAGAGACCATTGCAAAAATAGTACTATGAATAACGACGAGAAGGACGCTTTTCACAAAAAATAATAAGCGCGCGCAAGAATATATAAAAGGATAGCTAGGACCCAAGGGGTCAAAATATCCTTATAAAAGTAATCAAGAGGCACCAAAAGAGGTCCCATTGAACCCTTTCACATGGGCTCCGAAGGACCTCCAACCTGGTAAATAAAAGAGAGGAACCTGCCAAACCCCATCATACAGGCTCAAAAGGGCCTCAAATGTAGTGGAATAAGAGATAAATAACCACATATGTATATATACATTAAAAAAGGGAGTCTTGAAGACATGACAAGATTTACAAAAGAAAAACAGTAATGATAATGATATTACAAAGTCTCAAAAAAGAGCGTACACCCATGGCGGGCTAGCTGACAAAAGTTATGAAATAACAACTTCAGGGCCTCCTGCCGCGGACGCTCCACACGGCCGCTCGAGCGATGGCGTGCTCACCGAAAGAAGAGAAATCAAAATTAGGATCCTGCCTCCACACACTGTAAAGGGCGCGGTCTATGGACCTGTACTCAATGACAGTCTTCTCCGCCTCCAAGGAAGCATTTCTCTCCTGCAACGTGGTGACATTGGCCTTAACAGCCTGGAGTTCGATACTGGTAGCCTCGACTTCGGCCTTTGCAGTCTGGAGTTCGACCCCGATAGACTCCTTCGGCCTCTAAATAAGTAACCCTCTCCTACGACACGGCCGCGATAGCCTTGGTCGCCCGGAGTTCGCTCTTCAGGCTGGTAACTTGGTCCTTCAGCTTCGTGGCCTTGGCAACCGCCTTCAGCTTCCTTCTCGACAAGGTGGCAAGTTTGGTCCGAACCTTCTTTAGCTCAGACTGGGTTTCCTCAAGCTCTTTCTTGAGCTCCTGGACTCGGGCCGTAAGGAAGTCCCTCTCAGTAGTAGACGCGGAGAGGTTACTAGACGAGTCGGTAAATCGCAGAGCCACGATATAGGTCTGCACAAGAAATTTAACAACATCAACAATAAGTAACAAAAAAAAATGCAAGTACATCTATACATAATAGGGCCAACGCAAGGTGCAGGAACTCACCCAAGCCATGGTGCGCCTTAGGGTTTCCCCAAGGTCCGACTGGGCAACGTTCCCGAGACCGTTCCAGTCAGATACGGGGAGGCCCGATGCAAGTTGGATGTATCACTGCCCGTAAGACGTCGCCATCCAAGTCACCCAGGGCTCCCCATCAGCACCAGGGGCACTTGGCTGGGTGAGGACAGATGACCCGCTCGCCAAAACGGGAGGGGGCGCGGTGAAAGTGGAAAACTGAGGCCCTGGTAGATCAGTGGGAGGCTCCGGAAGGTCGGCGAAATAAGTCCCTGATGGTCCAGGGTCGAGAGGAGCCTGAGTGAAGGCGTCGTAGCCCTCAGGATCAGGGCAAACAAAACACCCCGGAACGACCTACTGGTCTTGAAAATGAGGGGCTATGTCCGAATCATAAGAGGCACAGGGGGGGCATCCCCCAGGAGATGGAGGCAGCTGGTGAGATCCCCCGCGGTCAAGGGGGGCTTCCTCCGGCTCTTCCTCAGCCTCATCGTCATCTGAGCAAGGCTCGGCCAATACCCCCTTCATCTTCTTGGACCCAGAGATGGTCCACAGCAACTTGGGGTCCGAGACAGGGGACAATTTATGGCGGTTCAGATTCTTCACGGTGAATAAGTACACCGCCTTTTTCTTATCAGGGTTAGCGCTGAGGAACTGCCTCAGATCTCTCGCTTCCGTCCTGACAGGTGTGGGTTTGGAAAATTTCTCTGCATAATACATGCCATGGTCGATATGAACGTAAGTCATGAAACAATAAGTTGCAAGAAAGTAAAAGAGAGAAAGTGATGCTTAGGGTACTTACTGGGAGTGGCCCGGAAGTCCCCGCGGACAAAGAGGGGGCCTTCCACGAAGAAAAAGTCCTGCTTCTAGGACCCCGGGTTGGACACCGAGCCCTCTATCAAAGAGGCCTCATTGTTGGCTTTTTGAAAATAGTAAAATCCCTTTGACTTGGGAGTAAGCATGAGGTTGTAGAGGAAATGCACCTCTGTCGCTGTAGGACCGCGTTTAAACAGTTTCATAAACGCAACGAAAAGGCAGCTCAAAGTCAGCCAGCCATTGGGTGCCAGCTGAAGTGGTGCTAGGTCGAAGTAGTTGAGGACCGCAAAAAAGAATGGGTGTAGCGGGATGGTACCACCCACTTTCAGGATGTGCTCGCTAAGGGCCACATAGCCGGTCTTGGGGCAGTTGGCCCGGCATGTCTCCAAAGGAGTGTATAGAGCGTACTCCGGAGGAACACGATATTGATGCACAATTTCCCTTAGTCTATTCTCGGACACATGCGACACCAGTTCGGAGGCCAGTAAAGGAGCATCGTCTGGTTCATGGGAGGCTACCTGTCGTCGTGCCCTCGGCATATCTGCAAAACCAAAAGAAAAAGGTAAGAAAGAGACAGAACACTTGACCCTCCATTTTTTCTTCCTAGCAAGAGTCTTCCATCGGGGGAGCGAATGCGGAAGTGCTAGGCAAGGAAAAACCGAGACTAAGGGCTGAGGAGAAGCAGAAGCAGCCCCATGACAGTCATCAGGCGAGGATGGGCTGGAGGGCTCAGGCGGAAGGTGTCCCTCCATAAACTCCAACTCCCTCTACAACTCTAAAAGGGTCACCCTAAGGCTCGCTACATGGTCACTAAGGTCTGGGGGGAAAGGTGCTCGTCTCCTCTCGACACCGAGTCAATTTCGCTCTCCACCACCCAAATTTTACGCCTAAGTTCAGCCATGTGCTCAAGATGGCGGGTACGGGCCTGCCTTAAGGAGTTATAGTTCTGGTAAGGGTTTTCCTCAAGGGACTCTGAGTTTGAGGACAGGTCAATAAACTCAACCCCCAGAGGTGTGTCGAACGGACCATCACTAGCCATGAGGCCTCGTTCCAAAAGCCAAAAAGGGGTTCACGTGTAAATGAGGGGATGGCTACAAAACACAAAGGAATGAGCTTAGAACCTCTAGATGCAAACGCCCTAGATGATTCGCTACGGGGCATAAAAAAAAGGGGCATGCAAATGGGCAAACTCACTGCAAGCTCAGGCCAAGGTACCCCATCCCGAGTAATGCTAATTTGGACCCAATGAATGTGAGGGAAAAAGAGAATATACCTCAAGCAGGTGAAATGGAGCGCTGTCGAGGTCAAAAAGAGGTCGAGGGCCAAAAGTACCAAATGGTCAAAAATACGCGTCTGCAAAAATAGACAAAAAGGATGTGTTAGCCTCCAAATAGACATACCAAAAAATTAGCTCATATGTAAAAAAAAAAAAAAAAGAGGGAAACTATGGCGAAAATGAGGATGTGGGGGATTGAACCCCTTACCTCTTGAAAGAGGAAGGATTCTCAAAACCACTAAACCAACGGAGTAAGGTGAAAATATTAAGCCTTGCATGAAGGCCTATTTATAAGTATCAAGGAGAATAGTCTACAAGAGCACCTAAAGGTCCTCTCCTAGACTGGGGGGCAAGTGTGGATGCTCCAATTCCACCAAGGGAAAATATGGGGGTCTGTCCTCATGTAGCCTCAAGCGATCCGAGCCACCTGATACCTTTCCCTCGGCTCGTGTCTCATAGGAAGACTTAGTAAAGACGCACCAAGAAATCCGAGGGGTCACGCGAGGCCCTGCCTTGCTCTCAGCACGCCCCCGCGAGGCCCTGCCACAATCTCGGCATCTTGTGGGGGGCCCGTATGACCTGCTCGGCCATGCCTAGGCGCGAGGCCTCGCATCGCTTGGACATGCCTAGGCGCAAGGCCCGCCTCGCTCGGACACACCTAGGCGCGAGGCCCACCTCGCTCGGACACGCCAAGGCGCGAGGCCTCACTCACTCGGACACGCCCAGGCGCGAGGCCCCCCTCGCTCGGACACGCCCCAAGCGCGAAAGGCACGCCTCGCTCTCAGCACGTCCACGCGAGGCCATGCCTAGGCCGCACACACCGTCTCGCGTGCAATGTCTTGGCGCGCCCAGCAGCCTCGCGGAGGGCATCTCGTGATGGCCTCGTCCGAAGGGTTACGCATATATGGTGACCTCGCCCCAATGGGTCTCGCCCAAAGGACCCGCATGCGTGATGCCAATATTTGAGGTGGCCCACAAGAGACAAAAAGAATACGAACAAGGTACCTCTAAAGGGGTACGTACATGCCTGCAAGGATCATGGGACAGGCCTGACACCTGTACCCGACAAATAGTGGCGGTTGGGAATAGTACAAGGTGTGGCTACACCCCACCACGTCTCTGACACCCGTACAAGGTAAGTAGTGGAGTCATGACCGGGTACAAAAGTTGAGGTGCTCCCACGAACTCTGACCATGTACCAGAGCCGCACCACTACCCCTGGAACCACTCTCCTCTTAGTGTACTCGTGTACCATCTGGTCCCCTGGACCACCATGTACCCAGGGCCATTAGAGCCCACTATAAAATGGACTCTAACTCCACCTGAAGGGGGGTTGGAAAATTTACTGTAGCAAGTGCATCTTAATGAATGAAAATTGATTTCACCATTGTTCTGTTACAATTGTTCTTAGAGTTGATACTTAGATTCTGAGAGTTTTTCTTTGCATAATCTTAGCTCTGTGATTTTTCCGACTTAACTTAGTTGACGAGTTCTCATCGTCAACAACTAGAGACTCGGTCGAAGTCCCAGTCTTGGGAGTGTGTTTCTTTTTCAGTCTGGACCTCTTCACCACAAGACCAGCTCTGGCCTCTCCATCCTTAAAGGCACCTCTTAAACCTGAGGCATTTGGCAGCTCCATCTCTTCACCTGAAAATGAACGAGCACAAGAATCAGATACAAAGGATAATTAGTCAAAGTAATATAAAAACAAGAACAGGAACCCTACCCTCTGAGCTGGGGAGGAGTCTACTATGATCAGCTCAGGGTTATGGACTGGGCTAGGTATAACCTCTAACTCCTGGATTACTAGAGGTGGGGGAGAGTCTAAAATTACTACACCCTGAGTCCTAGGGGGTTTAGGTTCTTCCTCTGAGCTGGACTCGTCTAAATACTGCCTAAAACCAGGGGCGTATACACCTTAATGCAAGGAAGGCCAGGTCCTACGGTTTGTCCCATACTCCTAAAAATTGGAGGACCTAAAATGGAGAGTGTTGTTAACAACAATGGTACCTTTGGGGTAGCTATGGTCATAACGTACCACCAAATGATCCACACATTGAAGGAGTGTTATGTATAGGTCTGGGTCGGTAGGATGGCGACTAACGACCTGGTTGGGGTTGAAGAGAACTAGCCTAAAACTGGCAACAACCCGATCTAATTCTCTATATGGGTTACCTTGGCCAGAGGGGCCGACTGCTGGCCCGGACACAGCTCGATCTGGATCAGGCCCCTGATCATCTTCAGGAGCTCACCTTTTGCACACCAGTGGTGCCACGTCTTCTTCCTCATCGATGTCTTCAATGGTAGGCAAGACTCCTTGAGGAGAGAGGCGCTCGAGAATAACAGGAAGATGACCTCGGGTCCTAAGAGCCAGCATCTGGCCCTTGCTGATCAGGTTGTAGGCCACCATGGTAGCATCGTTCACAACCTAACGACAGTCCTTCTCCTTCGAAGGAAGACTAGACAGTGTCTCGTACTGACCCCCAAGGGTCTCAGACTGCTCTGTCCTCGCTAATATAGCTTCACAAGGAGGGAACTCAATTAGAATACTTAAGCAAAAAAAAGTGAAAGTGATAAGAGAGTTCACGTACTGAATTCATAAAGTTAGAGGCCTTACAAAGGGGGTTGAAGTATCGGTGCTCACAGTTCTTGAACCCATTTGACATAAAGAACTGGTCTTTATAGTCATTTGTGTGGCTAGGGAGGTCGATGATAGATGCTGAATTAGGGAAGCGAGTGAGGTAGTAAAAGTCGTCACCTCGCCCCTTCTAGTCGAGACTGGCCTTGAGGCAAAAGAAGTACATAATATCTGTCAGATTGGGCACCTCCCACTCGGCCTCTGCCTGTGTCAAAGTAAACACTCGAGCTGGAGTCAAGTTGTCCACCTTTCCTGCTTCCCCTTTCTTCACTGTTGGGCAATCCTTCTTGAGATGCCCCACTATTCTGTACACATAGCAGACCTTCACCCGACATTCGCCCTGATGGTGTCTTCTGCACCTCAGGCACACCGGATAACTCCTCCATGCCTCATTACTACCCTGACGGCCACCCTGACCACCCCGACCCCTCCTATCAGGACTTGCAATGGTCAAAGTGTCAGGGGTTTTCCTCTTCACATCACTGGGGCCTCCGCCCCTACTTGACCCAGAATAAGGAGGCACCATTCTGCGACCCTCACGCCTCGCTGCACTTTCCTTCCAAATCTTATTCTCCGCTTCCTCAACGGTAAGAGCCTTCTCAACAACCTGGGCATAAGTTATTCCCCCAACTGTTGTAATCCTCACATCCTGGGGTATCATAGCATTAAGCCCTCGAATCTTGCCTAGCTGCATCTATAGGCACAAGATCTGGTGGAAATTTTGCAAGTCTATTGAATTTTAGGGCATACTCAGTAACTGTCATATTGCCCTGCACCAACCCCACAAACTCATTAACTTTCGCTGCCCTGATTGCAATATTGTAGTATTTCTGACTAAACAAGTCCTTGAATCCATCCCAACTCAAAGCAGTGACATCCCTGGTCTGTGATGCCACTTCCCACCAGATGCGGGCATCCTCTCTCAACATATATGTGGCACAGGCTACTTTGTCGTATCCCTCTATCCTCATGAAGTCCAGGATAGTAGTAATCATAGTCATCCACTGTTCGACCTTCAGTGGGTCAGGTCCTCCCTCAAAAGTTGGGGGATGCTGCTTCCAGAACCGCTCATACAATGGCTCCCATCTATTCCCAACCATTACTGGCTGAATAACTGGTGCCACTACAGGTGGCACAATAGGTGCAGCACTCCCTGCTGGAGCCTGATGTCGTAGAAGACGAATCTGTTCATCTTGGCTCTGAAGTCGCGCTTGCATCTCTGCCATGATCTGCTGCCAGTTCTCAGGAGCGGGCGGAGGAATCTGGCCCTGGTCATTACCTCCGGTCCCAAACCTAGTGCCGGCTAGTCGCGTAGATTTTCTTGGACGCATAGCTATCCAAGTCAATCTGCAATCAATGACTCGACAATCAGACCATGATGCAGGGTAAAAGCTTCTCCAAAATCCACCAATGGAACATAATCAATCACAAACAATCAAGATATAGGCATTTATCCACATGCACCGACATTGCTAATAAGCATGCCCCAACATCATCACACAACAGTTAAGATATAGACATCCATCCATACACAATATGCAATTAATCCTTCAGATATTCATTTACATGCACAGCAATGCTAATAAGCATGCCTCAACATTATCACACAACAGTCAAGGGCCAGGCCCTATCAGTATCTCATGCTTCCTATTAATCCAACAGATAACAACAATCATAATTCTTTCCAAGCATACAAGCATATAAGCACATATACACATTACCAAACCCTGAATCGAGCTTGTCTCTAGCAGCGAATGTACATGTCCAGCCAGTCTTCAGGAACCTTTAAACCTAGGACGCTTTGATACCAAGTTGTAACGCCCTGGATAGCCAAGACCGCTACACTGTGTATTTATAAAGGTGCAGGACTTGCTAATCAAGTCATTTAGTTAAAAACGTGTCTATAAAACCATTAATGAACTAGGGTTAAAAGGTTTTGGTCACAAAAGATATATTTCGTATAATTAAACATTTTGAACAAGGGATCCCAAAAGAAACAGTATTTGAAAATCAGTTTACAAAATTTCCAGAGTACAAACAACCACTAGCCACTCTAAGGGCAAAACAGATATTTATGGCCCTCCTGTTCCTTTCTCCTCCTCAATTGTGGTGGCCGAGCAGCTGATCACTACAAGAAAAAACAGTATTCATAACACTTAAAAACTGCTAACAATGACTATTGATAGCACTTCTGAAAATGCTAACATAGCCCCTGTTATTAAAAGTCCAGTCTTTTCTATAACAGTTTTTGAATGTTATGTTCGGTGTTATCTTAAACTATTCAATAACACATTTTTAGATGCTATAAAATTGAAATAATAACATTTAGATAGAGTTTTTAATTATAAATTTAAAGTTTAATCTTGTACTTTTTTCATAACACTTTTCAACTGTTACATTTGATTATTTTGATAACATTTTTAGTTTGTTATATTATATAAACCATAACGATTTTTTACGGTTATAATATGTTTCTAAATCATAACATATTAAGGTTTTTTATTGTGATAATGGTACTTATAAGTTTTTTTTTAATTAAAAAATTTTCATTATTGTATTTTGATAAAAAAAAAAATCAAAATTAATCATAAAATATAATTCTCAATAGATTGATAAACCATAAGTATTACATTAAACAATAACTAATTCAAACTCTGAATGTGTGTATTTCATGAGATCTTAGTTCTAACTTAAGTTTGAAAGCATAACATAATAAAGTATTATAATCTTGAACATTTTTTACTTCAAAAATGAAAAACAAAAAATTACAAGATACATTTTCTTCCAGGAGAGCTTTCTCTTTTCTTTTGGCCCCTTCATAAGCCGCATCACTTCTTATTTTCCTTTCTTCTATCTGGGACCTGAGTTCATGGTCCCTTTGGATAGCAGTCAAGTGATTATCAAGTGCTTCGACACTACAGATGATGACCCAAAAATTAGAAAATAGAAAGTCCAAATCTGACTTAAACAATAAAAAAGAAGAAGGAGATGAGAAATCATTAAAACTCCAGGGAAAAAAAATATCAAAAAGCATGAGCACTTCAATGAGGGGAGTAAAAAAAAACAATACAGCATTATTAACAAAGGAATTGCAGTCTTACATTTTTCTTCCATCAAGTATGGCTGAATTTCAAGTGCCGACTCATTCTCAGAGTCGTCATCATCACTAAGAGATAAATCAAGAAAATACAAAGTATTAATATAAACTAGCGAGATCTCTAACAATCAATGCGATATCACATACCATAGAAATATCATAGAAGTCTGTCATGAATACACAACAGCTGAATAAAGCTTTTGATGACAGAATAGGGATGCAAAACTTGAATTGATAAATGGAATAGTAAAGGAAAACAATCAAGGCCAGTTAAATGCATACCTAACAACCATATACTTCACACTAGTTAAAACAGAACATTTCACAAATGAAAAATATGGAATAGAATATAGAAATAAGCTGAGACAACTGCAGTTATATAAATATATATATAGAGAGAGAAAGAGACCTTTTCTGAACTCTGAGGCCTTGAAAGTGAGTATCAAAATCTGAAATTCCAGAGCTTAACTGGTCAGAATCCATTGATGCTTCTGCTGCTTCAGCAACGCCCAAAAGCTTTAAACACTCATTCCAACACTCAGCACCCCTCCATAGAAGCTTAGCTGCAAGACCATAATACCCAACATCATTAACATCTTACATTAACTGTAAATTTTCTAAGAATTTGGCCAACTAGAACTAAATAAGTTAATCACAAATTTAAATGTTGTATTTATCTTTCCTGAAACTTCATAGAAAAAAATAAAAATACTATTCAATGCAAAAATATAAACCTAAACTTCAGTTTTTCCTTAAAACTACTGTATTTGAGACTTAAAACCCATTATCATCTCTATCAAGCCATAAATCCAGATAAACAGAAGAAAAAACCAAAACTGTATTATTTTTCTTCAAACTCATGAGTTATTTTAATATATAATAATTATTATAAAAAATAATCAAAGATGATTCCTAAGAATAAAAAATCGTCATTACCCTTTTAGATAAGTGGGGATGTAATCAAAATAAACCATTTTCTTCACGGCAACAGTACCCTAGTCGCATTGAAGTCCCCACTGTTACAACACCATCCCCACAGTCCCACCTCCATGCTAACATCTGCAACAACAGAGAAAGAAAGAGAGAGAATGAGATCGTGGGTGAGAGGGAAAGAACTAAATCTGGAGACACAAACAGATGTACATATATCCTTGTATATATATAATACCTATACATGAAATAAATACATCAAAATAGAACAACATCAGTGCAGAAAGAACTAAGAAAACTTAAGAAAAAATAGGACAGAAATGGCAAAATAGACAATGAGAGTCACTAAGGAGGGACAAGTGACTAGCATAACAACCAAATAATAATCGCACCACACTTAATTCATAGTGACTGCTCTTTAAAAGTTCTATGCATCTGCCTTTATATAATATGCAATGTCATAATGGGAATTTATATTTGGAAAGACAACCAAAGAAAAAAAGTTACTTTTTGTAAACAAAAGTAGACCCTACAAACAATCATTCATTTATAAGCACTTTCAAAGCCTAGTAAACTGTAGACGCCTAGAACATCCTAAAAATTACTCAGATCATCAAGAATAAAGATCATCCTAAAAATCCTGGTAGCATAAACAAATGGAATTAGAATAAAGATCATCAAGAAAACCAAATATTTATTTGCAGACGTTCAGAATAACATTAAAGCCGATAAAGATGGTCAAGGTAAAGGCAGAATACAAGTACCACAATCAAAACTAAAACACACATCCAAATGATTTCCCCAGAAAAGTTTAAGCCAGTGGGAATTTCAGCTATAAAATTGATTTCTATCAATATTTTCAGTTCTGTTTCAAATAAAAAAAAAAGACAAGAAAAGAAAAGAAAAAAGAGCAGCTCGATTCATACCTTTTCAGGTTTAAGTGAGCCGCAACTGTTAATTAGTTTCTTATATTTATCTCAGTGTTCTTCTGCTAATTTACATAATGTATTTAACTGTGTTTCAAGTGCAGAATTAGCCTCTGACAACTTTGTCCATGTTTCCTGTGATTTTTCGGGGTTAGACTTCTGCCATTTTTTAACAGCACCTACCATTGATGGTGTAGATGATCCTCCAGTTCCTGGTTCTCCAAGTAACTGTAAAAGCACCAATCACTTAAGGGACAAGACTCACAAGAGTTGCATCTATTTTTAGCAAAAAGCTTTCAAAGGTGCACATCAATGCTATAAACCAAAATCACAGGATCCAAAATGCAACCAAAATCCATTTACAGCAATCAATTAGATAAACATGAGTAACGGTTCCAACTAATAAGACTGATTTAGAGAGTTAAAAAAGTAGTACATCATCATGGGCAAACTGAAAATTAATATTAATAGATTAAATACACCTCAAATAGCAACAAGTGGATAGTATAAAACGCATGCTTACAAGATTCATTAATGGTGGCAAGGATAGCTTTGTCCTCTCATGGTCCCATTTTCCTTTTAAAATTTCGATAACCATTTCTCCCAGGGGAGCACCTTTTATGGCAACCTGCAATATAAGAACTAGAAATTTACATGTGATGTTTGTTATTCTAAAAGGATGAAATTGCATTTTAAATTCTGTATCTTTTCATATAAATGTTTGTTAGAACAAAAAATTTGTAACAATGACATATTCCCTTATGAAATTAACGAGCAGCAACAGGTTTGTTTGTGGAAAGAGGAGACAAGATAAAGACCTGAGCAGAAGAGATTACTTCTGGTGAAAAACGGACATAACGATGGCTACCATAAACTGCAGAGCTAACATCAAATCCACTGCCAACTTTCCCCTGTTCAATGCAATGAGCAGTTTGAGCTATAATATGCACCACATCCAGATCTACAGTGCCCTTCACGTGAGCAAGATCAACAACTCCCAGGTAATGAAGCAAAGCAGCAACCACCGAAGATGTCATAGCAGCAGATGAACCCAATCCAGTTTTTGCAACTTCTGGCTTGCTATTTTCTCCGCTGGATTCCCCAGAATTGAAAGTAATTGATGCAAAAGGAGGAAGAGCAGCCAATGATTCAGGCAACAAAGGGAGTCCACGTGCTTCAATCTACAACCAACAAGCCTCATTAACATCTTCAATTAGATTCATAAAATAATTTAGAGAAAAAGCACCCTAATAAATTTTAGCAGCATGTTGAAATGTGCTCAAAGGTTATATCCGATGATTTTGTAAATTATGGATTTGACAATATCAAGAAAACATGTTCATTAACCATACCAAGCACTGACAGGAAGAAAACCATGTAATATATAGAACACTGAAAAGGTAATTACGTGATTCCGATATGAATAAAAGTCATTGCTACCTAAAATGGTGATATCAAGACCTTCATGAAAAATCAAGATGAAATATCAGAATCTTGGTGTTCTCATAACCTTCCAGTTGGTATAAAGGTAAGCTATGGGGGGGGGGGGGGGGGAGAAAGTAAAAATTACCTTGCAGTAGTAGTTTTTGTAACACTTCCTTCCTGTCCTTGTCAGCTGTAGCATATGCAGCTGCCACAAAGTACTGCACTGCTTGCTCCACAAAAGGGTTCCCCGACTCCCTGAATTTTTAATCATGATATAGTGAGTGAGATCTTCATGATTTAATTAACAATTTAATGCTAGTTGAATGATAATTCTATTAGCGGCACTTAGTAACAAAGCAGAGTGGGGGATGATCATTCAAAGTTGACATCTTTGAACCAGAGCCAGTTTTCTCTGTGATCGTATAACCAGTGAGATGGCAATGAGATATATAGCCATGTCTAGATTTTTTTTTTAAAAAAAAA
This sequence comes from Humulus lupulus, assembly GCF_963169125.1. Taxonomy (NCBI): domain Eukaryota; kingdom Viridiplantae; phylum Streptophyta; class Magnoliopsida; order Rosales; family Cannabaceae; genus Humulus; species Humulus lupulus. The sequence continues at coordinate 264,088,545 of NC_084793.1, forward strand.
AATTGATTTAGCAAATAACTTTTCCCATAATAGACAGGAACTCGACTATGCCCCTGAGCAAGAACTTTTCCCATAGCCTCCCTGTGTTATTGAATAAAAGGAGGAGAAAAATGAGAAATAAAGTAAAAAAATATAATTTTATTTTGCAACAAACTTCTGCTAAGAAAACAGAAAATAACTGTACGACAAGAAAACACATTGAGCTGTCATGTGATTCAAACATTCCTAACATTTCAATTGCAGCATAAGACATGTTTCAGTAAAACATGGGTCACGCCATTATGATATGCCAGAGCACTGTATGCGAAAATAAAAATAAAATGTACAAACTATCCTCAGTGAAACTTTGTGTAAAAAGGTGACAGAACTATTGACAAGCCAGCAACTAATTGGGATAGTGTTCCTAAGATGATATGCTAGGAGCCTAGGACTGATATCACAGCTAAAATATCCTTCTTTTAACACAATCTATCACTACAACAACAACAAAACTTTCTATATTTTCTTCTTTTATAAAAAAATAGTTTCTAAGGTCGAGTGACTGAATCTTTGAAAATCAGCTAAAAACAGCATGTAAGCAAAAATTGTGAAAACCAGTAAAATCCAATTGACAGAAAGAAAGAACAATGAATTCATGACCAAAACTCACCAGTCCAACTTTGAATTGACGTCTAAGGAAAACGTTGATTCAATGGGTGTCATAGCCTCCTCAGTTGTCTGTTTTTTAAGATTTAAAAAAAAATTAATAATAGAAAGAAAGGAAGATGCTGATTTTCTAATCATGACACATTATTGCAAGCTTACTATCATATTCAAGTTACAATTTCAGTATGAGCATAAAGAGTGAAATCATTATACATCAAAATGAAACTATAATGACAAGAAAAGTTTCAGAATGCTCTTTAAACCAAAAGATAAGATGACTAGGGAGTAAAGTAAAAAAATCCAAACAACTTTAAAACAGAATATTGAATAAGCGAGCTCGAGAGAGAGAAAGATTTAGCATGAGCACAGAGTTTCAAATAGCTATACTTCAAAATGAAATTACAATTAAAAAAAATAAGTTTTAGCCTCTTTGGTATAGTTCTAAAGACTCAGAGAGAGAGAGAAGTAGAAGAAGTAAAATAAACTTTCATATTCACCAGGATTTACGTCCACCTCATATAATAGTTGGATATAATACTATCACTGGCATACATGCAACTTAGAAGGAAATGAATGTAAGGAATAATGATATTTCTGTTAAGACCTTACCTTCTCAGTTAAATCTAGTGCCCCACTTATAATTGTTGTCTCGTCATGTGTAAGCTCACCACCCTTGCCGGCCTATTATGACAAGATAAGGAAATCAGAACTAATGCCAAGATATATCTGTGGTAGATGATAGCAATAATTCGTATTTTCAACTTGTAAAGCTATTCCTTAAGTTAAAGAGCATATTAATTATCCTCAACAGCTTTACTTTACCTCTTGGCTGTGATGGAGACAAGGACTTTTAACTGAGCTCACCTAAATAAAGCTTCATTATGTCCTAATACCCAATCCAAAATCTGCATTGTGTATATCTCAAGGCAAAAAATAGATATAAATCCCTTATAATCTGATATCATTAAGAATCCATCATTTTGCAACCAGATTCCACAATTTTGCTTTACATTTATAATTTATTTTTAATCACTGAAAAAATACTTAAATTTAATGACTAAAACACCAGTTTAAAATAGTATAGATTAGAGGGTTGATAAATGCAAATTCCAAGTTCACATTTAAATGTTTAAACATCAACTTTCCATTGGAGATTGTACCTTTCCAATTGGGTATGAAATTGGGTAGCAAATTATCATCAAAATCCGAACAAGCCAAACAAAGTTGGAACCTACTACAAGTCCATATCTAGTGCATATAGCTTGAGGGATAACCTGATTTAGAAAAATGAATATCAAGTTTCCATCATAATAAGCCAACAAAAATATTGACACTTTACTGTTAAACCAAGCATGAAAGTTAATGGAACAAAAATAAAATACCTCTCCAAAAAATAGAACAAAAGTCACAGAGAGAATTATAGCCACATACTGACTGAACATTTTATCCAAGTAAATTGGAAGGGCCTGCAAATTTGTGAATCATTGTATCAAAACATCAATCTGGATTGTGAATACTTGATAAATATATAATCTATGCATAAAATCACATCAAATTCCAAATGCCAATCGAAAAAATTATTCCAACACAAGCATATATATATTGATAATATTCAAAATGGTTTTTTGATATTAAATTGAAATCTGAAAAAAAAAAAAACAAATTATACCTCACAGAGACAAACGGAGGTCTCCAGTTCTTGCTCAAAGCCAGCGGGAGAGATAAACAGAGAGGGGGGGACGAGAGACTCAACGACTACAGCACGGGCGTGGTCGTGGTCGTGGTGTGCTTCAGTTGCGTGAGTACCGGCGTGAGGGAGGCTTCAGCAGGGGTGTGGTTGTGGTGTGGTTCAACGGCGCGAGGGCTAGAAAGCCGAGAGAATGTGAGAGAGCGAATGAGAGAAAGAGCAAGGGAGAGCGAATGAGAGAAAGACTGAATGCACTGAGAGATTAGGGATTAGGGATTAGGGATTTGAGACTGAATGCACTGAGACTGAATGTAATGAGAGAAAGGCTGGTAGAGATTACTCCACGCTGGTAGAGATTAGGGATTTGAGAGAGGGAGAGGCACTGGTAGAGATTAGGGATTTGAGAGAGGGAGAGGCACGCTGTTCTCCTTTGTCAATTTGCTGTTCTCTTTTGTCAATTTCAGGCGGCAAAAAGTGTTTCATTTGCCGCCTAAAATATGCTATTCTTTAATGTAATCCCCACTATTCATCAGTTCCGTGTTTTTTAATCCCCATTAATAATAGCACTTTTAAAAATATGCTATTCTTTAATGTAATATATACTCAATATTGTTGTAGTGGATCATGTACATTCTGCCTTCAGAGCTCTCCGATTCAGGGCTGATCAAGCTTACCCTTGCCTTTACATGCACCACGTAGCACCCGTGAGCCATGGCCCAGCAAGAAAACATGACATCTTATCACAAAAAATGATAACAATTAGATAACTCTTAAGGCATGTTCTTACACTTAGCATACCACATTAATCACATAGTTCATAGACATAACCAGAAAACTAACAAGCCAACACTAAGCTATTCAACATGACAAATTCATCAACCAATAATAATAATCAAATCAAATGATAATTAGGGTCGACGCCCTTAGGTCGCACCCTCTGTTCACCCCACTAACTTTGGTCCACTTAAACCGAGCTCAGTGCATAATAAGTTGTCCTCAGCTACCAGTGGCTAAGCCGCACCCTGTGCGCCAATGTAAACTCCGGCACTCTTAGGTCATTTGTTTATTATTCACATGGCATAATGCCATCCCTTATAAAGCATACAAAACAGGGAACCCTTAGTCCCATTATAAATCCACAACCGGGTGTAGTTTTCTTACCTTTAATTTCCAAGTATACTGATTACGAGAGACGCCTCTTGAGCACGATCCATTTCCTGAGCCCTAGCTTAGTACCTTGTCACAACCAAGATAAGGGATACCATTAATAATTGTAAAATGGTTTCCGGATAAGGTTCTAGCCTCCGTGACATCGAATTCCACCAAACACTGTAGTAGAATCGATCTCGAGCACCCTAGGTTATGTTCCCGCGCTTAAAAACTCCAAAAGGCCACAAATGACCTTAACGGTCGCGGCTCAAGCCCCCCATGTCATGGCATGACCCCAACCAGAGGCTCAGCCTCGCCCAAAAACTGACACGGGTCGTGGCCCTACATACCCCATGCCGCGGCCCGCCCTCCATCTCCAGCACTCATCAACATCAGCGGGTCATGGCACACCAAGAACTATGTCGTGGCCCGACCCCTTAGAACCTAGAAAAGCCACCATTTTTAACACCCAAACCTCACTCAAAACCACCCATAACCATCCCAATAATATACTCCAATTACCACCAACATTCTAGCATGATTTTAGTAGCATAAGCCAGCAGAAACCTAATCTAAAAACTCATCAAAACACCATTTTAATTTCTGAAAATCACACACTCAAGAACACCAAAACCAGTCAGAAAACCCAAAATTCAAAACACTATATCATAAATTGGAGCTTACCTTCACTGAAGAATCAATCCTCCAAACACTCATTGAGCTAACTCCCAAGCAATCTGCCCAAATTCAACCTTTAATGCCAAAACCCATAAGCACTTTAAAAGTCAGCCATAATCACATAATTTAACCACCATGCATAAAACTTATGGCTTACCTTAACACTTGATTGAATCCTTAGCTAATCTCCTATAACATAGCTCCAATTCTCTGAATTCCAGCCAAGTTCTTCATGGTTCCTTGTGGTTTCCTTTGAGAGAGAAAGAGAAGAGGAGGGAAGGTCGGTTTGGCTTTTGTTCCACCGTGTTCTATATCTTACTTAGTCTATCCTTAAGCAATTAAGTCAATCCCGAGGCTCGGGGTACCGAAAACGTCCCCGAGGGAAAAATGGTAAAATTCCCCAGTATTCCCACCTAAGCTTCCTAACCTCAAATATATCTCCAATTATTTAATTCTATAACCCAGTAACCCAAATAACCATCTAATACCCAAAATACCCTTTGACTTACCCCAAGTCAAGTATTAGGTCCCGTTGTGACTTTCCCGCTAACAAGCTCCCTAGGATTGCCTCAATTCGCATGCTGCAGATTTACCCACATAATAATGTGGTCCTCATAATTATAACATATAATCACATTTACGCCCTCAACGGCTAAATTTACAAATATACCCCTTTAAACTAAACGGGGCCTACATGCATACTAATACTCGTAGACATGCATTTCACATGTATATTCATATAACCATACAAACATACTTATCACAAGATCGTGCATTAAACTATTTAATTCACACATAAACCAATCGTACCCTCCCGGCACACTAATCAAGGCCCTTAAGCCTTATTAGTGATTTTGGGTCGTTACAGGCCAGATCCCCCTTTGGGGGCTCTGAAGTTATTCCAAGCTAAGGTTCGAATAGTCTTTGATCACCAGCTCGATGAAGATATTCAGCTCGTGGAAACCTGGTCAGAACAAATACTGAAGGATCCTGAGACACTTGGAAGATCTTTATACGCTTATTAATGCCCAGGCTGTATTGCATATTTATCATTTATTATCCTAGATAGAAGCAATATAGTCTATTCTATTATGCATTCGTATCCCAATGTTAATTAGAATAATTTGTATTAAATGTATACCATATTAGTGCACATGGTTACCTAAACCTATCCGGAAAATTCACTATAAATATAAGGGATAATGGATAGGGAAGGGGACGACATTTTTGTATTACTGAAACTCTGCAGAAATTATTAGAGAAAAGCAATAATATTGTCTCGTGGACTAGGTGGATTCTAACCACTATACGGCGTAAAATTGTGTGTGTCCGAAAGGGTTCTTATAAGCTCATTACGGTTTACAAATAAGCACTAATATCCTTATTAGATTTCTAAATCTACTATTGGCGAAAAACCGCGTCAACAAAATGATTTAAATATATTTTCATAATTTATAAAATAAAATAAATGTTTAATTAAAACTTGAAAATAATTTTAATAAACAAAATTATTTTTAAAATAAATTGAATTAATTAAAAAATTAAAAAAACTAATTAAAATCTTATTAATTAACTTTAATAACTATAAATTATAATTTAATTGATGAAAAAAACTCATATTTCAACCAATCTCACCCTCACCATCTCAGTTCTCCACTCTCCCAATCTCACCCACGTTTTTTTGTTTCAAAGTTTGAGTGATTTGTTAATTAAATTAAAATTTAGGTTTATTTAATGTTAATTAATAAGATTTTAATTAGTTTTTAAAATTTTTAATTAATCAAAATTATTTTGTGTATTAAAATTATTTTAAAGTTTTAATTAAACATTTATTTTATTTTATAAATTATGAAAATATATTTAAATCATTTGGAAATAATAAACAATTGAAATCAAATAAATCATTAAAATGAGGGGTAATATAAGAATATTAAAATTTAAACATACGGAGGGTACCAAACTATGTAGTTTTTGTAAACAGAGCGTACCAAGTTTGTATTTCGATAAGACACAAGGTATCAAATGAGCATTTTCCCTTTAATCTTCTTGCGAATAATTCCCAAAGTGATATATGTCACAAGAATAATCACATGCCCTGAGAATACCTATTTGCGAGAGGCTTTTAAAAGAGCACGTGCAACAACATTACTACCCTTACAAATAATACAAATTAATTAACACTAAAATGCATCAAAAAATATTAATTAACATAATTGTTGACAGCGTTTTTCGTCAACTTGAGAACATAAGAGCATGGATTTTATAGTGGTTCGGCCCCAAAAAGATGATCTACGTCCACTTAGTTACTTTCATTAATATTTAAGCTTGAAGAACCATAGTTTTTGGCGAACCTGCGTCGTCGGTTGTTCTATAGTCCTCATTCGCTTTACATTACATAAGGACTGTTTATACAAGAATGGAGATTCGACATCATCGATTGCCTCCCCCGTTTCTATGTCATCTCCTCTTATTTATAGTGAGGAGTTTAGTGTTACAACTAGATCATGGGCCTAAGTTATTGGGCTTGGCCTGCAAATAATACATTACAACAGAAATACAGCTATATTTTGATAAATGACAACTCTGTACATCTTTGCTAACTCTGTTAGCATGGATTTCTTGTGTTGAACAAACAAGATCCTCCTGTTAGCATGTAATGGTTTGCCTTTGTACTTCGTGAGAACAGGAAGTACTTTGTGCTTTGTGAGAACAGGATGTACTTTGTTCTTCATGAGAACAGGAAGTACTTTGTACTTTGTGAGACCAGGATGTACGTTTTTCTTCATGAGAACAGGATGTACTTGGTGCTTTGTGAGAATAGAAAGTACTTTTTGCTTTGTGAGAACAGGAAGTACTTTGTTCTTTGTGAGAACAAGAAGTACTTTGTATTTCGTGAGAACACGATGTACTTTGTTCTTCATGAGAACAGGAAATACTTTGTGCTTTATTGTGCTTCCTGAGAACAGGAAGTACTTTGTACTTCGTGAGAACATGAACTACTTTGTTCTTCGTGAGAACAGGAAGTACTTTGTACTTTGTGAGAACAGGATGTACTTTGTTCTTCGTGAGAACAGGAAGTACTTTGTGCTTTGTGAGAACATGAAGTACTTTGTGCTTCATGAGAACATGAAGCCAAAGTATTCTGTTCATCATCCCTTTATAATTGCTATTTTTTTAAAATGTCATAAATGCCCAAAAATGGGTATAACATTTGCCCCCCAAGTCAGATTTCGTGCTTTGCACAATTCTGACTTAGTTATGTGAACAATTTTCCCATTATTTTTTGGTCATACACTTTAAATGACATTTTAAATATCCCCATTATTCTTTAACACCCAAAACGGACAGTTCTCTAATCGTTTCATAGGCATTTTCCTTGACAGCAACTTGTTGGGCTCGTTTACACTTGCACTCCTCAAATGTGTTATAGGCCCATTATTTTAAAGAATGTTTAGGCCCATTGTCTTGCAAACCTAGCCAATTGTTGTACACCTAGAATTTTTCACGATTGCAAAGTAAACAGCTGCCAACTTCCCTTGCGCCGTGAACGAAGCAGAACCTACAGCTTGGTCAGAGTGAATTTTATGACGTCGGAGAAGGAATACCGTGGGTGGAGAAGCTTTTGCTACTTGCCGAGTTCACGCCGACATTGTTGAGTTCACGCTGACATTGCCGGGGAAGAAGCAGCTCCGCTGATGAGCATTGTCATCTTGATTCTTTGGAACCACAAATTCGAAACCGTTTGAGGTGGCATAATTTTCTGGCTTACCCTACCGAGACCATCGTTCGTCTGCATCAATCATTATTGGTAAGTCCTCATTTCAAGCTCACTTGTCAGTCTCGTTTATGTTCATATTTGTTTGTTTCCCGAAGATGCATATGCATGTGCCCTTAGCTTACTATACACAAATGAACATGGATTTCTTCAGCAAACGAATACCCTCTATTCGTTCCTTATATACAAGCAAATGTATGTACAAAAAAACAAACTTTGATGTAGGGTGAAAATGAACTGGCTTTAATATACACAAATAGCATTGAATCACGAGCAACTTATCTCCAATGCACTCACATGAACAGATGTCCCTTGTTTGCCCTTGGTTATAAGCACATAAACGACAACTAGTTTTTGTTCGGGTACACACATATGACCATTCCACTAGTTTCTGATACAAGCAAACATGACTCTTGTTTTGTTGGTTTTGAGTTCCTCTTTGGTTCTGATGTATGTGAACAATTATTGTTCTGTTCATTACTTCCAAAGGCACGTAAAAGTGATTTTCCTTTATATATAGAAAACAAACAGATCCATGAGTAGAAGAACACAGTCTCTACATTGAATTTCTCAGTTTCTATTTTCATATATGCAAATAGACTCCTAAGCAAACAATTAGTCTCTTTTCTCATTTGATAAGTGTAGGTGATAGGATATATACCCAAAACCTTTAAATGACTCGCGAACAACTTGTCTCTAAAGACATTGTAGTTGTACCGAACAGGTACTGGTGGCTTTCGTGAATGAAAACGACATATGCCTTTTGTAAACATAACCAACGAATAGGAATCCAAATGGTTTTGTATGCCATCTCCAACCTCGACCTCGTTAATTTATGACATCTCCAACTTCATCCTTGTTAATTTCCTATACATAGAACAAGAAGTTTCCGAGGCTCGTATTTACTGTGGGAAATGAATAGACCAATTTACTCACACATATTGAAACCTCGTTTGCTTCATTTAAGCCAGTTTTAACATGACTAGTTGATAGGCCAACATTGAAACTTTTCTATGAAAATAACACAACTGCTATTTTCATTTGTTTTTTATGGGCCCTGTTTGCTCATTATATGAATAAGCGACCACTCTTTTCCTTGCTTTCCTTATTTTTGGTTATGTTCGCCCTAGTTGTACACTTTATGGGCAAACAAGCCTCATATGTGTATGTGCAAACATAATCTTACTCTTTCTTTTCCTTTCCAGGTACTTGGTTTGCTTGGTCTTCGAGGAGTTCGATATCTTTTACAATTCGGTTAGGCCTCGTTCTTCGAAGTGTATAGGGGTCTATTTGTCCCTATCCACTTCTTATCTGGGACCAAGTTCATGTCTCCCAAGAAATCTAGATTGTTAAGGAAGAGGAAAAAGGTTGAATACACCAGAAAAGAGCTTGGTGAAATCTTTAGCTCAGATGGTTTTGTAACACCGAGATCCATATTTTCTACAAGCTACCTGTCTCATTTAATAGATAAGTATGTGTTAAACCCAAATTTCGAGGATGAATAAATGAGTCTCGAAATGTAGGCTCATAAAGCGTAAACTCAAAAATAACAAGCAGTGGTTGAACACTTGTATAAATATGCATGATTTCTCTTCTTGTTGGCGATCGAGCATAAGTTTAAAAGGCTCAAGCTTAAGGTTCAAGCTTGAAAGAAAGACTCTTCTCTAATGCATATGGGTGTTATTCGAGCATTAGTTGTATGCTCAAATATATTGGTCTCCGAAGATTGAGCTCGATGAAACCATTAGCTGGGGAGGAGGTTGACTAGAATAAAGAGCTCGAAGTATTGGTCAATCTCGAAAGCGTGTTAACCTTGCGTTCGAGGTCAGCAACGCGTTTTGCACACAACAGCTGTTAGGAGATCCCTATTCCTTAGGGATTTTTTGTTAACTGGTATTAAATCCCAATTATCATGGGATATTATGTATTTAATGTATTTATTTATATTTATTCCAGATTTGAATAATTAGTTGTAACTTCCCTGAATTAGGGGAAGATATTCTCCTGGCCAGGCTTATAAATAGCTTGGTAATTTTCATTTGTATTCAGGCACAAACGGTATCTGAGAATAATCTGTCGAATTGTTCTGAGAAAGCTTTGAGAGAGTTAAGATCAATAATATTGACTCGTGGACTAGGCAGATTTTAACTGTTGAACCACGTAAAAATTCCACTGTTCTTTTCTTCTTTTATGAGATATTGTTTAGTGCTCTTCAAATTTAACTTGACGAAAAATGGTGTCAACGGTATGGATTTATTGGCGAATTCGGACTTAGAGTCCCTGTTAATGATGAGTGATTAGGCTCCCCACCGGACGAGTATACCGCTTGGAGTCCCATGCATTGCCAAGCAGGTGCCTTCCTTCCACTTCATTCGTACTTTGTGGAAATATGTGACTATTTTGGAATAGCTCCATTTCAACTGACGTCGAACAGTTACAGATTATTGGTACTACTGCGTATTCTGTATAGAGTGTTAGATTGGCCTCCCCCTGATGTTTTGGAGGTTTACTACTTGTTCAATATCAAGTCCAACCATGTATCAGGTTATGAAGGATTCTACCACTTGTGTAGCTATTTTGGTGGAGAAGTCCTCATGAGTGGTGTCTCCAACCCTGGTTGGTACTTTAGTCAATACTTTTTTACCAATGTCATCAAGTCCGAGTATATCTCATTCTGTGATATTGGTAAGTGTCTGGTCGTTTTCCTTTGATAAGGTTGTCTGTTCGCATCCTTCAATGTATGCTCACTTTGTTCGCATACTTTGATGTGTCAGGTCGTTATAGGAGACCGGCTCAAACCTTTGAGATGTGAGAGCGTCTTTCTCAGTTACGTCGATTGGGTGGCAAGTATAGGAATGCGTCTTTCATTATCAATGATGACAATTTACCATTGGTCGGTCTAATCGAACACACCAATCATTGGATCATCTATCGTTGCCTCCAGAGTTTGACTACGTTCCCTTTTCTGAGGTTCGAGAGTCTATACATGAGAGGCGATCAGAGGAGGTTATTGTTGTTTGTGACAAGCCTAGGTCAGTTCATTTCGAGGTTTCATCTGCTTGTTCTTCTGGAAGCAATCTTTGTTATAGGATGCTCAACTGTTCAGAGTTTGACTTATCGCAAGTGCCTCTCTCTTCTGAACCTTTTAGTGATGTGGGAGGTCTTGGTCTATCCCTTAAAAATGAGGAACTGTCCCTCCCTCATTGGTTAAATGAATACTTTCCAGAGGAAACTTTTACTGATAGTCCTTCTGGTATACTATTTTTTCTTAACTGCATTATGATTGTTATATATTTTTTGCATCTTATCTGACCACTTTTCTTTTGGCATGAGACATGAATGCTTGAGCTTTGTTCGGTGACCCTGAGGTTGTAGGTGCAAGGGCTAACAAGGGGAGGATGCAGTTAGCGAACAAGGATAAGGGGACCCTTGCAGAGTCTTCTTCTGCTCGTTCAGGCGAGAGTTAGCCTCTAGTTGGGGTTACATAACCAGCCCCTGCAGCGACTGCTATTGTGGTTCCCACGACCCGGTCCTTATCTCCTATACTACCTTCTCGTGTTCAAATGGTGGTACCTAGATTTGAAGAGGTAATCCAGAGTGACCAACTACGGGCATAATGGTCTTTCTCCAGAGTTTGCGTCCCTAGTGAGATCGTTCGCCATTCTATTTCCAACACTGTTTAGGTATGGATCTTCTCTTATTATTGTACTTGTTATCTTTCCGCTTAATTTTCTATATTGATCTCTTTTTATCTCTTGCAGACAATGATCATCTTGACCAACCTATCTGAATCTATTGAGTAGTTGAAGAAGGATAAGGAAGATACATGTCGTGTCCTCATGTCTAAGATAAACATTATTAGTGGTGAGAGCAACAGTTGTAGGACTAAGCTCGAGCAACTCTAAAGCTATTCTTGTACCGAGATCAATCAAATAAAGGCTGAGATTGACCGTCTTCAGAATTCTCATGCTGTTGAGGTTGAGCAACTTAAAGCTGATGCGAAAACTGATCGTCTTCAAACCCTTGAAGAAGAAGGAGAGATCTTAAATAACACATTCTTTTAGGTCTGGAAACACAACCGCGGTATTGATTTAAAATTTCTGAATGGCGGAGAGAAGTCCCAACTAGAGGCTTGCGAATAGAGACTTGCTGATGAAGAAAACTCTTCTGTTCACACCTCCTTAGTACAGTCGGGGGATGGTGATGTTTCAAGGCTTGAAGATCTCGCTACCAGCAATTCTATTGACCTTTTAGCTACCTCGGGTGACCAGACCCTTGAGCCAGAGTCCCGATAGCTTAGTCTCTAATGCACCTCATGTTGGAGTATTTTATACTTGCATACTCTTGACTCTTTGTTTTCTGTTGTAGTTTGTACTTGCATGCCAACAAACAAACCATTTTGCCTTTTGTTCTTAGCGTGGATAGACTAGTTTGCCTTTAGTGTATGATGCGAACATAGGATTTTTCATGTACAAGCGAATAAACTAGTTTTCTTTTAGTGTATGATGCAAACATAGGCTTTTTACATGTACCAGCGAACAGACTAGTTTGCCTTTTGTGCATGATGCGAACTGAGGCTTTTTACATGTACCAGCGAACAAACTAGTTTTCCTTTTGTGAATGGTGCAAAAAACTTGTGTGTTTTTATATCTGCTTTTTCTCTTTTCATGGCTTGTCTTTGTCTCACCTTTAGACTCAGGCGAGTAGACACAATTTTTCCTTTGTAGGTAAAACGAACAAGACACAAGCAAACACAGTTTTTCCTTTTTGGGCAGAACGAACATAACACGACGAAGGCTAGGCTAGGTTTGGTAATACCCAAAAACAAATGAAAATTTATCTTATCTTGTGCGTTCTTATACCCTATACGCCCCTCAAGTGATTGAGGAGTCTCGGTCCTTGATCACTTTTTGGGTAGAACGAACATAACACTTTTATTGGAAAAATTTGTAAAAAATTATCTTATCTTGTGCGTTCTTATACCCTATACGCCCCTCAAGTGATTGAGGAGTCTCGGTCCTTGATCACTTGTTAGCAGAATTCATTTTTCGTCACCATAGGCTAACAGAATCGTTCTGTTCATTTCATGTTGATAAACATAGTTGAACAAGCTAAGTTATGCAAACATGTCACTAAAGGTTATTCCTCAAACTAGTAGGCGACTAGAATTGGAGGTTGTCCTTTAATTGTGATCGATCGTGGTTTAAAAGTTGTCCTCTTTCCTAACAATGATTAGGTTCTGAGGTTATCTTCTAAACTAGCAGAATTTGAAGTTATCCTTAATCAAAGTTCAAAGTTATCCTCTTTTCTGAGAATGCTTCCGAGTTTGTGTATCACTCGGTTTGAACCTGGTTCAGCCAGGTTTAAATGTTTGCTTAGTAGCTACTTGTTAGTATTCAGGCCTTATTCTTGGTTAGGACCAAGATTTTATAACTTTGGTTTTTTTCTTGTTAGTTTATTAAGTTTTATTTGGAATCATCTTTGAAAATCCGAGTTATTGTTCTTGCTTGATTTTTATTTCCAAATTTCCCTTTTATACTAACTTGATTTTTTCAAAGCTTGATTGTGTTATTTATACTTTCAAGTACGTCTACTTGTTTCGTTTATTGTCATAATCATTGTTCATACTTATTTAAACATATAAGTTTGATGAGCTTATAACTGCTCGAAACTCATACTCCTTTATCCATAGAAGCATGATAGGTTAGAATATTAGTCAAAATTTTGTTGCACAAAAAATTTGTAATATTTTTCCATTTATGCTAGGTTATCTCCACACTTTAATCTTTTTCCAAAATTTTGAGACAACTATTTTATTTAAAAGATGCATAGATTTTTTCTGAGCTCATGGTATGGTTATATCCAACACCTGTATGCCCCCCAAGTAACCAAGTTATAAGTCTAGGATTATTTTCTCCTCGAATTCGAGCTGGTTTTATAATGCGGAATTTGAAGTTATCCTCTTTCATGATTATAATCAAGATTCAAGGTTATCTTCTTTTCTGATAACAATCACTTTATAAAGCAATCTTTAACAATGATCCCTCTGAGAAAGGATCTTTGTTCATACCCCTTGCAGGTTTGGTTGCACCGGGTAGGCGACCAGAATACCCCTTTAGGCCTGTCTTCAAGGTCTGGCTCGTGATTTGATCTCTGACAAGCATCTCTATTTATTCTCCTAACATCTTGGGGCCAACTCTTCTCTTGTCCCCTTAATAGGAAATTAGCTCGGTAAACCCCGATCTGGAGAAAAGTGTCGGATTGGAGATGAAACGATATTGAGATGACGCCAATAGAGTTTTTAAAGAGAGTTTACATGCTTTGCCATTTTTTATCCCTGTTCATATCCTAGAAGTAATATCAGGTGAACAAGTTCCTTATTGCCCTTACTTCATTAGTCTGTTAGTACCTGTTTGCGAAGGTAAATGAACAGAGCTGGACTATCAGTTGGTTCCTTGTTAAGGCACACGAGCTAACAGACTCTGTTTGTGGATGTCGAACAGAATATGTCTCCATAGCGAGTAGGATTATTCTTTATTCTTGTTCATTTTCTATGTATATCATAAACGAACAAAAATGGAATATACATAGTTAGGCGAATAGGCTCATCTTTGGGTTGGTGTGGTCATGACTCCGAGGTGAGCCCTGCAATTCTTTCTTCTTGCTTTCTTTATGTAGATGTGTAAATAGGTGAAAACATGCTCCAACCTACTTATGTGTGAACAGTTAGTGTTCTGTTCGTGTAGCCTCGTTAATCTAGTTATTTCTTGCTTAGTGATAGTAACTTTTCCTCATCCTCCAGTATGGTCTCAAGGTTGCAAGGTTGAAACTATTTTGTAAACAATTCCAACTGTATAGATTTATGAATATTTTTGGTTAATCTAGAAATCCAGTTTTATCCTTATATTGATTTATTTATGTTGGTTAATCCAAATTGATTACATAGTCAAGCTCATGCTAACAAGCTCCTTTGATCTCTTTGGATTGTTCGTTCCATGTGTTTGCATTATGTACAAGTTATTTCAGAGACAACTTGTTCAAGTCAGCTCGGAAGTTATCTTGATAATGCGTATTGATAAGCTCAAAATCTCATCAGCAAAGATTACATGCTTTTCCTCGGAATGCCTTATATATATCATGTTTGCCCCATGTGTGGATGTGGAAGTATGTTCAAACAAGTTTCATTCAAGGGTAAAACGAACAGGCAAAATTTTGAGATGTCTCCTACTCTTTTTTGATCTCAAAATGGTTCGAGCATAATCTTTCGAGTGGTGTGCCTAAGCTTTCGGTCCAACCATCCAAAGGCAACTTCGAATGCTTCGAGCATAATCTTTTGAGATGTGTTCCCTTTTTCCTGTTCGCCCCTTGTAAGAATACATGCGTGAACATATTTCATTGAAGGGTTAAGTCAAGTTGTCCCTTGTGTGTGCGAACAGAGTTTTGTGGTGACCTTGAAATGGTCCCGAGCTTAATCCAAGTCATCATGTAGCATGAGCTTTTAATGAGCAGATAGGACCTCAAAATCCAAGTCATCTCAAATAGGCGTTCATGTCATCTCGAAAACCACAAAATTTCTTATATGATCTTTGTCTCGAAAACAAGTATGGTTGAGAACATAAATTTATGTTGTAGTTTCAGCTCTGGTGATTACTGACTCGAAGATGAACTTTTTCCCCAACTCAATTGTAAACTGTGGTTCAGTTCGGAGATGGACTCCATTTATGGCTCGAATGACTTTTGTGGAGTGATGATCGGCTCCGGTATGAGTACCGAATTTTGCCCGGATAACTTGTGCAGAGGGGTGATTGGCCCGAACGACTTATATGAGTTGGCTCAAAGGATACATATAGGTCAGCTAGAACATAAATTCCATCTATGGCTCGAATGTCTCCGGCCTCAGAATTTTGACTGCTGATTTTGAGCTTTTATTTCCATAAGATCCCTTTTTTTTAAGCTCCGTTCACTTCTAATAGTTTTAAAGGCTTCTAAACGAACAGATAGACACTCTTTGCCATGAGATCGAGAATTTGATCTCGGGTGTTATGAAGCTTACGAGTTGATGTCCTTGATAGCTCGTATACGTCATCTCGGAATTTCCTGTGATATAGGGTGAACAAGATTCTTGTACATAGGCGTGAGAACAGGATTCTCTTAGGCGCAAGAATAGGATTCTCTTAGGCACGATAACAGGGCTCTCTTAGGCGCAAGAGCAGGATTCTCTTGGGCGCGAGAACAGGGATCTCTTAGGCGCGAGAACAGGATTCTCTTAGGCGTGAGAATAGGGATCTCTTAGGCGCGAGAACAAGGCTCTCTTAGGTGCGAGAAAAAGATTCTCTTAGGCGTGAGAACAGGGCTCTCTTAACAGCTTTGAAGAATTGTAAACATATTTTTTATATTCATGTTCGCATAGTATAAGATACAATGGGCGAACAAGTTCTCTTTCCATGTGGAAATATTGAAACGAATAGGTTCTTTACATGATTTTGGCATGTTATTCTAGTCCTTCTTTGGTTGCTTTTGCCCCTAATAAATACATAGAAGCAAGCAAAATTCCATACATTAGTTTTGCAAGGTTTCCGGGCCCTCCTAACTTCCTGTTCACCTAGTATAGGCCTTAATGGGAGAATAGATTTACTTTTTCAGATAGCTGGGGTTTCTTACTCCATGTTCACCTTTGGAGCATATGCACGAGTGCATAGCTGTTTTTCGAATATTTATAGTTTATACTTATAGGCGAACAAATTGCATAGTCATAGGTGATCAAGTTGCACTTTTTGTTCTCATGTGTTGTATACAAGTGAACGAACAAGAGATCTTTCCTAGGTTTAGAAGTTTCGTTGTGATATCCATCAATTCCATAAATGCAAATAGGGTTCCAAGCAATGGTTTTATCACTGTTAACAGCTTGAACAAGCCACTGCCATAAGTGGATATTTCCTTGAACCACCGTGATTGCTTCACCTTGTAATTCAGAATCGCTGGATTTTTAAATTCCAGCCCTATGCCCCAATTTTGACGCAATTAAGTGAAATTATTTTTCACATAGATCTGTGATTTGTCATGATGAATATGGTATTTTCTTACAACTTGCAATTGCTTCGTAGATGGCCTAGATAAATATGAACATGTGGACTGATCTGGCCCTTGACGAAGTTGGGAGTCTTGTGGCAATGATTTCATCAAAGTCTTTATTCATAGACTTCGTTAGATTGAACCTCTTTATCTTGAATCTTCTCTCTCAACGAAAGCACCAAATTGTTGACACCATTTTTCGTCAACTTGAGAACATAAGATCATGGATTCAAGAATAGAGATATAATCAAATAAATAACACCATATTTTATACTGGTTCGAACCCAAAAAGATGACCTACGTCCACTTCGTCACTTTTATTTATATTTAAGCTTGAAGAACCATAGTTTCCGGCAAACCTGCGTTGCCAGTTATTCTATAGTCCTCATTCTCTTTACATTACATAAGGACTATACAAGAATGGAGATTTGGCATTATCGATTGTCTCCCCTGTTTCTATCCCATCTCCTCTTATTTATAGTGAGGAGTTTAGGGTTACAATTAGAACATGGGCCTAAGTTATTGGGTTTGGCCACAAATAATACATTACAACAGAAATATAGTTATATTTTGATAAATGACAACTCTGTACGCATTTACTAACTCTGTTAGCGTGGATTTTGTGTGTTGAACGAACAAGATCCTCCTGTTAGCGTGTAATAGTTTGCCTTTGTACTTCGTGAGCACAGGAAGTACTTTGTGTTTCGTGAGAACAGGATGTAGCTTGTTCTTCGTGAGAACAAGAAGTACTTTGTACTTCGTGAGAACAAGATGTCTTTTTTTCTTCGTGAGAACATGATGTACTTTAATCTTCGTGAGAACAAAAAGTACTTTGTGCTTTGTGAGAACATGAAAGCAAAGTATTTTGTTTATCATCCCTTTATAATTGCTATTTTTTTAAATGTCATAAATGCCCAAAGAATGGGTATAACAATAACAATTTGTCTAAAATATGACATTTTTTCATAAAAATACACATATATGTAAAATAAACCTCATATGCTAACCAGAAGAATTAACAAAAAAAATCTCCAATATTTTGTAGACTAGTTAGTGTAATTACATCAGGAATATAATTTATATATTCTTTCCAGTTAGCAGAAATGTCGCTTTGGCCGAGTGGTTAAGGCGTGTGCCTGCTAAGTACATGGGGTTTCCCCGCGAGAGTTCGAATCTCTCAGGCGACGAAGTATATCCTTTTTCAATTCAATAAAAAAAGAACCCAATAAAATTGGAAGACCAATCTTTTTCGGAATTTGTGGAGCATGGAACCTCTCAACTGGTCTTAATGGACTAAGTCAGTCAACCTGACTCACTCACCCCATTGAACATTTTGACAAATAAAATCGCCACACGTGTATGGTTTAAGGGGCCACGTAATAAGTTCTTAAGCAACAAGGCCAAGTTGAATGAAATGCCAGTAGGCGTTATTAAGTGGAAAATATCATTTGGGTCTACCGAACAGCCAATTTGAAAATGATTTCTTGGATTAATGCAAACGTTTTCAGCCCATTAATTAACAGCTGAAAAGATCAAGGTCTTTCCTGATTTACTACTAATATTCAATGCTAATCCTTTGGAGTCATCCCCACCCTAATATTATTAATGACTTTTTATGTATATATGTTAGTTCTATCACTTTTATTTAGATTTTTTTTTTTACCTTTATTGCTGGAAAGACTTTGATTGAAAGTTAATTTTGACTAGTTCTTTATTTATTTTTTTTATGAAAGAAATTTGAAGCTAACTTACTCCAACTTCAATTTAAAAAAAAAAAAAACCTTATTCTAACTTAAGTATTTGTTTTATAATCTTTAAATGTTATTTTTCTTTCTCTCATTTTTCACATAATTAGGTTTGGTTGGGAGTAACAAAAATAGAAAAATAAGAATGTGAATGAGGATGAGGATGAAAATAGGAATAAAATAAAATTTAATACAAGTAAAAAATTAACATTTTTTTTAATTGTTTATCAAAATGGTTTTTTTTTTTTTTTTAAGAAAGTCATTTTATTATAACGATGAAAAAACTTTTCATTGAAATTATATTTTAATAAAAAAAATACATCCAAACAAAGATATGAAATAAAAATAGGTATCATTTGTTTAATTTTCATTATATTACCCTCAACTACGGGACTAGATTACTAGCAATAATGTATCCATATTCATTTATCATTTCACTTTGCAACCTCATTTTTGTAATGTGGTTTTCATTTTTTTTTTTTGAAAAAAAAATCCTTTTATTGACTTTGTTCCAAAATATATTTATCATTATAAAAATCAGGAATGAATGTATGTGCTGATGCAACAATTTTGTTCTTTTTGTTTTGGGAGGTACTTGCCTTCAAAATCTAATTCTCCGATCTCTTTCCAAGAGTGTGGATGGCTCTAGTGATCGTCGAACCGTCCGGGAGTACTTGCAAAAAAGATACTCCAATGCTTAAGTCAGATTCCTCTTTTCATCCCCTTTCTCTAACGAAACGATGATATTTATAGGGTAAAAAATACTAAGAAGTCAGTTGGTTAAGTCTACTCCCTAATTGGTTAAACGAATAACTGAATTTCCTTGCAGAGGACAAAAGCAGGGTTCGCCTCTGATCCATGGTCTCTGACTTCGGCTCTTCTCTCAAGCCTAAACACCCGGTTTTACTCATCTTAAAATAGCAAAACATTTGGGCCGAATATTTTGAGCCCAACAGTATGAATGTCATTAAATAAGGAGAATTTTTAAGCGGCACTTGGTAGTGCCTAATGCCACTTTACACGATAAATCACTATTAGTACAATTTTGTATTAGGTCTCACACTAAATTGCACCAATTATTATAAAGTGGTGTTAGGCACCACATTACAAATATCAAATAGCAATGTTTTTAAATAAGTATGTTGACACTGCTTTTCGTCAACTTAAATCGTAGAGTAATTAAGCAATATGAACTACGGTGCGAATGAATAATATAATGGACCAATAAGGTTTTTACGTGGTTCGGCAGTTAAATCTGTCTAGTCCACGAGTCTATGCTATTAAGACTTGAAGTTTTCTAGAAATCCTTCAGAGATGAATCACCCAGAGTTTTCTCTCAAGATATCAGATGATCTGTCCTTTACAAGTGATCATTACCTCTCTATTTATAGAGAGGTTATAGAGTTCATTCCCACATATTTCGGGAAGATACTCTGCATACAAATTCAAGTAATTACATTAAATGTTGTAACTCCTATATACAAGGAAACACCCCCTGAAGACCCGGAAACGGATAACAAACATGTTAATATCCCTTTAATGTTTGGATGTTACAACAACAAATATATTTAAACATACAGAACGTGTTATATCAGATGACTCATCGAATCTCCGAGGTTAGCAACCAGCATCGTGTCAGTCAAGGCTTACGGACTTGTTACGAATTGGCCATCTTATTCCAAGACCTACTCGGAGCAGATAAATATCATCAAGGCTGTCACATTTCGAGTTTGTGCTTTTTAAGCTTGGACTACTCGATCTGAAGACACTCGATAACGGATGTATCCCGATGATGCCCTTTCGAGTCTAGAAAGAATCTCGAGGTTACATGTCTTCGAGGTTGCCATCTTACTTCGGAGATTTTACAACTTGACCATAAACATGTATTTCATATATCTCGAGCTCATACTTGACGAATCCAGCTTTCGAGGTCATAATTTCCGGTCTCGAAATCTAGGTGTAATAAAGTATAATTACGGAAAAACTAAGCTTGTTCCCCAGGCAAAAAAATACTAAATGAATTTTTTATTTATTTATTTTTTTAGAATAAAAGAGAATGATTCATTCAATAAAATCAAGGCTCATCATTAGCCAATACAATAGAATTAATATAATTGGGATATTTTAGCCACAAAATTCTAGAACTCTCATGAGATAAAGATAATCTTGCTAGTGAGTGAGTTACCCCATTCCGAAGCCTAGGACAATATCTAAAACAAATATTATCGAGACCATTATAAACTTAGTATTATTAAGGATAAACGCTTTTTTACACAATAATTTGATATACTTTTATTGTTTTTTTAAGTGAAACCACACTATCATTACGAATGGTGATTGGTCAGTTTTATTAAATATATTATTTTAATAAATTAATATAAATATTAAAAAAGGAAAATTTTATCTTTGAGCAAACTTTCCAAATATCTAGTATATCACTTATATATTAACTAGGCAATATAACCGCGCGAGGTTTATAATAATTAGTATTATAATTATTTTTTGGAAAATGAGATTTTTGTTTTTTTTTTGTAAAAATTTTAAGTTTTATATATATATATATATATATATATATATTGTAGAATTTATAACTTAAGGAGTTGTTAACATTTTCACTAAATTAGTAATATAGTATGAATCATGACCTTTTGATGTTTGAGAATCATTTATATATATATATATATTGTTGATTCATTTTAGACTAATAATGAATATTATATTTAGTAAATAAATAAAAGACTTAATGTAATTCATGATTTAGGAAAAAAAAATCATATATAGTATTATTTTGATTAAATGAGTTGTGAAACAAATAAGGTAAGGAATAATATTGAAATTAGTTAATACTCATATTTTTTTTACTACTATGTTTGTGTAATGAAGTTGATATTGTAATTTACAATAATATAAACACATGTAGCTTCAATATATATATATATATATATATTGCTAAAGATAGAATTGAACTATGTACAACAGCAAGAATGGAGAATTTATTTTATTAAATTATACACCAGTAAAATTTATACCTTATAAGGTAAGAATTTGAAGGACATGAATAAGGAGACTATATCATTTTCTAGAATAAATAGATTTTTTATGAGTGGATATTTTGAAATCCTTCTTTGTAAACAATATTTTTTATTAAGGTTGGGTCTCCCACCTCATCATCAGCATTTAGTATGATCAATCCTTCTCTTGTGGTAACTCGGGACACAGCAACATATAATTGACCGTGGGTGAATACTTGCTTAGGGAGGTACAAGCCAACATGTTTAAGAGATTGTCCTTGGCTTTTGTTGATTGTCATGGCAAAACATGGTGCCAAGGGAACTTGTCATCTATTAAGCTTGAATGGCCATCTTGATTCATTGGGAGACATGATAATTCTTGGAATTGTGACATTTTCACCAATATTTGTTCCATAAATGATGTCGCCTCTAATGGACCATTTACCAAGATACCTGATAATCAATCTTGTGCCATTGCATAGGCCTTCTGTTTGATTTAGATTTCTAAGGAGCATTACAGAAGCACCTTCCTTAAGTCGCATCTCATGATTAGGGATGCCATTAAATTTCAAACCATGCAAAAATTCAGCTGGATACAAAAGATCTTCATCATTCGTCTTTACACTTGCTTTGCATATACTGTCTGAGCTAAAATATGTTCCCCCTTCACCTGTTATAATATTCATAATCATCTCATTTAGTTCATAGACCATTTCATTTTTTGGTGTTAGTATTGCTCTTTCTGTCAAATATGCAGGATCGTTGTACTTTTGTAAAAGTGATGGGTAGATAACTTTAACTATGGATTTCATTGGATCTTGAGATGGATTTATGGCGATACCAGAAGGAAGCTTAATTAATTGTCTATTAATGTCATCATATAATGAACCATCTCTAATCTGCAACATCCATTTGTCAAAATAAGCTATTTTAGCAGCCTCAAAACCAGTCAAGCTTCCATTATAGAGCCTCATATTTTGGTTGAGCTCATATATTTTGAAAAATGGCCACAAATATGATGAGTTAAGAGAAGCATCAACAATATCAGCTCTTATACCTTTTGGGACAACTAGTAATATTTGTCAGAAATCACCACCACATACTATTGTAAGTCCTCCAAAAGGTTTGTTAGTTTTGTTTTCAAACCTTGTTCTTAGAATATCTCTTGAGGTCTTATCCAAAGCTTCAAAGCAGAACTTATTTGCCATAAGTGCTTCATCCCAAATGATCAAAGAAGTTTTCACAAGAAGTCCAACTAGTAGGGTGCCTTGTTGAATTTCACAAGTCGACTCTACTGTAACATTCAAGGGAATATGAAATCGTGAATGAGCTGTCCTAACATTAGGCAATAACAAAGCAGCTATGTCTGAAGTTGCTACAGGCAAGACTATTTTTTATTGTGATCTGAGCTTTGCAGTAATTGTATTCCATAAAAATGTTTTACCTGTACCACCATGTTCATTGATAAAAAATAAATTGCCTTGTTCATTCTCTACTGAATGTACTATTGCTTTAAGTTGATTTTTGGCAAGGATTTAGAGCAGCAAATGATTTCTCATGCAATATCTTTAATTGATTTCGGTCATAATCAAGCTCTTCATTAACCAATCTATTACCCAAGTCTCTTATCAAAGATGGATTAGGCAGGGGCATTCCATCTATATCTTTCAAACTTTTTCCCATCTTCAGCATGATACTTTCAATCTCAAACAATGTGTATGCTTCAACTTGTTGTTCAGTTAACTTAAGATCATTCATTCTAAATCTCTTCCTTTGCAATGAAGTTATGTCTTCTGACAATGCAATATAATTAGATTTCCAAAGTTGTGATGCATCAGAAACCTGACAGTGAATGAGGATCGTGACGAAAATATGTCTTAATTCTTTTCCAGTTGCCCATATTTCAGCTTCATTCAAGCAATCTATCTACTCTTTATCATCGTCTAACAATCCCAAAGTATAGCATGCTCCTTTAAAATTAGGATATGTCACCCCATTTATTGTTCTAATACTTTCATAAGAAGTGCTCCCTTTGACAAAATTTAACAACATTCTCAAATATAAGCGTTCTCCAGTCGAAGGATGCGTGAAGTAAATTCTTCCAATTTCCAATCTATTTTTTCTCCTAGTCCATGTTTTCTCCTTTTAATTCCAAACCCAACTTATAGGGAAATCCGAATAAGTTAGCTCTCATGCATCATCATAATTCTTGTTTGCCTCCAACTATTGAGTGAACTTTGTTTTTTCTATTCCAGGTATGCAAACAACATTTTCAACACATTTGTTTTCTTCGAATATTACTGTGTGCTCTCCAGGTAAATGGAATGGTAATCTTTCAACTGCTGGCTGTCTGTAATGTATGTCAAATTAGAATATTCTCCAACAAGCTTCAGTTACCGAGATATATCTGCAATCTAAATATGTTTTTATCTCATCTATTTCTTAGGTAGCGTCAATAGATTCCATTGTTGCAGTAGTTCTGTCAGACCCTTTATGAACATATTTGAAAAGGTATTTGACTGATCTAGAGTAATTGCAAACCTTGACATTAATATGTGCATCAAATTTGACAATCAAATTCCTGTGATAAGGGACTACATATCGATTATCTAAAAGGACACCTTTCTTTTTGACATGAATACCTGTATTTCTCCTTTTGTAGACTGGAAAGCCATCTGTGTCGATGGTCGTTTGATCATTGAATTTTTTTGGAAAATGTTGTGTGCACCTATCTTGCATCATACATGGAGAGTTTGAATTAAGTTTTCCACAAGGTCCATGAATCATAAATTTATGATGGCATTATAACCATCAGGATCAACATTTAAGTCTAGGATTTCCGCGCTTATTATATTATCAATATGGTCTGCTGAAGGATTTTTCAATGTCGAATGCAAGAAAAGTAGTATGTGTGCATTAGGCAGTCCTCTTTTTTGGAACTCAATTGTGTATATACCTGCGACAACTTAGATAAAAACTTAAAATTTTGAAAATTTGGTGGGAATTGTGAATTTATTGTTGGTAAAAACATTTTTCATAAATAACTGAGTTGAGTTCGTTGTGGGTACAAATGTGAAATAAACTTACATGCGATTATCTTTCCAATCGGTTGTTCTTTTTTCAGATCGTGCATTAGTTGGAATAGCTTTATCTCAAATACTCTGCATATGATATCGACTCGATTGTTATCGTCTTTTTGGCCTATTAAATGGATCATGTCATTTATTTCTGGCCACTTTAGGTTGCAAGTGAAAATAAGAAATAAATCAAGATATCCTGCCCATTTACAAATTGTCATAGCATCTTGATAATTTTGTACTCTATATCGTGGTCCCCCAATGTGTGACGCAAAATAATTGATTTCCCCACTTTTGAGCAATCTGAATCACCATGATGAATAGCGTCCATTAAACTAGAAAAAAGGTCTGATCTGAGTTTTTTTTTTTTGGTTATTTCATATCCAACAAAATCTTTCTTATTGCTAAAATTGGAACTATCCTAAGTAGATTGTATCATAATTAAATAACATGAAAATAGTTAATTAGGAAAACTGGTTACTCAAATTAAAAGTGACAATATGTAAAAGCAATAGTAGTAATAATAATTGAAAAAGAATTATTATAATTTTGCAAAATTAAAAAGAAGAGAAGGAGTGAAGAAGAGAGTGTTTGAAGTAATAGCCACTAAATAATACCTTGAAAAAACTTTCAGAAGAAGAAAAGAAGAATCAAAGAGGCTTTGAGATTTGAGGCTTATTACTTTGCTATAAATAGTAAATAATGCATAAAAATGACTTGGGCATTATGTTTAAAAGAAATTAGAGTAGAAGAAAATATGAGAGTTATAGAGAAGGTTTAGAATATATATATATATATATAAAATCATGAAGAGATATTTATATATAATATTATTAATTTATATAATAATTAAATGGTAAAAAAATCAACATATGGTTACACCATAATAATATCATGTACTTCATATTTGAGATATTTATGATAAATAATGCTTAGTTTTTGTCACCGAAACTAATTTATATATAAAAAAATCAATGTGTAACCGATAATTTAATTTATAGATTTTTCTAATTTTTTAACATATATTAATAAAAAAACCAATGTGTAACCACGTTATTTATTTTTTAACATATATCTAGCTAAGCAAAAAACTAAAGTGAACATCAATTATTTAAAATAATAAAGTGAAAATTAATTATTTAAACTAAAGTGAAAATCATAGCTAACTACATGTATAGCTATTTACGGTTATAGCTAACTGTTTATTTTTTAGCTAGATATATGTTACAAAATAACCAATTATTTAAAACACATATATTTTTTATTTAAAAAACTGTGCTATGCGGCACGGTTATATTTTTCTGGTAATTAATATGTATAATAATAATAATAATTAAATTATTGTATTTATAGTATAGCTACAACTATTCTGTGTTAATAATAAAAACTCAAAAAATATCTTATATAAATGTCTTATTTAAAATTTTGTAAGTTTATTATCTTATTTAAATTTTTGTAAGTTTATTAGGTGTTAAAATCAAAGATAATGTATATGAATTTAAAAATTAAATAAAAAAGATAATGGATTTTGTAAATGAATTAAAAAATTAGATTAATGGAGAAAATAAAATTAGTGTTTTGAAGAGATTGTAGAGAGATAATGTATATGAATTTAAAAATTAAAAAAAAAAGATAATGGATTTTGTAAATGAATTAAAAAATTAGATTAATGGAGAAAATAGAATTAGTACTTTGAAGAGATTGTAGAGTGCCACATAATTTAAAAATTAAATAAAAAAGATAATGGATTTTGTAAATGAATTAAAAAATTAGATTAATGGAGAAAATAAAATTAGTGTTTTGAAGAGATTGTAGAGAGATAATGTATATGAATTTAAAAATTAAAAAATAATAATGGATTTTGTAAATGAATTAAAAAAATTAGATTAATAGAGAAAATAGAATTAGTCCTTTGAAGAGATAATAGAGTGCCACATAATCTCCTTGAAACTCTCTTTTTTATATATAAATATATATACTAGATACAAACAACGTACATTGCACGTTTGCTTAGTTTTATTTATAGAATTTATTAATTATTTTTGTTAAATTTATATTAATGTTATATAAATTTCAAATAAATATCATATTTTAATTAAATAATTTATTTATTTTTGTTTAAGTTTATATTTGTTCTAATTTTTGAATTTGGGAGGGACAGCAAGAGATTATATATTATATGTTTAATGTAATATTAAATATTATGCGTGGAATTTAAATTTAAGTTTCTTGCTAGTTTTTTTTTTTAAAAAAAATTGTTGCTAATTCACAGTAGATTAATTATATTATATATTTAATATGATATTATTCTAATAAGTGAATTTAAGTTTAATTAAATTATATTTAAGTTATAAAACATATGATCTCATTATTTTTAAATAATTATCATTGTAAAATATCTCAAAAATATCATATTTTAATTTGTTTAATTATTTATTATTTTTAAATAATTATTATTGTATAATATCTCAAAAATATTTTATTTTAGTTTTTTTAATTATTTATTTTATTTTATTTAAGTTTAAATATTTAAATATAAAAATATTCCGTTAAAGTTAATCTTAAAAAAATAAAAAACCGTTAAAATCAAGAATTTCCGTCGTGAACACATATTAAGATATATATATATATAGATTAGTTAAAATTATTGGGATAGAAAAAGTAAATATTTTAGAAGATGTGTAAAATGAAATTTTATAATTTTATAATTGCTTTATTTAGAGAGAAGTAAAGAAAAAGAAAAATTATATATAAAAACACTTTTTAATTAATAGTTGTAAAATATATGCTGCATCAATAAAAAATTATCATAAAATAAAAGTTATGGAGCTACAATTTTTTCACTTTTGATTACTATTATCATACCATCTCTTTGTAATCCTTACATTTATGCAAAAGACAAATATTGGCTTAATAAAATAACTAAAAAAAGAGGATGCGTCTAATCTTACAGAATTTATGAGAACTACATCAAGTGTAATTGAAAAGGAAAACACGCAACGTAAATTCAAAAAAAAAAAAAAAAAACTAAATATATGATTTTTTAAAAAAAATAATACTTCTAAAAATATTCAAACTTAAAATTATTTTTTTATTTTCTCCTTTGTGTTTAGATTTTACAATTTTAAAGTTTTATCAAAATGATGTAATTTTGTTAATTATTGTTGGTGCAAGATGTTATAGTAGTTCTATAGAAAAGCACGAAGTCATATTTATAGACACTTGTTGTGGTTACTGACCTTGAGCTTTAAACTCTGCACCCGAGGTTGGTTCAAACTCAAGATCGAATAGTAGACTTTTCCTCCCAATTACACTTTTTTTTATTTATATTATTTTAGTATTAATTTTATTTATTTGCATTAAATATTATATTTTTTACCTTATTATTTTATTATTATCTTATATTATCAATAATAAAATATAAAGAAAAATGATTATTTTTTATGTATTTTCAATAAATATCAAATTAACATTAATGAAATATTAAATTTTACAACAGTTTTTACAATTGTGCATTGGAACATAATGCTAAAAATTGCGCTAAATATATAATATATTGATTTTTTGTGTCAAATATAGCGCACTATTTACATCTCTCATTAGAAATGGTCTTAAATGTAGTGCACCAAAATTTTCTTTTTTTGAATTATTAAAATTTTGTGATTTATTTTATTTAAATGTTAAGTGTGATGAATTTGTTTTATTTAAATGTTGTTTATTTTATTTAGTTGTTGTTTGTTTTATTTGATTGTTTGTTATTTTATTTAATTGTTAGTGTTGACGCCGTTTTTCGTCAAACAATAAAAGAAGAGCACATAAACAATGAATGACAATGGCCAAATGAAATAAAACAAATCAAACACACGATTTTTACGTGGTTCAGCAGTTAAATCTGCCTAGTCCGCGAGTCTCTGTTATTAATCTTAAGATTTTCTCTGAAAATTCTTTAGCATGAATTCTTCAGAGTTTTCTCTCAAGGATCAGAATTTCGGTCCTTTACAATGATGCATGACCTCTCTATTTATAGAGAAGGATGCAGAATACTATCCCACATATTTTGGGTAGTTACTCTTTTGTGAATAAAAATAAATGGCTTTAAATGCCTATAATCAGATATAAAAGGAAACGTCCCTGAAGACCAGGAAACGCATAACTGACTAAATAATATCCCACGATTCTTGGGGATTTACATTAATAAATGAGGATTACATCTCATATTTATAATACTTGTAGATATTCAAGGTGGTTATCGCGTATCTCTAAGGCTTTAGCATCCCAGGTCTCACGTCATCGTGCGAGCTAATGATATGTCCCGAGATCACGTGTCTTTCGAGATCGTACGTACATCGAGCTAAGGACCCCTGATCCGAAGTCGTCCCCGAAGATGAGTGTGTTCTCGGAGCTACCTTTCGAGATCGCGATCGTTTCGAGGTCACCACACTCGAGGTCATATATCGTACTTTGCAGGCTCGATACACAATCCTGGAGCATACTCCAATCCTTACGAGACCATTTGTTGCGAATCCAACTTTCGAGGTCACATTTACCATGGCTCGAAATCTGGGTATAACAGTTAGAATTGTTTGGTATAATCTTTTTGAATTTAAATTTGTTAATTGTTTGTTTGGTTATTTATTTTAATAAGTGAATAATTGTGTAACATGTTTATTATATTATTAGTGTTACATTTTAAATAAGTGTGACAATTGATGTGATTACGTGAGATTTGGTTGAATGCACTAAGGTGCATGGTAGATAGTGATGCATCCTAGTGATCTAGTGTGTGCAAGTACATGGTAATAAGGTGCACATGTGTGAATTTTCTACACATTTTAAATTACCATATATTATATTTAATTGACTGATTTAATTTAAATGAAAGAAAAAAATAAATAAACTACAAAAAGAGGCAAGTAGATGGCGTGTAGAAAATTTGGGGATTAGTTGATATTTTTTCCATTTTTTTTAAGGAGAATAAAACTAGATTGGATAAGGATAATCAATTTGGGGAAATCACCATTATTCCAATCAATTATCATAAAATAAAATTAAAAGAAAATAGAGAAGAAAGGAAACTTACCATTTCCTTTTGGTGATGGCTTTATGGAAATGGGAATTAAAAAGGGGATTATGAAGAAAATAGGCCATTTGGCCGTGACATATAGAGAGGTTAGAGAGAGAGGGAGTGGCATGAAGGGCTGCCATTTCTAGAGAGAAGAAGAAGGGAAGAAGAAAAGAAAGAGAAGGAGAAGAAGAAGACGGTTTCGAACCCTAGGTAAGAATCTATCTACTAGTGTTTCACATATGTGCATTTGGATCTTCTCCTCATCTCTAATCTAAGGTTGATTTTGTGGTTTCTTTCTTTGGATGTATGGTGTTTGGAAATCCTCTATAGGTGACAAGGTTTTCTTGCTAGAGTGTTATTGATTCAACAATCAAGAGAGGTAATGGTTTTTCTTAGCCTATATATTAGTTTTGATGGGTTTATCTTTGAGGTTGTTTATGGTGGTGTTAATGGTTTGATTATTGTAGGTTGGTGATTATGATTTGTATTTTTAAGAAATATGTTTTGTTAAAATGGCTCATGGGAATGATTGAGGAAAATGGGTTTGATGAGATTTATATGAGGATTATATTTTATGTTCATGTTGCTATGATTATTTTAGATCATTGATTTATGTAAAATATGCAAAAAAAAAAATGATGATAGATGCATACTAGGTTTTATGTGAAGGTAGATGAGAATGTTTGTGATGTTTTATGGTGGATCTTAAGTGTTTAGGCCTAGGGGTAAAAAGTTCAATCATGTTTGTTTTCTTGTATGTTTTGAAATAATGATGATTGTAAAAAAAATATTATAATATGTATATGATTTTATGTACCAATGAATCATGATATGCATAAAAGGAAAAATGATAGAAACATGTTAGGATTATTATAAGGCATGTATGAAATATGGTGTTTATGAATTAATGTATGTTATTGTTATTGTTAGTGTTTTGTTGGATTTCATGTGTAGATTCAATGGAATAGAAAAATGGGATTTTATAAGATTGCATGTGAATATGTTAGTAATATTCTTAGAATTATGTATATAATATGAGCATGATGAGATTTTGGACATGTATGATATTATGTGAAATTTTTTAGATAAAGGATGAATTTCATGAGAAATTAAGCTTGCTGATTTTTGTAAATAATTGGGTAAAAGTTTGATAAAAAAAATGATTTGCATGCATAATTAATGTCCTTGGTGTTATGTTAATTTTATGAAATTAAAAAGGGTATTTTAAGTCACAATAAAATGATATTTTACTCAAATAAATACCTACAGAATTTTTATTGTATTTTTAGAAAAAATGAGGTTTTAAATTGAATATGGTGATTTTTAAAGATAAAAATGGTTGCTGTAATTTTTGTAAAAAATGTGAAGTGTTTCAATAAAATGAATTTGATGAGTATTTGAAATAAAATTAATACCCTAAATTATAGTAATATTAAAAATGATATTTTAATATGGTATGAATGCATATTTTGATAAGTTATGATTTTTCTTTATTTTGATTGAGAAAAATATTTAAATTTAATCTATTTGTGATTTTTTTTAAAGAAATTAAATAGTGGCTGAAAGTTTGGTTTAAAAAGTTTAAAAATGATTATTTAATTGTCACATATGGATTTATGTTACATAAAACTAAGTCTTAAATAATTTAAATAAAATATATTTTCCCACACTTAAAAATATATTTTTCTCACATCATTTATGTAACACAATTAACCAATATTAAATTTGATTTTTCTAAAGAAACATATTAATCATAGGTATTTTAATTAAATTCCAAGCTTTTTGTTAATTCTTTGTAATTTGAGAATAATAAATGAAATTGTCATATATTTTATTTTTTTAAGCTAAATAAAATTATTTTACGAAATAAAATAATGTTTTGAGAAATTTAATCAAACCTAGAAATTTTAAGAAAAATAAAGCATGTTATAAGTCTATTAATTTTAAAACGATAAAAGTAAAACATGTAGAATTATCGTTTTTAAAACGTCACAATTACGCAATGTTCCCACGTATGCATGTTACATGCAAATCCACTTTTATGTCCAAAATTATGTCTATTATTCAACCATGTGGTTTTTATAGAAAGATCATACATGTAAACTAGGTAAAATGAGCATTATTCTTTTATGGCTTTATGTGTAGTTAAGAATAATTGCATGTTATGTGTAACTCTTATTATGTGTGCATGGCCCATGCACACATGAGTTGTATGAAAGGGCAAAATAGTAATTTTATGAACCTAAGAAATGTTGTTTTGGTTATGGTATAGGCTCGTTGAGAGATTGTGAAATTTCTTAGCTCGGACCTGAGGTAAGGAAGTTAGATAGATTCTATGATTTTATGCTATGAATGGTAAGACTGTTGTATGAATGAATTGTTATGAATTATGAATGCCATAATGTGATGATATGTGGCTTGTATGAATATGATATGTTTATGAATGGATGTTAGTGTGATGAACGCGACACATCAAATGGGTTGCTAAGGATATAAAGACGTAACCCGAGTTACTAAGGATATAAAGACGTAACTCCTAGGGCGGACGCGCTGAGGTTATTCAAGGACCAGAGACTCTTGTTTACCTCAAAGGGTGACATGGACAAGTTAGCGGGCCATGTTCATAAGGAATTTTGTATGAATGTGAATATGATGTTTTGTTACGATAATGTTATGATATGCTATGATGTTATGTTACGATAATGTTATGATATGTTATGATGTTATGTTACGATAATGTTATGATATGTTATGATGTTTATGTTACGATAATGTTATGATATGATGATGCCATGATGTTTAAGATGAATGGTATTGTTTGTATTTGTTGTATCCTTACTTGCTTATTGTTTGTACTTCCTTACTCGGCTTTTAGCTCACCCCCTTACTTTCCCTTCCAGGTAGCAAATAAGTTTCTCTGTGGCACGCGTGGTGACGTGAGGAGTTCTATCGTCGTGGGGTGTATGGCGTGGGGCATCCTATGGACGGAAAAACGATCACTTTAGGACGCCATTTTAATTATGTTATGTTTTAAGAGACTTTTCTAAATTATCAGTGGGACTTAATTATAGGATTTGTTTTCTTTTGAACTTTGCATAAAAACTCATGTTTTCTTTTTAAAATTAATGGGCCCAACTTGCATAGTTTTAAGCAAGTCCCCACTGAGACCTTTATAATAAGTGGTTTTCTTTTATGAAAAAATGTTATGTGAATGTTTTATTAAGTATTAGTTTAGGGTGTTCTTTACATTAAACCTTTTAGTATGTAAATTTTAACATATTTAAAAGTTATGCGTCACACAAATGCAGTAAAAAGATATCATGAGCTATCTGAAATTGCAAATGATCAATCAAATTTTCCATTGTCAACATGTTTGTTTAATTAAGTTGTCGTTTTTATTTTTAAATTTTATTGGGAAGATTGTGTGGTAAGGAGTCTTTTTCACTCCACCCATACAACATCTTCTTTACATGGATACGTGAACGCGTCTTGCCTCCAATTTTTTTTATGATTGTGTTTACTGTATTAGAAATAATTCAAATGTCGAAAACAAAGTTCAAACAGCTTGTTGTATACGTAATTTTATTTATATATTTATTATTATTATACACTTTGCATGATTTGTTTATAAAAAGTATAAATTATGTATAAATAAATTTATGTTTTGTGCAATGGTTATTTTGGCTGATTACCCTTTATTTTTAAAAATTAACTTTTACACCTTGTGTTTTGTCAAAAGATTAAAAATATAAATAGATTGATCGATTATTTGAACACTCTATTTTTACCGATTACTTATTTTAACTTTTATTTTTTAAAATTAACCTTTGGATCATGTATGCATTCAAAATGTTCAAAATTCTTTATAAAAAAGTAAATTATATATATACAACATGTTTTGTGAAAATTTTGAGCATTCTATTTTAGTCGATTACTCGATTGGACCCTTTATTTTTTTAAAAAAAAATTAACTTTTGGACCTCGTATTTTGTCAAAACGTTAAGAATATATATAGATTATTTGAACCATGTGTATTTTGGACAATTACTTATTTGGACTCTTTATTTTTAAAATGGTAAAATAAATTATTAAACATTTATCGAACAAAGAGTTCGTGTTGAATTTTCAAAAAAAATATTTGACTAAAATAAAGTAAATCAGAATATACTTTCTTTTATATAATTTTGTTGTAGTTTAATTTTTAAATTATTTAAATATATTTATATATGCATGCATGTCTTATTTTAATTATAATATATATTTTTTAAAAATATCTCATTTGAAAGGCATTTAAATATCTCTATTTAAATTAGTTAATTAATTTATCATTATATATAGATAGATTTTTAAAAGCTAAGATAAAAGAAAATAGAGTTAATAGTGTTGACGCCGCTTTTCATCAACAGTGAAAGAAGAGCACGTAAACAATAACTAGTAATGACCAATTAAAATATGACAATACACAACACGATTTTTTACGTGATTCAGCAGTTAAATCTGCCTAGTCCACGAGTCTCTGTTATTAAACTCAAGGTTATCTCTGAAAATTCTTAAGCATGAATTCTTCAGAGTTTTCTCTCAAGGTTCAGAATTTCGGTCCTTTACAATGGTGCATGACCTCTCTATTTATAGAGAAGGATGCAGAATACTATCCCACATATTTTGGGTAGTTACTCTTTTTGTGTAAATAAATTAAATGGCTTTAAATGCCTGTAATCCGATATAAAAGGAAACGTCCCCTGAAGACCAGGGGGCGTATAACTAATCAAGTAATATCCCATGATTTTATGGGATTTACAATAATAAATGCAGAACACGTCCCTTATAGACAACACTTGTAGATATTCAAGGTTATATCATATATCTCCAAGCCCTTACTCTACCAGGTTTCTCATCAGCTTTCGAGCTAATGACAT
The DNA here is from genome assembly GCF_963169125.1 of Humulus lupulus. NCBI lineage: Eukaryota > Viridiplantae > Streptophyta > Magnoliopsida > Rosales > Cannabaceae > Humulus > Humulus lupulus. The sequence goes on from NC_084793.1 coordinate 264,123,365, forward strand.
CTCCCGAGGTCACATGGCTTTGAGATCGTACATGTGTCAGGCTCGGAACCCTTGATCCGAGGTCTTCCCTGAGGATAGATGCGTCTCGGGAGCTACCCTTCGAGATCGTGAATATTTCGAGACCACCACATTCGAGGTCGACTCAGTCTTGCAGGCTCGATATTTAGTCCTGGTGCATACTTCAAACTTTACGAGTTCATTCGTTGCGAATCCAACTTTCGAGGTCGCATTTAACATGGCTCAAAATCTGGGTATAACATCTTGCCCCCTCAAAAGTATTTGTTCGAATCCTAAGAGAAGGAAACTTTTGAACTACTTTCTTCGGGAACCGTACAGTCATACTCTTGAAAATGGACACGCGTCAGTTGGTTATTGATCATTTACGGCAATTGAGTACCTTGGAAACATGCCCACGATCATTCGTCTGCCATCTTTTCGGCCCCATCATGTCATTGACCCCTGACCGTCGGATTTTATGAGGATTCTAGCCAATGGCCCAGATCAATCCTCTTTATCACTTTTCTTCCCTTATATGTTCAAGGTCTTCTTCTCCCTCTTATTTTACACGCATCAGAAATAAAGCAAAGGAAAGGACGAAACCAGAGGCCATCCCAGAGAACCTCTTTCTCGTGCATGTTTTCTCAGCCGAAAAAACAAAGAACCTCCGGTTTGTTCGAGTCCGTGAGCTCATATTTGCAGCCTCTCCTTCAGTCAACGATCTCTCTGCAATCGCCATTATTGTGTAAGTGTGCAATTTTTATTTTCCCTTATGCCAGTTTCTGTCCATGGTGTTCTTGTTGTTTCTGGGAATGTGTTGATATATTTCCTTAGTATTATATGCTAGGAAATTTTTGATCAATAGGCTTCTACATTTACGTTCCCATACTAGGCGTTGAATCTTTGGTTTCAAATCCAATTTTCTGTGTAGAACAAACCCAAACATGGTTTCTTCATTTTTGGGTTTTCAAAATTTAAAAGATGTATCTTGCACACCAAGATATTTGGGTACAAAATCTTGGTTTTTAAAGAATGCACGATACCCCATGTTACCTTTCCTGAATAACCGCCACCTTTTTTCCCTGATACTTCGGGTTTTTCAAAAAGCTATGTCCACTCTCCTCCTTTTTCCCGTAGAATACACGTCCTGACTTTTTACTGGGTTTTAGTATCGAGCTTGTTTTGTTCCTAAACTCCGAGCTCGCTCTATCGAGCTCGTAATTCTTGCATGCATGGCCCTCACCATTTTTTCTTTCTCGTTAGATGTCACAGAATCTGGAAAAACGGTGGGGGTCGTTGCTGGCAATCCCTTACTCGTCAAAAACCCCGAGCCCGGAGTCGCTGTTCGCTCGGAATCAACGCCGAATTTGGGAGTATGAGCTTGCGCGCGAGCAGGAGGATATCCGAGCTCATTATCGCCGTCAAATAGACGAGGTTATAGAGTAGAAGAGGAGAACTCTTCGGGAGGCCCTTTATCCAGAGTACAACTCAGGGCCTAGGCCGATCCCCCTCGACCCCGCACTTAAGGTCACTGTCGCGTTTAGTCCAGGAGAACTTGAATTTTCACTAATGGGGGAGCCTTCGTCTTCACAGCCGAGGAAAGAAACGTTCGAGGCCGAGCACTATTGGAGCTCGGTTACCTCGACTAGTCAGATAACTGACATCTTGGCCCTCCATGGCCTCAGCTTGTCAGGTTCTTTGAAGTGTCGAGCTCCGGCCGCCCACGAACGAAGCTGTTTCGCCCCCGGGGACCGTGACGCCAAGCTGAAATACGCGGCATGGAGCCAGGAACACATGAGGGCGGGGGCACTGTTGCCATTGAAGTCTTTTTTCAAGGACTTCATAGATTTTGTTGGGCTGGCTCCGTTCTAGCTCAACACCAATTCTTACAGGGTGCTGTCTGCCCTGAGGTCGCTTTACCACGAGCTGGAGTGGGAAGGGCCTTCGCCTCAGGAGATTTTATATCTCTTTTGCCTGAAAAGCAACCCCTCCCGAGCTCGGGGAGGAGATGTCTTTTACTATCTTTTGAGCTATCCCAAAGAGAAGAAGGTCTTTGAAGACCTCCCCAATCATCCACCTGATTTCAAAAAAGCCTTCTTCTGGACCGACGGTCTGACCCCGTCTCGACATTACTCGTTCAGGCGGATTCGTAAGTATTCCCGTTTCCGTTATCTCTGTGCTCGAGATTTTAGCTGTTAGATTCGTACTTAGTTGAAATGTGTCTTGCTTTTCAGCAAATTTTCAGCGTCCCTCTCCTGACGAGGCAATGAAGGGACATAAGGAGACCCTGCTTCAACTCCCTCATGGTAGGAGGTCTCTCCTGTACCTTTTACATGAGGACAAGCTCCAAAAATGCGGACTTTTGGGAAAGGGCCAGTCCACCTCTGACTGGTCCAATAAAAAGTATGAACACTGGGAGCAGGTGCCTTTGCCCACAAGCGTCCTCCCTCCGAGGAGAGAGGTGAGGCCCCCACTTCCAGTTCGCATAAGGAGTCCGCCGTCGGGGAATGAGGCTAATGATGAAGCCTCGAGCTCAGATTCGGATGAAGGTAAAGCCCTCCTTACCTCGAGAATGTGGTCCCCCACCTTACTAAAGCATAAACCCAATAGGTTAGTCTCATGCCCATATGATGGATACCACTTCTACATATGGAGTTGGGTAGACGACTGTGTTCATAGGTTTGATAGTGGGCTCGGGAAGTATGACACCATGTATACTTTGGACGAGGTGTGGAACGGGATAGCTGTCCAATACGGGACCAACGATTATAAGGACCTTTCGAGGTTGTCACCCACCTATAGGGAAGGTACTCCCCCTGCTTCTTCTGAAGATGGGGGAATTTCATGGTCCCCGAGCTCTAGTTCGGGGAAGAGTTCCAGTTAGGTCTTTTCTTTACTTGGTTTTTTGTTTTTATTTTCCAAGCTTATTATCATTATGTCTAACTCCGATTGGAACTGTGCAGGTGCCATGAACTCCGACCTTGACAATATCATCGAGAGCGGTGGTGCCAAAAGGACCAAGCGTCCCAGGGCACCATCGCGAAAGGTGGACCGGTCCGCCAAAGTTCCCAAAAGGTCCGAGAAGACACCTCCTCCCCTAGCTCCTCTTGTTTCTGGCTCCATCACGGCGCCGTCTTCGCAGGTTGGTGCCGCAACTGTGGCATCGACCTCGGAGGTCGATGCCTCTAACACGATCGAGCCCCAACTTCCCGTAATGGTTCGATCGACACTTGGTCCTCCTTCTAGAAAGCCTTTTGCTTCTCGAGCTCAAAAGCTATCAGTTTCCACCCACATGGATGCATATGTGGTTGACAATGCCGCTGGGTCTCATGGGTCTACGGTGGTCTCGAATGTTATGTCCCGGATCGGCCAGAGCTTTGGCAGTCTCGAAGCTCCCCAATGGCAATGCTTGAACGACACCCAAGACTGCACTGTCCTTTATGAGAAGAGTATCGAGCTCGCTGTCGCGGTAAGTGTCCTTCTACAGTCCTACTTCTTGGTTATAATCATACTGACCTGGAGCTAATGGTGATTTCTTCCTTTGTCAGTCTCTTGCCTTTACTTCCCAGCTCAACTATAAGTTGAACAACGAGATTCACTCGAGCAAGTCTCATGCTCAGGAGGCGAAGGATCTCCACCTTAAAGCAAGCGATGATCTGAAGGCAGCCAATGCAAAGCTTGATGCAGGAGCTAAGGAACTCGAGGGCATGGCCTCCGAGCTCAAGAGGCTGAAGGCTAAGCTCGAGGAGCTTGAGAAGGAGAATGCCGATCTTTTGGATCATAAGAAGGAGGTCACTCGGCTCCAGGAGGCCAAAAAGAAGCTCGAAGATGAAAAGGCCGCCACCTTTGATATTATGGAGGATGAAAAAGCTCGTCTCCTTGCTGAGTACAAAGAGAAGAAGAACCAGGCGGTTGACTCGGCCATGTACCGAATGTGGGCCAACAACGAAGACCTGGATACCAGCTTCTTAGGTCCTCACGAGGCGACACTTCTTGACAGGTGGAATGCTCGGCTTGAGAAGGAAGAGGCTGCTCGGGAGGCCGCTTCGGAGGGTGCCCAGAAGGATAGTCATGCTATTCGTCCTGAGGAGTCCGGTGCTGCTGATACTGAGAAGGCCAAGGAGACTCCTCCTTCTTAAATCTGATTTCAGGGAAATCGTTTATTGGGGCTGCGTCCCCTTGATCTTCATAATTATTTTAATTTATGCCCACGGGGCTGATACAATTTCTTTTATGCCTTACATTTCTCAGCTCGAAATATTTTGCACATTTTATATTGATGAATCATTTGTGTTTATTTATTCATACATAGTGTGGATTTAGGCTCGAAACTCGATGCATTCATGCATAGTTTGTTCAAATTATCCACTTTCGACCTCGTTATTCATCAAAGTCGGATATTACTTTAACCATGAACCCGAAAGTACTTATATGGTATGTAATGTGAATGGTTTGGTTATATCTTTTTTGCTTAGTTACCTTTCCTCGTCCTCGGTTTTTACTCCAAGGTTAAGAGTTCGAAACTATTTTTCTTTAAGATATTCCAGCCTCGATCTCGACTTATCCCGAAGTAGGTTTACGTTCCTACTTATCGTCGATTAGTTTTTTGGCTGGTTTGTTCCAAACCTGTTAAGTTTGCACATCTGGTTAACTCCAAACGTTTTCTGTTTTTGATAATTCGGTTATGTCCGAACTATCTAAGCTCGCGTATCTGGTTATATCCAAATACTTTATGTTTTTTGATAGTTCGGTTATGTCCGAACTATCTAAGCTCGCGTATCTGGTTATATCCAAATACTTTTATGTTTTTGATAATTCGGTTATGTCCGAACTATCTAAGCTCGCGTATCTGGTTATATCCAAATACTTTTATGTATTATTATTTTTTATTTTTTAAGCTGATGGTATATATACCAATGATGCCCCCTTAATATCCTATGAGTGTGACCATAGGTTATTAAATTAAGAGAGATTGAAAAAATAAAAAGAGATAATATATTGAACTAAATAGATCTTTATTTGATGGAATTCAAAAGCAAATAAACTAATACAGATAGAAAATCATGGTTATAGGCAACACTTTTCCTACACTACTGATAGTAAGGTCTGAGGTGTTCGCCATTCCATGCTCGCGGTACCAGGCTCCCGTCCAATCTCGTAAGTTTGTACACTCCGGGACGGATGATTGACTCTATCTGGTATGGTCCTTCCCAATTCGGCCCGAGCACCCCAGCTGCTGGATCTCGTGTTGCCAAGAATACGCGTCTCAACACCAGATCTCCCATTCCGAACTTTCGATCTCGAACCCTCTTGTTGAAATACCTGGTAGTTCGTTGCTGGTAAGCAGTGTTTCTCAGCTGAGCCTCTTCTCTCTTTTCTTCAATCAAGTCTAAGGTTTCCTCGAGCTGAGTGTGGTTTGAATTTTGATCGTAAGTCTGAGTTCGGATCGTTGGGATTTCGACCTCGATGGGCAACATTGCCTCGCAACCGTATGCTAGAGAGAACGGGGTATGCCCTGTTGATGTTCGAGCTGTGGTCCTATATCCTCAAAGGACTTGGGGAAATTCTTCAGGCCACTGTCCCTTCGCTTCTTCCAACTTTTTCTTCAGAGAACTTTTGAGAGATTTGTTTACAGCCTCGACCTGGCCATTCGCTTGAGGGTGGGCTACTGATGAAAAACTCTTTATTATGTCGTTCTTTTCACAAAAGTTGGTGAACAAATCGCAATCGAACTGGGTTCCATTGTCGGATATGATCTTCCTTGGTACCCCATATCGGCACACGATGCATTTTACCATGAAATCAAGGATCATTTTTGAGGTTATAGTCGCCAATGGTTCAGCCTCCGTCCACTTTGTGAAGTAATCCACGGCGACCACTGCATATTTTACTCCGCCTTTGCCAGTCGGGAGAGAGCCTATGAGATCGATCCCCCGTACCGCAAAAGGCCATGGGGAAGTCAACATGGTCAGCTCGGATGGTGGAGCTCGGGGTATTGTGGCGAATCTCTGGCATTTGTCGCATTTCTTCACGTACTCGAAAGAATCCGTTTTGATGGTTGGCCAGAAATATCCTTGGCGTATGATCTTCTTGGATAGGCTATGCCCCCCGGTGTGATCTCCGCAAAATCCTTCATGAATTTCTTCAATGATCTTCTTAGCTTCGGGAGGGGTTACGCACCTAAGTAACGGCATGGAATATCCCCTTCTGTATAGCCTCCCGTCCAAAATGGTGTAGCGGGGAAGTTGATACATCAATTTTCGAGCCTGGTTCCGATCTTTTGGAAGGACTCCATTTTTGAGATAATCAACTATTGGGGTCATCCAGGTCGGCTCTGTTTCGATCATACACACATCTTCCTCTTCTGGCTCGTTAATGCTAGGTGCTGATAGGTGTTCTATGAGTACAACATTCAGCCCTTCATTTTCGGTGGATGTGGCGAGTCGAGCTAAGGCATCTGCATTTGAGTTCCGTTCTCAGGGAACCTGTTCGATTGCGTAAAACTCGAAACACTCCAATGCGGATTTTGCCTTCTCCAGATAAGCTGCCATTCTTGTTCCACGAGCCTGGTATTCTCCTAGGATTTGATTAACCACCAGTTAGGAGTCACTGTAGCAATGTATAGCTCTAGCTTTGAGCTCCTTTGCTATACGAAGTCCTGCGAGTAAAGCCTCATATTCGGCCTCATTATTCGACGCTTTAAAGCCAAATCTTAAGGCAGAATGAAATCTACTCCCTGCGGGGGTAACCAAAATGACCCCTGCCCCCGCTCCATTTTCATTTGATGAGCCGTTGACGTAAAGTTTCCACAGCTCATGGGCCGTGGTTATTACCTCGTCGTCCGCTATTCCAGTACATTCCACTATAAAATCCGCCAATGCCTGTGCCTTAATGGTCGTTCTTGGATGGTAGGTGATCTCGAACTGTCCGAGCTCAACAGCCCATTTAAGAAGTCGACCTGAAGCTTCTGGTTTAGACAAGACTTGCCTAAGCGGTTGATCAGTCAGCACATGGATGGGATGCGCCTGAAAGTAGGGGCGGAGTTTACGAGATGAATGAATTAAACTGAGCGCGAGTTTCTCCATCAATGGGTATCTTGACTCTGCCCCCAGTAATCTCTTACTGATGTAGTAAACAGGTCTTTGCACCTTCTCTTCTTCTCAAACGAGCACTGCGCTTATCGCGTGTTCGGTGGTTGAAAGGTATAGGTACAGTATTTCTCCCGTTTCAGGTTTTGACAGGATGGGTGGTTCTGCAAGGTGCTTTTTGAGCTCCTGAAAGGCCAGCTCGCATTCCTCCGTCCATTCAAATTTCTTACCTCCTCTTAATAAGTTGAAAAATGGAAGACCACGATCCGTAGATTTCGAGATGAATCTGCTTAGGGCTGCCATCCTGCCAGTTAAACTTTGGACATCTTTGTGCCTCCGAGGTGAGGGCATGTCAATTAGGGCCTTGATCTTGTCGGGGTTAGCCTCAATTCCACGAGAGTTTACAATAAAGCCCAGAAATTTTCCTGAAGACACCCCAAAAGTGCACTTCTGAGGATTTAGCTTCATGTTACACTTTCTGAGCACGCCGAAGCACTCTTCGAGGTCATCAACATGGTTCTTGTTGAGTTGAGACTTGACAAGCATGTCATCAACATAAACCTCCATGTTGTTCCTTATTTGTTCTGAAAACATCATGTTTACGAGCCGCTGGTATGTGGCTCCAGCATTCTTGAGCCCGAATGGCATGACATTATAGCAGTATAGCCCTTTATCCGTTATAAAGCTCGTATGTTCTTGGTCGGGGGCATGCATGGGAATCTGGTTGTATCCAGAATAGGCATCCATGAACGACATCAGTCCGTGTCCCGCCGTGGCATCCACGAGCTGGTCAATCCTTGGTAACGGAAAACAGTCTTTTGGGCAAGCTTTGTTGAGATCTGAGTAGTCAATACAGGTTCGCCACGTCCCATTGGGCTTTGGGACCAACACCGGATTGGCTACCCAGTCAGGGTAAAAGGCATCCCTAATGAATCGGTTTGCCTTTAACCTGTCAACCTCCTCCTTTAGTGCTTTCTTTCTGTCTTCGTCCAGCTGTCTTCGCTTTTGTTGCTTCGGGGGGAAGCTTTTGTCTATGTTCAGTGCGTGGCTTGCTATATTCGGGCTTATCCCCACCATGTCTGAGTGTGACCACGCGAAGACATCCTGGTTTTTCTTCAAAAAGCAAATTAATTGCTATTTTGCCTCATCTTGGAGGTGTTTTCCGACCTTCACCTTTTTCGAGGGATCGGTTTCCTCGAGCTGAATTTCTTCGAGCTCCTCTAAAGGTTCGAGGTCAACTTTCTCCTCAATCCTTGGATCAATCTCTTTGTCAATCTCTAAGACCGTTCCATCTTGGTTTTGTATGATGACGAGTGTTTGTGCGCTCGTCTGTCTCTTTCCTCTCAAGGAGATGCTGTAGCATTCCCTCCCTGCTAATTGGTCTCCTTTCAATGTCCCGACTTCGCTAGGGGTTGGGAACTTAAGGGCCAGATGCCTTACTGATGAAACTGCCCCCAGCCCAACCAGGGCGGGTCTCCTGAGCAGCACGTTTGTAGAGTCCAAGAACTTTACTTAGCTAATTGTTTAGTAGTATTATAGTATGTTTAGTGTTATCATTGTTACTCTGGATTTTTGATTCAGACCGGGAGTTATTTGGACACTCATAGTAGTACTTATAGATTTTCTAAGTTTAACCTATAGTTTAAGAATATTAAGTATAACCTAAGGTTTGATTAATGTGTCTGATATTAAGGATTATATTATTATATTATAAGGTTTAGACATCAACCAATAGGATTTTAAGCACATGTTTTGAATGGTAATTAAGGATTAAGTATTTTTGAGGATTAAATTAAATAAGGGTAAAAGTTTGAATGTATAGGGCCAGTCAGCAGCTTTGAGCACATTGAGGGCTTAGTCAAGGCTGTTTACTCCATTCAAACTCAGCTAAAAATGTGTAAATTCGTGTTTAAATATTCAGCGTATGCCGATATATCGCAGCTATAGGGGGCGATATGTCGCAGCACGTAGATACGAAAAACACGAATCGATGCACGGTCGCCTCGGGAACAAAGGTCCAGGCGATATATCGCCTATAGGGGGCGATATATCGCCTCCACCAGCATGAATTCAAATACATTTGAATTCTTTTCCCTTCAGCCATTCAAACTCCTTCAACAGTCCAGCATCTTCTGAACGAGTCTTCAGCCTCTGCTGAACGATTATTCAAATGATTTTCACTTAAAAAGCCATTATTTTTATTCAAGTAAAATCAAGATAGTTTCATTCCCAAACTCTATAAATAGGACCTAGTACCCAGCCATTATTCACCATTTGCTCTAAGTTCAGAGGCTGCTAGTGTTAAGTGAGTGTGAGAGTGTAAACACTTGGTTTGGGGAAAAAAAAACTATAAGCTTAAACATCATAAGCTTATTAAACACTTTGGGAAGTGAGTGCTATAGTATTTCGGTGGATGTTAGATTGATCTTGCAATCTTTGAGGTAAACCCAAAACTCTAGTTCTTTTCTGTATTTTTATGTTATTTCCTTTCTCAAAACCTTCTACTCAGTCCCCTAACCTTATTCTTATTTTGGTTAGGGAATCCAAGCTTTTAAGCATATAAGTCGGTAAGTATGTTTTCTATGGTTTAGTCTTTCCATCTCTTTCATTTCATCTCCTTTCTTTAGACTTACTCTTTCTTATGGTTTTAGGAGTGTTCCAACAATCCCAACTCAGTCCATAATCTCGGTAACTTTGGTAAGGAAATAGGCTAGAATCAACATGTTATGTGATTATGTTATCTATATGTTTTATGTTATTAAAAGTGTTATGATATATGTGTATGTTTGTAGGCTTGGGCATATGACCCATATGACTAACACGACCCCAAATGGGTTATGGGCATATGACCTACTTAGCTAGTAGGACCCCACTAATCCCATGGGCATATGCTTGTTTAGTCTATGGGACCCCAAGTAATAATGGCCATTATAATAAGTGTATGTTATATGTGTTATGTTAAGTCTTTATGTTTTCTTATGAAATTATGTATGTGACTTTGTGTTAGGTTTTCCTTACTGGGCATTAGGCTCACTCCTTTCTGTTTATGTGCAGGAAAATAAGTTTAGAGGCGGAAAGATTCGTGACGCTTGGAGAATGTGTATCGATGATGAATGGAGTCAAGGGGCCGAGCGTTATTCGATTCGAGGATGTAGTCTCCTTTTATGTTTTTTTATGGTTTTACATGTATTTTCCGCATTATTATGTAATGTCTTTTATTTTTAAATCATCTTTTGTTTTTAAAGACAATGGGATCCCATAATCCTTCTTAGTATTCTGTTTGTTTGTAAATAACTCTCATTTTGCAAGTTACTCAATAAATTATGGTATTTTCGTAAAAATGTAAGTTTTAGGTATAGTTTCGTTAATGGTCCAAATAGTCTAGAGTAGTGGGTCATTACAACGTTGTAGGCTGATGGTAAGTCTACTACCACGAACTCCATCATCTTGGTTGCCGGGACTGGGTAGTCTCCCAAGGTCACAGGGAGCTCGATGGATCCCATGCTGGCGGTTCCTTCTCCTGAAAAGCCATACAAAGTAGTTGCACACGCTTTCAGGTCGCGAAGGGAGAGTCCCATCTTCTCGAGGGTTGCTTTATAAAGAATGTTGACTGAGCTCCCATTATCTATGAGAACTTGGTGGACCCTTTTGTTGGCCAGCTGAAGAGTAATGACCAGCGGATCATGGTGAGGAAACTGGACATGGGATGCGTCTTCCTCAGTGAAGGTTATTGGTTGTGTCTCAATCCTCTGGCTTTTTGGGGCCCTAGGTTCGGGTTCATAAGGAGACCCGTCCCCGGTCTTCAGTTCGTTAACATATCTCTTTTGGGCGTTCTTTCCCACTCCTGCGAGATGAGGCCCTCCCGAGATGGTTATTACATCCTCTCCATCTATTGGCGGGGGCCTGTCTTCTTCCCGAGCTTGGGAATTATTGTTTTGTGTTGTCGGAGGTGCGGCTACTCTCTGGCTTGCGGCCGTCTGACTAGTACTCTGGTTTTTAACATATTGCCGGAAGTAACCTCTCGAGATCAATCCTTCGATCTTGTCCTTCAGTTGTCGACATTCATCGGTTGTATGGCCGTTGCCTCTGTGAAATCGGCAATACTTACTGGAGTCCCTCTTGGATTTTTGATTTCTCATCGGGTCTGGATGCCTAAAGGGGACCTGGTTTTCATTAGCCAGGTATATGTTCTCCCGAGACTCATTGAGCTCGGTGTGTACTCTATACACGGAGAAATATCTCTCCCCTTTCTTTTTCTTTCCTCCCTCGGCTTCGGGGTTACTTCCTTCGTTCTTTTTCCTCTTGGAGGGGTTCTCCGTGACGGGTTTTGGAGCCGCTGGGTCCGCCGAGGTTGAGGCAGAGTTGATGTTTATCGTTGTAGTTTCGGGCTGGGAAGTCGCATTGAGCGTTGACCTTGCTTACTCTACATTGACAAACCTTTGTGCTCGTCTGTTAAACTCGGTTATGGACCTTACTGGTTTCCTTTGCATGTCATCCCAAAGGGCACTTCCCGGCATTACGATGGCTCGGACAGCCATTAGGTACCCACTGTCATCCACGTCCCGAGCTCGGGCGACTTCCAGATTAAACCTTGTTAAGTAACTTTTTAGTGTTTCGCCCGGCTGTTGTCGGACGTTAGTCAAAGTGGATGCCTCCGGTCTGACCCCCATCATTGCTCTGAACTGCTTCTTAAAGTCTTTAGACAACTGCTCCCAAGAAGTTATCGAGTGTCTCTTGTATTTTTCGAACCAACTTTTGGCAGGTCCTGTCAACGATGCTAGAAACAACATGCACCTGAGCTCGTAACCCACGTTACTGGCTCTCATGATGGTGTTGAACGTGCTCAGGTGACTACACGGGTCGGTCTTTCCTTCAAATGTTGGGACGTGAGGAATCCGAAACCCTTGAGGAAATGGAGTATTGGAAATATGAGGAGCAAACGGTTCGAGTTCCTCGTCAGAGTCTTCATATCGATCATTCCTTTGCTCGTTTTTCAAAAGCTTAAAAGCCTTTTCAAGCTGGTCAATTCTTTCTTGGACTGGGTCCGCAAGAGGCACTGTCTGGAATCGGTTGTCGTCGATCACAATCCCAGGCTCGCGTCTTCGCAAGGGATCTCTACGCTTATTCAAGCGATCCCTCAGGTCCGGATTTGTCTGGTCACCATTACCCCGACTCTGATTCAGGTGATCTCACAGGTCGGGGCGATTTTTGCGGCTTCCAGTATTCTTACGACCTTGGTCATGCTTACTGGCCGACCTGGTATCTCCGGAATCATCACTGGTAAAACTTGTTGCTTGGTTATTTCGTGATGGATTCTTCCCACGTCGCCTCGTCTCCACCGTGCGAGACCGAGACGTTTGACTTTTCTCAGATGGGGCGCCTCTCCGCTCCTGGAAAGCCTCCCCGTTTCCTTGTCTTCCCCCCGCACGCCCTTTGCCCTGATCTCGAACGGGTTGAGCGTTCCTGCGGGGGGGCGAAGGATATCTTATGGGTGATGGAGGGAACCGTATAGGCGATGGTGGCTGCCACCCATGTCGCGGCCTAGAGGGTCCAGAATTTGCCCGAGATGGGTCGGTCGCATTTGGTGCGCTCCCAGGTATCTGAGTCCAAGCCTCTGCAGGGGTTCGGTTATTCTCAGTTCCTGCAGGCACTTCCACAGGCGGGTTAGCCGGGGCCCGAGCCCGAGTATTCCTCTGGGGCCTAGGTGGAGCAGATGGCTCTGCTGGTGCCGGAGGTTGAGTCGGCCTCCTTGTGGCAACGTTTTTTCGTGGATGCCCACAGGGTCTACGGGGAGGAACATGCACGTCCCTTGGAGGAGGGACTTGGTTTTCGCATGGAGGCGGGGGCTGAGCCACCTGCGCCTCTGCGGCTATCCTTGTCAACTCCTCATTCCGTTTGTTGGCCTCTGCCAACAGCTGCTTCAATTGTCGGTTTTCAAGTTCCACAATAGGAACATACCGCTCAGGATTGTAATACAAATCCTCATCTCTTGGTGGAGGAGGTGGTCCCCGAGAATCAGAGGACCCACTTCTCTCTTCAACATCCGGGTTCTCCATTGGATGTTTTCCAAGACGTCTTGGGTAATTTTCTTCAGGCATGTTCTGATTGTTAGTGGCCATGACTTTTTCAGGGATGAATGCTTAAGGCTCTCAATGAAAGCACCAAACTGTTGACGCCGCTTTTCGTCAATAGTGAAAGAAGAGCACGTAAACAATAACTAGTAATGGCCAATTAAAATATGACAATACACAACACGATTTTTTACGTGGTTCAGCAGTTAAATCTGCCTAGTCCACGAGTCTCTGTTATTAAACTCAAGGTTATCTCTGAAAATTCTTAAGCATGAATTCTTCAGAGTTTTCTCTCAAGGTTCAGAATTTCGGTCCTTTACAATGGTGCATGACCTCTCTATTTATAGAGAAGGATGCAGAATACTATCCCACATATTTTGGGTAGTTACTCTTTTTATGTAAATAAATTATATGGCTTTAAATGCCTGTAATCCGATATAAAAGGAAACGTCCCCTGAAGACCAGGGGGCGTATAACTAATCAAATAATATCCCATGATTTTATGGGATTTACAATAATAAATGCAGAACATGTCCCTTATAGACAACACTTGTAGATATTCAAGGTTATTATCATATATCTCCAAGCCCTTACTATACCAGGTTTCTCATAAGCTTTCGAGCTAATGACATCTCCCGAGGTCACATGGCTTCGAGATCGTACATGTGTCAGGCTTGGAACCCTTGATCCGAGGTCTTCCCTGAGGATAGATGCGTCTCGGGAGCTACCCTTCGAGATTGTGAATATTTCGAGACCACCACATTCGAGGTCGTCTCAGTCTTGCAGGCTCGATATTTAGTCCTGGAGCATACTTCAAACTTTACGAGTTCATTCGTTGCGAATCCAACTTTCGAGGTCGCATTTAACATGGCTCGAAATCTGGGTATAACAAATAGTAATTAATTTATTATTATATATAGATAGATAGATGTTTAGAAAGTAAATTAAAATAAAAGAGAGTTAATTAATATATTTTTTAAATAGAATAAAATATATTATTTTTAGAAAAAGTTGAATAAAAAAATAAATAGAGTAATTTAGAGAAATTTTAGAGTGCCTTTATATAAATAAATAGATTTATAATATTTAAAATAAATTAGAAAAACTAAGAAAATACATTCTCCTTGACACTCTCATTTATATAAATATATACAGATTTATAATATTTAAAAAAAAACAATACAATATGAGTAAGGAGATTAATTTTTTTTTTTTGATAATGATAGAAAATTATAATTTTTGTATACACTTAGTAATTCTTTCACTTTTCTTTAATGTTATATATGTTTGTGTAATTCATCCGAAATTATATATACACATACACATATATTAGATCATTACTTAAAACTGTCTCATAAATCATTTTTTTTTAATTTGCTAATACTTTTTCTAATTCTTATATAAAAAATATGAGGAACTATATCATAATTTCATTTTTTTTCTCTTTTATCTTATATGATTAGCGCAAAGGATAAACATGATACAAAAAAAATTAATATTATAGGGTCTTAATTTTCTTGAGTATCTTGAACTTATTAACATGTTAGAGTGTTTTTTTTTTCCAAACGAACTCAATATCACCACACCATAAAATCTTTTATATAATGCTTAAAAAATTGTGAACATTACTTTTTTTTAAAATAGGTGATAAATATATATATACATTCTTGTTACACTATATATTTATCATTTTTTTCAATATATAAAAGTATTTCTACAAAATTAAATATATATATAAATATAAATAATATGTTAAATATTAATATAAATTTGACAAACTCAAAAAAAAAATAACTATTGGACAAGATTTAGTTAAATCAATCATCATAAGAAAAAATATATTAATATTTGAACAAATTACAAATCAAAGTCAATGAAGAGTTTATTTATAGCCTAAAAATATGTGGTACTACATGAGATTTTTTAAATTGTTAATTAATTTTTTGTTAAATAAAAAAAATTAGAAAAACAATAAATTATGAAAATATGGATAAATCATTTATTATTGATTCTAAGAAGACACATCACATTCATATAACTCTCATCTATATAAGTACTGAGTAGAAGTAACGTGCAAGGCATGTTTGCTTCGTTTTAAAGCTTTAAACATTGTCTATAATTTTAATAAAAATTGGTTCACCGTTTTTTTTATAAAAAATGTATATAATAGAATGAATTATAGTTCTATAGTATACACAAATATTTATATCAATAATCTCTACATATATGACATCTAAACACAATATTGACATAAATGTATATATTTCTATGACTACATGACATATATACAAATTACAATAATATTTAAAAAGAAATTAATAATAGAAATAAAATAAGAATAGAAAAAGTCATAATGTAGAGAATAGTATACACGCATCAACTATTTTTAGTTTCTAATGTATATCGCAATGTCCTTTGGTGAATTTGATGAAGAAAAAGACATCCAATCACTTGATAAAAAAAAACTATCACACAAATTTATAAGATAAAAAAATGATATGTATGTCTTTTTATTTTTAAATAAATATGATTTAATTATTTAAATTATCATAAAATACCTTAAAAATACCATATTTTAATTAATTAATTTTTGCTTAAGGTTATGTGTTGTACCAGCTCAATGAAGATATTTAGCTCGTGGAATCTTTTTAGAATGCATACTGAAGGATCCCAAGAGACTCGGAGGCTCCTTATATGCTCATTAATGCCCATGCTGTATTACATATTTATCATTTATCATTTATCATCCGAGATATCATGAGTATATTATATTCTGTTATCAAATCATATCCCAATGTAAATGGGAATAATCTGTATTACATGTATACTATATTTATTCACGCGGTTACCTAAACCTGTCCAGGAAATTCCCCTATAAATATCAGGGATAATGGACAGGGAAAGGGACTGCCTTTTTGTATTACTGAAACTCTGCATAAATTGTGAGAGAAAAGCAATAATAATGTCTCATGGACTAGGTGGATTTTAACCACTGAACTACGTAAAATTTGTGTGTAGGAAAGGATTCTTATTATCTCATTACGGTTTACAATTAAGCACTAATATCTTTATTATATTTCTCAATCTATTGCTGGCGAAAAATCGTGTCAATAGTTTGGTGCTTTCGATGAGAGGTAATTAGTGCTTTACAAGTTTGATTCGACATTCATCATGGTGCTTACTCAATCAATGCATGACTATGAAATGGAGCAGCCTGGTGGGCAGGAGGCCCATCATACCGCTGTTCCCACTGAAAGGGGCCCACATGTTCAGCAACATCCTGCGAAGCAACCGGTGGACCAAGACGACGCTAGGAGTTCGGCGTCACTCTCACCAAATCCTAATCCAGGATATTTAACTACTGTCGAGATGGAGAATTCCTAATTAAGGAGCCATCTCGCTAGGGAAAACAGATAGATCGAGGAGGTCCTGGCTCGGTTACCCCCGCTTGTAACCGACGTTAATTTCAGAAAGAGGCAAAGTGGGTCTCATAAGTCCCACAAGAATAACCAATCCAAACCTAGTCGTTCTATCAGGACGGCCACTACGAGCTTTATACCTTCAGAGCGAAACCATTGAAGTGCTCAGCCCACTGGTCACCACAGGAATCATCATCAGCATGTCAGTCTGTCGGTCAGAACTGCGACCCCCAGCTCCGTGCCTTCTGCACATATGTCCAGAAATGCTCACAACAACCCGCCAGGGTGAGCTGGGACAAGCTCACGGAGACAAAACTCCCCAGCGAATCCACCTGTGCTGCAAGCAAAACCCAAGGCGGGCAAATTTAGTTCATCTTGATGGAACAAGGATAGCCTCGCCAATAAGGCATCCAACATCACCGATTATACATCCTACACCACCACGCCCACAACGAGATGCTCCAGATCGTGGGAATAGTAGGAGAAATCCTCCCCCGTCAGTGGATACTTACGCCCCACGGACACGTGCTAAGAATCCAGGTCCTCGATCTCAGCCGTGGGCTGTAAGTTTTGCAAATGGAAGTTACTGGACGGGGAGCCAACGTGGAGGCAGGTCTGAGAGCGATCTGAGAAATCACCTTATCTCAGTGCAACGTCCTCGGTACGATCCACAACTCGACCTGTGCGATCATTTGAACTCGCAAAGAAGGTATCCAGCTCACAACGATGATATGAGTTATACTTGACAAGATGGAGGTCCGTCTATCGTACGCGACAATGGGAATGTCCCACCAAACCAAGCTCAAGTTTGGAGGGACAACTGTTGGGGTTTTATGCCCTAATTAAAACTTAAATTCTTTGTAATCTCATTTTATTATCAATAAAAGAATAAAAATCATTTTTTGACTTGGTCAATCACCTTGCTCACATGTTTTATTTTCATGATTATTTAAATAATATAAACTTCTATTGAATCCTGAGCATATAGCTAATCTTATTTATAGTGACGTAATCACAGTGCAATATAAATATGATTATATGTTCAAAACAAGTTAGTCCTAAGATTAGTCAGTGCACAGGATTTACATTGACTTGCCAATCTACGATATGATCTACTTACACATTACAGTGTTATGTTCTTTCCAGAACATTAGCAAAGTAGATAAGATCAAATGTATTTGTTACATCGGACTGGACCGATATTGACTGTTGATAAGATAAATAAACATACTGTTATTATCTATTCTAGTCATATCATATAGTTGATCATAGGTCAATTCAATCTCAATTCTGAGTGGTTAGTATTCTAACTGATTGTATTATTTGAGTTCTATGACTTGTTCATTACCAGCTTACCCTACGGACTAGCCCATACTTACATCTTGGGAACTCGGCAGTATAATTGAGTGGGAGTGTTAATCATAGATATGAACATCTATAACTTCTGATGAAGAAGTGAAACGATGGTTTCCTTTTAGTTTGATTCAAGGTGTTAAATGATAGAGATCTCATTTCAGTAATTAAATTAGTTTACTGAAATATCATTTATAACAAACTAAGTGTTTTAAGGATAAAATACAATGAGGGGTAAAACAGTATTTTAGTCCTATCTCATTGTAGACCATCTATAGAGGATTGAGTGACAATTATGGTTGTAACAATGGATAATTAATAGCGTATCTATATTTGTTATAGAGCGTTCTATGAATTCAAGAGTGCAATTTCGAGTCTATAGTGGAGTCACGAGGAATTAATAAGTTAGTAAATTTATTTGTTAGATTTATGATAACTTGTTGGAGCTTGATTTCATAGGCCCATGGTCCCCATTGTACCTTGGATAAAATCATCTAGATAGTCTCAATTAATTAATTTAATTATCAATTAGAATTATCAAAGTTGACCAGGTCAATTTTGGATAGTTTCACAGAGTTGTGTAATTTTGAAAAGAAAAGAGAAATTATGGCATATTTATTAATTAAGATAAATTGGTATCTAAATTAATAAATAAGTTTAAATCAATGTTCAAATTATAAAAAATTAATCTGATAAAGGATTTAAATAATTATTTAATTAATTAAATCAATAGAAAATAATACAATCCTTGATTTTTAAGTCCAGTGGGCTTATAATCACATGGGAAATTTCACGGGCCTAAAGCCCATGATAATTTCGACCTAGGGCTTTAAAATGACTATTATTTTATTGATTTTTTTAATTAAATTAAATGGCCTAATTGAGTCTATAAAAGGAGTGCTTAGAGAGAAGTCAAAACATAAGTTTAATCACTGGTTTTCTGATAGTTTTAGATTCTCTCTAAACACAAGTCCTTTTCTAAGCCTCTTTGTTATTTTCTCTTCTTCTCTCTCTATATATCTCATGTGTTGAGAATTTCCCACACTAGTCTAGGTGATTTTAAGGATACATTGGAAGATTGTGAAGAAAATAGAAGATCAGTTCAGTTTCTTGATAATACTCTGCGACAGAGAGGATACAAGAGTTAGAGAAACTGAATGAATGACTCTTTCATTCCGCTGCGTATACTGTAAGTATTCTATTCTTTGTTTCTCTTTGAATTCAATTTTAGAAACATGTTTTAGGCTATCTCATATTGATTTGTTTAATTTAGATATACATAAAAATAAATAAAGATCCTGTATAAGTTTCCCAACAACAACAACCCATCAGACTTATACAATAGGATTGGAGCTATTGAACAGCCCCCAACTGACCTAGAGACCAAGGACTTGACCCTTGAGCGACTGGCCTTGATGGAGGAGTAGATGAAGAAGATCTTATCTGGAAAGGGGATTGATGATTGTGGCTCTGATGAGGAGCTTAGACCTTTCACCCCGAATATTGCAGCAGCTGTGTATCCTATTGGCTTCAGGATGCCAAACATGCCAACATTTGATGGAAACACAGATCCATCCAACCACCTCAAGATGTTTAATACAATGATGATGGCCCACAATGTTGGGTTCGATCTAAGATGTATATTTTTCCCTGTGACTCTGGTCGGACCTGCAAGGCAAAGGTTCAAAACGTACAAAAAACATTCGATAAGCTCGTGGAAGAAGTTGCTTCTGAGTTTAAGAGAGCATTATGAGCTTCACAGGCAGCTCGTGTAGAGGCCGATTCATTGGCCAATGTAAACCTAGTGAATCCTTGAAAGCATATATGAGCAGATTCACCAATGTTCCAGCACGAGCTAAGGACGTTGATGATAGCTCCAAGCTCATGGTGATGAGGATAGGAATCATGGTGGGAGGCGACCTATGGCAAGAACTCCAGCGAAAATGAGTTAAAAGTGTATATGAGTCTTGGCCTGAGCTCAGGAGTGGATAAACTTGGAAAAGGCACGATCTGCTGTCGCAGGAACCAGCCAAGCCCCTATCCAACTCGCTGGAGCGATGACATGTGTTGCAGCTATGACTCAATCCGTTACCCAGAATAACCAGGTGGGAAAAAAAAAGAGGAAGGGGAATGGTGAGGGTGAGGGTGACCAGAACGACACAAAGAAGAACAAGTCTGTGGAGAAATTCAACCCTTGTATGCCACCTATACTATCCTAATGGACACCCGGGAACATATTTTCTTGGAAAATTCTAATCGCCTCCCGTGGAAGAAACCAGAACCTTTAAGGCATCAGAGGGCGAAGAGAGATCCCTCAAAGTTTTGTTGATTCCACAATGAAATCGGCCATAACACCAATGATAGCCGACAGCTGAAGGATGAGATTGAGACTCTTATTTGGGCTGGAACATTAGCCCAGTACGCCTGAAATTGGGTTGTTCCAAATCAACCTGCTAGACAAAATTCTCATCCAGCTCCGTAAGCTTTGACAAGTCAGCCCGAAGCTCAGATAGATCAGAACCGAATTGACCCTCCCCCAATAGTAGGAAAAGATATAAATAATATTGTCGGAGGACCTCATTTTGCAGGCACGAGCAGCGGAGCACAAAAGAGGTATATAAATGAGTTGAAAACTCATAACAGTGTGAAATTTGTCCCAGAGTAGTGGTTATCAAAATAACAACGGTTGGAAAAACAACCAATCATTTTCACGAAAGAGGATGCTAGCCACATTTAATTCTTGCATAATGAACCGCTGGTGATAACTGTGTAGCTCACCGATCGATGGGTGCAAAGGATACTTGTAGACAATGGAAGCTCAGTAAATGTACTTTCCAGGTCCACCCTAGAGAAAATGAGATTGTCCATAAATGATCTAAAGGCGACCTCAATGACTATGTACGGATTTTCAGGTGAAGGGACGACAACCATAGGGATGATCAGACTGGTGGTTACACTGGGAGAAGATGCACAAACAGTTTCTAAAATACTTGAGTTCATGGTGATTGATTGTCCGGCTGCATATAACGCGATTTTGGGACAACCCGCGCTGATGGCTTTTGAGACCATCACCTCAATCCGACACCTGGCAATGAAGTTTGTTGACGCCGTTTTTCATCAAATAGTGAAAGAAGAGCACGAAAACAATAATTGAAAATGGCCAATTGAAATAAAACAATGTAAACACACGATTTTTACGTGGTTCAGCAGTTAAATCTGCCTAGTCCACGAGTCTTTGTTATTAAACTCAAGATTATCTCTAGGAATTCTTCAAGAATGAATTCTCCAGAGTTTTCTCTCAAGGATCAGAATTTCAGTCCTTTACAATGGTGCATGCCTTCTTTATTTATAGAGAAGGCTGCAGAATACTATCCCACATATTTTGGGTAGTTACTCTTTTTATGTAAATAAAATTAATGGCTTTAAATGCCTATAATCAGATATAAAAGGAAACGTCCCCTGAAGGCCAGGGGACGTATAACTGACCAAATAATATCCCATGATTCTAGGGGATTTACAATAATAAATGAGGATTACATCTCATATTTATAACACTTGTAGATATTCAAGGTGGTTATCGCGTATCTCTAAGGCTTTAGCCTCCCAGGTTTCCTGTCACCTTTCGAGCTGGAGACATCTTCCGAGGTCACATGGCTTTTCGAGATCGTATGTGCGTCGAGCTCGGGAACCCTGATCCGAAGTTGTCCCCGAAGATGAGTGTGTTCCCGGAGCTGTCTTCCGAGATCATGAATACTTCAAGGTCACCATACTCGAGGTCGTCTATATCCTGCAAGCTCGACATACAATCCTGGAGCATGTTTCCAAACCTATGGGTTCACTGATTTGCGAAGCCAACTTTCGAGGTCATAATTAACATGGCTCGAAATCTGGGTATAACATCTTGCCCCCTCAAAAGTATATGTTCAAATCCTAAGAGAAGGAAACTTTTGAACTACTTTCTTTGAGAACTGTACCGTCACACTTTTGAAAATGGACACGCGTCAACCAGGTATTGCTCATTTTTGGTACTTGAGTACCTTGGAAACACGCCCACGATCGTCCGTCTGACACCTTTTCGGCGCCATCTTGTCACTGATCCCTGACCGTTGGATTTTGCAAGGATTTTTTTCAACGTTCCAGATTAATGCCTTTTTCCCACCTATATATACAAGGCCCTACTCTTCGTCTTCATTTTTACCTTCGTTTACCAAGAGCAAGAAAAGAAGAAAAAAGAAACCAGAGACCTCCTCATAAAAAGCTTCCAATCTGTGCATGTTTTCTCGGCCAAAGAAACAAAAGAATCCTGGTCTGTTCGAGTCAGTGAGTTCCTATTTGCAACCTCTTCTTCAATCAACAATCTCCCTGCAGTCGCCATTATTGTGTAAGTAAGCAATCTCTGTTTCCCATTTTGTCAGTTTTTATTCAAACTGTTCTTGCAGTGTATGTTTATATACTAGTTTACATCCTTAGCATAATGTGATAGGAGGTTTTGATCTGATAGGCTCAGATACTTTTTAGACTCCCGTACTGGATTTACATCACTGGCTTATACCCAGTTTTCATATTTGAGTGAGGTTCCAATTTTTCTGGGTTTTGAAATTTTTAGGCAACGTTTCTTGTACACTAAGTTTTCGGATAAAAACATGGGCCTTGACAAATGCACGAAACCCAAAGACGCCTTTCCTGGTTAACCGCCACTCTTCTTTCCCTTGAATTTCAGGATTTTCAAAAAATTATCCACGCTCCTTTTCTTTTTCGTGGAATACACGCCCCTGACTCCTCAATAAGGGTCTTAGTATTTAGTGTCTCGTTCCTAAATCTCCGAGCTCATTCCATCGAGCTCGTGATTCTTGCATGCATGGCCCTCACCATTTTTTCTTTCTCGTTAGATGTCACAGAATCTGGAAAGACGGTGGGGGTCATTGCTGGCAATCCCTTACGAGCCAAAATCCCCGAGCCCCGAATCGCTGTTCGCCCGGAATCAACGTCAGATAAGAGAATACGAGCTTGCGCGCGAGCAAGAGGACATTCGAGCTCACTACCACCGTCAGATAGACGAAGTCATCGAGGGGAAGAGGAGAGTTCTTCGGGAGGCCATCTATCCGGAATCTAATTCAGGCCCTAGGCTGATTCCTCTCGATCTTGCTTTAAAGGTTACTGTCGCATACCCCCTCGGAGAGCTCAAATTTTCATTAATGGGGGAACCTTCCTCCTCACAGCCGAGGAGAGAGATGTTCGAGGCCTAGCTCTACTGGAGCACGGTTACCACAACCAATCAAATAACTGAAATCCTGGCTTTCCATGGCCTTGGTTTGTCAGGCACCTTGAAGTGTCGACCTCTGACTGGTCAAGAACAAGCTGCTTCGCCCCTGGCGGCCGTGACGCCACAGTGAAATATGCGACATGGAGCCAAGAACATATGAGGGCAGGAGCACTGCTGCCCTTGAAGTCTTTTTTCAAAGACTTTACTGATTTCGTTGGGTTGGCTCCGTTCCAACTCAACACCAATTCGTACAGGGTGCTGTCTGCCCTGAGGTCCTTGTACCACGAGCTGGGGTGGGAGGGACCTTCACCTCAAGAGATTTTATATCTCTTTTGTTTAAAAAGTAACCCCTCCCGAGCTCGGGGAGGGGATGGCTTTTACTACCTCTCGAGCTACCCCAAGGAGACGAAGGTTTTTGGGGACCTTCCCAACCACCCGCCTGATTTCAAAAGAGCATTCTTCTGGACAGATGGTCTGTCCCCGTCTCGACATTATTCGTTCAGGCGGATTCGTAAGTATTCTCGTTACCTTTATCTCTATGCTCGAGACTTTAGTTCTTAAATCCATATTTAGATGAAATGTGTTTCGCTTTTAAGCTAATTTTCAGCGTCCCACCCCTAATGAAGTAATGAATAGGCACAGAGAGGCCTTGTTCCAACTCCCTTATGGCAGGAGGTCTCTCTCGTACCTATTACATAGGGGCAAGCTCCGAGCTTGTGGGCTGTTGGGAGAGGGCCAGCCAACCTATGACTGGTCCAATAAAAAATATGAACACTGGGAGGAGGTGCCACTACCCACAGGTGCCCTTCCCTCGAGGAGAGAAACGAGGCCGCCACTTCCAGTTCGCCCAAGGAGCCCGCTGTCTGGGAATGAGGCTAATGACGAAGCCTCGAGCTCGGATTCAGATGAAGGTAAAGTCCTTCCTACCTCGAGAATGTGGTCCCCGACCTTACTAAAACACAGGCCCAATAGGCTAGTCTCGTGCCCACAGGATAGATACCACTTCTACATATGGAGTTGGGTAGATGACTGCGTCCATAGGTTTGATAGTGGGCTTGGGAAATACGACACCATGTACACCACGGACGAGATGTGGAACGGGATAGCCGTTCAATATGGGACCAACGATTATAGGGACCTCTCGAGGTTATCACCCACCTATAGGGAAGGCACTCCCCCCGCCTCCTCTGAAGACGGGGGAATTTCTTGGTCCCCAAGTTCGAGCTCGGGGGCGAGTTCCAGTTAGGTTTTTTCTTTTCCTGGTTTCCCTCTCTTTTCAAAATTATTATTATTGTCTAACTCATTTTAACTGTGCAGGCGCCATGAATCCCGACCTCGACGCTGTGCTCTTTAGCGATGGGGGAGCTGGCCCCTAGAGGAGCAAGCGTTCGAGAATACCAGGGAGGTTCGACCGATCATCCAAGGTACCCAGACGCCACGAGACGACCCCCACGGCCCAGACTACTGCGAGCATAGCCAAGGAACCGACTGTTCAGGTTGATGCGTTTGGCTCGGCCGCGCCCATCTCGCTGCCTCCCACCGAAACCCAATTAGCAGTTGTTCGGCCCCCGAAGAAACCTTATACCTCCAAGGTTCAGCTGCCAACGGCTCGAACTCATATTGAGGAGTACGTGCTTGATGGATCCACTGGGACAGAAGGGGCTGTGCTCAGCTCGGATGTCCTTTCTCGAGTGGGTCAGAGCTTTGCTGGCTTCGGCGCCGACCACTGGGATCTCGTGCACAAGGCCTTGGACTGCAATACTCTTTATGATAAGAGTATCGAACTCACCGCCGCGGTAGCCTTCGCAACTCTATTTTAAGTATTTATGCCTCAGTTCGCAATTCTGATTCGGTCTTTGTTTTTCAGGCCCTTGTCGTTTCAGCACAGCTCAACTATAAGCTGACCAACGAGGTGCAAACGAGCATGTATCTGGCCCAAAAATCGAAGGATCTCGAGCTTAAGATGGCTGACGAGCTCAAAGACTCGAAGTCTGAACTTGAAAAAATGAAGACCCGTCTCGAGGAGCTGGAAAAGTCGAATGCCGAGCTCGAGAAGGCCAATGCCAAGCTCGAAGAGGAGAAATCTGTCACCTTCAACTTCATGGAGAGCGAGAAGGCCCGCCTCCTGGATGAGTATAAGGAGCAGAAGGAGAAAGCGGTCGACCAAGCCATGTACAAACTTTGGGCTGATAATGCCGACCTCGATACCAGCTTCCTGGGCCCTCTCGAGGCCACATATGTTGAGCGGTGGAATGCTCGTCTTGAGGCAAGTGTGGCTGCTCAAGAGGCAGCTCAGAAGGATAGTCATGCTATTCGTCCTGGAGGGTCCGGTGATACTGATGCTGAGAAGGCCAAGGATACTCCTCTTCCTTAAATCTGACCTCGAGGGAGTCATTTATTGGGGCTGCGTCCCCCTATTTTGTAATTATTTTTAATTTATGCCCACGGGGCTGATACAGTTTCTTTAACTATTCTTTTACATGCTTTACATTTCTTGGCTCGAAATATTTTGCACATTTTATGTTGATGAATCAGTTATGTTTATTTATTCATACAAACATAGTTTGGATTTTAAGCTCGAAACTCGATGCATTCATGCATAGTTTGTTCGAATTATCCGCTTTCGACCTCGTTATTTATCAAGGTCGGATGTTACTTTAACCATGAACCCGGAAGTACTTATATGGTATGTAACGTAAATGATTTGGTTATATCTTTTTTGTTTAGTCACTTTTACTCATCCTCAAATTTTGCTCCGAGGTTAAGAGTTTGAAACTATTTTTCTCTTAAGATATTCCAGCCTCGATCTCGACTTATTTCGAAATAGGTTTAGGTTCCTACTTATCTCGACTTGTTCCAAACCTGTAAAGTTTGCACATCTGGTTAACTCCAAACGTTTTAGGTTTTTGGTAGTTCGGTTATGTCCGAACTATCTAAGCTCGCGTATTTGGTTATATCCAAATACTTTATATGTTTTTGATAATTCGGTTGTGTCTGAACTATCTAAGCTCGCGTATTTGGTTATATCCAAATACTTTATATGTTTTTGATAATTCGGTTGTGTCCGAACTATCTAAGCTCGCGTATTTGGTTATATCCAAATACTTTATATGTTTTTGATAACTCGGTTATCTAGGCTTGCGTACTTGGTTATCTCCAAATACTTTATGTTTTTGATAAGTCGGTTATGTCCGAACTATCTAGGCTCGCGCATTTGGTTATATCCAAATACTTTATGTTTTTGATAAGTCGGTTATGTTCGAACTATCTAAGCTCGCGTACTTGGTTATATCCAAATACTTTGTTTTTGATAATTCGGTTATGTCCGAACTATCTAAGCTCGCGTACTTGGTTATATCCAGATACTTTATATATATATATATTTTAAGCTAATGGTATATATACCAATGATGCCCCCTTAATATCCTATGAGTTTGACCATAGGTTATTAAATTAAGAGAGATTGCAAAAATAAAAAAACAAAAAAAAAAGATTACATATTGAACAAAATAGGTCTTTTATTTGATGGAATTCAAAAACAGACAAGCTAATACATATAGAAAATCATGGTTACAGGCAACACACTTCCTACACTACTGATAGTAAGGTCTAAGGTGTTCGCCATTCCATGCTCGCGGTACTAGGCTCCCGTCCAATCTCGCAAGTTTATATACGCCAGGTCGGAAGACTGACTCTATCTGGTATGGTCCCTCCCAATTCGGCCCGAGCACTCCAGCTGCTGGATCTCGGGTTGCTAAGAATACGCGTCTCAACACCAGATCTCCCATTCCGAACTTTTGATCTCGAACCCTCTTGTTGAAATATCTGATAGTGCGTTGCTGGTAAGCAGCATTTCTCCGCTGAGCCTCTTCTCTTTTTTCTTCGATCAAGTCTAGGGTTTCCTCAAGCTGAGTATGGTTTGAACTTTGGTCGTAGGTTTGAGTTCGGATCGTTGGGATTTCAACTTCGATGGGCAACATTGCCTCGCAGCCGTATGCTAGAGAGAACGGGGTATGTCCTGTTGATGTCCGAGCTGTGGTCCTATACCCCCAAAGGACTTGAGGCAATTCCTCGGGCCATCGTCCCTTTGCTTCCTCCAACTTTTTCTTTAGAGAACTCTTGAGAGTTTTGTTAACGGCTTCGACCTGACCATTCACTTGAGGGTGGGCCACTGATGAAAAACTCTTTATTATACCGTTTTTCTCACAAAAACTGGTGAATAGGTCGCAATCGAACTGGGTTCCGTTGTCGGATACGATCTTCCTTGGTACTCCATATCAGCACACGATGCTCTTTACAATGAAATCAAGGATTTTTTTCGAAGTTATGGTCGCCAATGGTTCAGCCTCCGTCCATTTCGTGAAGTAATCAACGGCAACTACAACATATTTGACTCCGCCTTTGCCAGTCGGGAGAGAGCCTATGAGGTCGATGCCCCATACCGCGAAGGGCCATGGGGATGTCAACATGGTCAGTTCGGATGGTGGGGCTCGGGGTATCGTGGCGAATCTCTGGCATTTGTCGCACTTCTTCACATACTCGAAAGAATCCGTTTTAATGGTTGGCCAGAAATAGCCCTAGCGTATGATCTTCTTGGACAAGTTGTGCCCCCCAGTGTGATCTCCGCAGAACCCTTCATGAATTTCTTCGATGATTTTCTTAGCCTCGGGAGGGGTTACACACCTGAGTAACGGCATAGAATATCCCCTTCGATATATTTTTCCGTCTAAAATGGTGTATCGAGGAAGTTGATACATCAACTTTCGAGCCTGATTCCGATCTTTTGGAAGAATTCCGTTTTCGAGGTACTCGACTATCGGGGTCATCCAGGTTGGCTCTGTTTCGATCATACACACATCTTCCTCTTCCGGCTCACTAATGCTGGGTCTTGACAGGTGTTTTATAGGTATAACGTTCAGCTCTTCATTTTCGGCGGAGGTGGCGAGTCGAGCTAAGGCATCTGCATTTGAGTTTCGTTCTCGGGAAACTTGTTCGATTGCATAAAACTCGAAATACTCTAACGCGGATTTTGCCTTCTCTAGATAAGCTGCCATTCTTGTGCCACGAGCCTGATATTCTCCCAAAATTTGATTAACTACGAGCTGGGAGTCACTATAGCAATGTATAGCTTTAGCCTTAAGCTCTTTTGCTATTCGTAGTCCCGCGAGTAGAGCCTCATACTCGGCCTCATTATTTGATGCTTTAAAGCCAAATCTTAAAGCGGAGTGAAATTTACTCCCTGCGGGGGTGATCAGAATAACCCTTGCCCCTGCTCCGTTTTCATTTGACGAGTCATCGACGTAAAGTTTCCATAGCTCGTGGGCCGTGGTTATTACCTCGTCGTCGGCTATTCCAGTACATTCCACTATAAAGTCTGCTAATGCCTGTACGTTAATGGTCGTCCTCGGATGGTAGGTGATCTCGAACTGTCCGAGCTCAAGAGCCCATTTAAGAAGCCGACCTGAGGCTTCTGGTTTAGACAGGACCTGTCTAAGTGGTTGATCTGTTAGTACATGAATGGGATGTGCCTGAAAGTAGGGGCGGAGCTTACGAGATGAATGAATTAGACTAAGGGTGAGATTCTCCATCAATGGATATCTTGACTCTGCCCCCAGTAATCTTTTACTGATGTAGTAGACGGGTTTTTGCACCCTCTCTTCTTCTCGAATGAGCACCGCGCTTATCGCGTGTTCGGTGGTTGAGAGGTATAGGTACAATACTTCTCCCGTCTCAGGTTTTGACAGGATGGGTGGTTCAGCTAGGTGCTTTTTGAGCTCCTGAAAGGCCAGCTCACACTCCTCTGTCCATTCAAACTTCTTACTTCCTCTCAATAAGTTGAAGAATGGAAGGCCACGATCCGTTGATTTCGAGATGAATCTGCTTAGGGCTGTCATCCTGCCAGTCAAGCTTTGGACATCTTTATGCTTCCGAGGTGAAGGCATGTCAATCAGGGCCTTGATCTTGTCGGGGTTAGCCTCGATTCCGCGAGAGTTCACAATAAAGCCCAGAAATTTTCCCGAAGATACCCCAAAAATGCACTTCTGAGGATTTAGCTTCATGTTGTATTTTCTGAGCACGTCGAAGCACTCTTCGAGGTCATCAACATGGTTCTTGTTAAGTTGAGACTTGACAAGCATGTCATCAACATAAACCTCCATGTTGTTCCCAATTTGTTCCGAAAACATCATGTTTACGAGCCGCTGGTACGTGGCTCCACCATTCTTTAGTCCGAACGACATGACTTGTAGCAGTAGAGCCCTTTATCTGTGATGAAGCTCGTATGTTCTTGGTCAGGGGCATGCATGGGAATCTGGTTATATCCAGAATAGGCATCCATGAATGACATCAGGCCATGCCCCGCCGTGGCATCCACGAGCTGATCAATCCTTGGCAGCAGAAAACAGTCTTTTGGGCAAGCTTTGTTGAGATCTGAGTAGTCAATACAGGTTCTCCACGTCCCATTGGGCTTTGGGACCAACACCGGATTGGCTACCCAGTCAGGGTAAAAGGCATCCCTAATGAAATGGTTTGCTTTTAACCTGTCAACTTCCTCCTTTAACGCTTTCTTTCTGTCTTTGTCCAGCTGTCTTCGTTTTTGTTGCTTCGGAGGGAAGCTTTTGTCTATGTTCAGTGCGTGGCTCGCTACATTTGGACTTATCCCCACCATGTCTGAGTGTGACCACGCGAAGACATCCTGGTTTTCCTTCAGAAAGCAAATTAATTGCTATTTTGTCTTATCTGGGAGGTGTTTCCCGACCTTCACCTTTCTCAAGGGTTCAGCTTCCTCGAGCTGAACCTCTTCGAGCTCCTCTAAAGGTTCGAGGTCAGATTTCTCTTCAATCCTTGGATCAATCTCCTCGTCAATTTCTAAAACTGTTCCGACTTTGTTTTGTATGATAACGAGTGCTTGAGCGTTCGTTTGTTTCTTTCCCCTCAAGGAGATGCTATAGCATTCTCTCCCTACCAGCTGGTCTCCTTTCAACATCCCGACTCCGCTAGGGGTCGGGAACTTAAGGGCCAGATGCCTTACAGATGAAACTGCCCCCAGCCCGACCAGGGCGGGTCTCCCGAGCAGGACATTATAGGCAGACGATAAATCTACTACCACAAACTCCATTATCTTGGTCACCGAGACTGGGTAGTCTCCCAAGGTCACAGGGAGCTCAATGGATCCCATACAGGCAGTTCCTTCTCCTGAAAATCCGTACAAAGTAGTTGCACATGCCTTCAGGTCACGAAGGGAGAGTCCCATTTTCTCGAGGGTTGCTTTGTAAAGAATGTTGACTGAGCTCCCATTATCTATGAGAACTCGGTGGACTCTTTTGTTGGCGAGCTAAAGAGTAATAACCAGCGGATCATGATGTGGGAACTGAACATGGGAGGCGTCCTCCTCAGTGAAGGTTATGGGTTGTGTTTCAATTTTCTGGCTTTTAGGGGCCCTAGGTTCGGGTTCATAAGGAGACCCGTCCCCTGCTTCAAGCTCGTTAACATACCTCTTTTGGGCATTCCTGCCCCCTCCTGCGAGATGAGGCCCTCCCGAGATGGTTATTACGTCCTCTCCATCTATTGGGGGGGGGGGGGGCTGTCCTCTTCCCAAGATCGGGGGTTATTATTTTGTGTCGCCGGAGGCGCGGCTACTCTCTGGCTTGCCGCCGTCTGACCAGTGTTCTGGTTTTTGACATACTCCGGAAGTAGCCTCTCAAGATCAACCCTTCGATCTCGTCCTTCAGTTGTCGACATTCATCAGTTGTGTGTCCGGTGTCTCTGTGGAACCGGCAATACTTACTGGAATCCCTCTTGGATTTTTGATTTCTCATCGGGTCCGAATGCCTGAAGGGGACTTGGTTTTCATTAGCCAGGTATATGTTTTCCCGAGACTCGTTGAGCTCGGTGTGCACTTTATAGACAGAGAAATACCTCTCTCCTTTCTTTTTCTTTCCTCCCTCAGCTTCGGGATTATTACCTTCATTCTTTTTCCTCTTGGAGGGATTCTCCGAGGTAGGCTGTGGAGCTGCTGGGTCAGCCGAGGTTGAGGCAGAGTTGATGTTTATCGTTGTAGTTTCGGTCTGCGAGGTCGCTTTGAGCGTAGACCTCGCCTCCTCTACATTGACAAATCTCTGCGCACGTCTGTTAAACTCGGTTATCGACCTCACCGGTTTCCCTTGCATGTCATCCCAAAGGGCACTTCCGGGTAAAACACCAGCTCGGATAGCCATTAAGTGCCCACTATCATCCACGTCCCGAGCTCGGGCGACTTCCAGATTAAATCTTGTCGGGTAACTTTTCAGTGTTTCGCCCGGCTGTTGTCGGACGTTAGTTAGGGTGGATGCCTCTGGTCTGACTCCCATCATAGCTCGGAACTGCTTCTTAAAGTCTCTAGACAACTGCTCCCACGAAGTTATTGAGTGTCTTTTATACTTTTCGAACCAACTTTTGGCAGGTCCTGCCAATGATGTTGGAAACAACATGCACCTGAGCTCGTAACCCACGTTACTGGCTCTCATAATAGTGTTGAACGTACTCAGGTGACTACATGGGTCGGTCTTTCCTTCGAATGCTGGGACATGAGGAATCCGGAACCCTTGAGGAAATTGAGTGTTGGAAATATGGGGAGAAAACGGCTCGAGCTCCTCATCAGAGTCCTCATATCGACCCAATCCTCGTTCATTCTTCAAAAGCCTAAAGGCTTTTTCGAGCTGATCGATTCTTTCTTGGACTGGGTCAGCAAGAGGTGCTGTCTAGAATTGATTATCATTGATCGTGATTCCAGGCTCGCGTCTCCGCGAGGGATCTCTACGCCTATTCAAGCGATCCCTCAGATTCGGATTTGTTTGATCTCCATTCCCCCGACTCTAATTCAGATGATTTCGCAAGTCGGGACGATTCTTGTGTTCCCCAGTATTTTTACGACCTCTATCGTGTTTACTGACGGACCTGGTCTCTCCGGATTCATCACTTGTGAAACTTGTTGCTCGGTTATTTCGCGATGGGTTCTTCCCACGTCGCCTTGTCTCTGCAGTGCGAGACCGAGACGTCTGACTTCTCTCAGATGGTGCGCCTCTCCGCTCTTGGTTAGTCTCCCTGTTTCCTTGTCTTTCCCCTGTACGCCCTTGATCCTGATCTCGAACAGGTTGAGCATTTCTGCGGGGTGGCGAAGGATATCTTATGGGTGACGGAGGGAACCGTATAGGCGACGGTGGCTGCCACCCTTGTCGCGGCCTAGAGGGTCCAGAATTCGCCCGAGATGGGTCAGTCGCGTTCGGTACGCTCCCAGAGACCTGAGTCTGAGCCTCTGCAGGGGTTCGGTTATTCTCAGTTCCCGCAGGCACTTCCACATGCGGGTTAGGCGGGACTCGAGCTCGGGTACTCCTTTGAGGCCTAGGAGGAGCAGATGGCTCTGCTGGCGCCGAAGGTTGAGTCGGCCTTCTTGTGGCAGCATCCTTTCGTGGACGTCCACGGGGCCTCCGGGGAGGAACATGCACGTCCCTTGGAGGAGGGACTTGGTTCTCGCGCGGAGGCGGGGGTTGAACCACCTGCGCCTCTGCGGCTATCCTAGTCAACTCCTTGTTCCGTTTGTTGGCCTCTGCCAACAGTTGTTTCAACTGCCGGTTTTCCAGTTCTACAATAGGAACGTAACGCTCAGGGTTGTAGTACATATCCTCATCCCTTGGTGGAGGCGGTGGTCCCCGGGAATCAGAGGACCCACTTCTCTCCTCAGCATCCGGGTTCTCCATTGGTTGTTTTCCAGGACGCCTTGGGTAGTTTTCATCAGGGGTGTTCTGATTGTTTGTGGCCATGGTTTTCTCAGGGATGAATGCTTAAGGCTCTCAATGAAAGCACCAAACTGTTGACGCCTTTTTTCATCAAACAGTGAAAGAAGAGCACGAAAACAATAATTGAAATAAAACAATGTAAACACACGATTTTTACGTGGTTCAGCAGTTAAATCTGCTTAGTCCACGAGTCTTTGTTATTAAACTCAAGATTATCTCTAGGAATTCTTCAAGAATGAATTCTCCAGAGTTTTCTCTCAAGGATCAGAATTTTGGTCCTTTACAATGGTGCATGCCTTCTTTATTTATAGAGAAGGCTGCAGAATACTATCCCACATATTTTGGGTAGTTACTCTTTTTATGTAAATAAAATTAATGGCTTTAAATGTCTATAATCAGATATAAAAGGAAACGTCCCCTGAAGGCCAGGGGACGTATAACTGACCAAATAATATCCCATGATTCTAGGGGATTTACAATAATAAATGAGGATTACATCTCATATTTATAACACTTGTAGATATTCAAGGTGGTTATCGCGTATCTCTAAGGCTTTAGCCTCCCAGGTTTCCTGTCACCTTTCAAGCTGGAGACATCTTCCGAGGTCACATGGCTTTTCGAGATCGTATGTGCCTCGAGCTCGGGAACCCTGATCCGAAGTTGTCCCCGAAGATGAGTGTGTTCCCGGAGCTGTCTTCCAAGATCATGAATACTTCGAGGTCACCATACTCAAGGTCGTCTATATCCTGCAAGCTCGACATACAATCCTGGAGCATGTTTCCAAACCTATGGGTTCACTGATTTGCGAAGCCAACTTTCGAGGTCATAATTAACATGGCTCGAAATCTGGGTATAACAAAGTTCCCCTCAAACCCAGGGATATGCACAGTAAAAGGAGACCAGCTCGCTTCCAGAGAATGCTACAACGTTGCTATGAAGGGAAAATCACAACTCGGGAAGCAGGCGATGGTCATAGGTGAAGAAGGTGAGGAGTCCCGGGTAATGGAAGTTACCCGTGGGACAGAAAAACCTTGAGAAGGGGATGACGAGGTTGCCCAACAGGATGACATTGATTCGCGAGTAGGCGAAGGTAGATCTGAGCTCAAAGAAATAGAAGATCTCAAGGAAATAAATATCGACCCAGAAGTACCTTCAAGAGTTGTAAAAGTTGGAAAAAATCTTGAAGCTGAAAGGAAGAAGGAGCTAGTCAAATTTCTGAGGAAGAACCTGGACGTCTTTGCCTAGTCGCATGAGGATATGGTGGGTATAAGTCCGAGTATAATAATCTATACTTTGAACCTGGACAAGAATGTGCCTGCAAAGTCCCAAAAATGAAGGCTTTTAGGGACAGTACGATCTGAAGCATTAGAAGAAGAAGTAGCTCGCCTACTTAAATGCGGATTTATCATGGAATCAAAATACCCGATCTGGGTTGCTAACCCCGTACTTGTATTGATTTCTCCGATCTCAACAAGACTTGTCCTAACGACTGTTTCCCACTACCAAGGATTGATCAGTTGGTAGACGCCACAGACGGTCACCAGCTCATATCTTTCATGGACGCGTATTATGGATATAACCAGATCGCGATGAACCCTGTAAACCAAGAGCATACTAGCTACATGACTGAGCATAACATATATTGCTACAAAGTTATGCCATTCAGGCTGAAAAATGTTGGTGCTACATACCAACGGTTAGTCAACAAAATGTTCACTAACCAGATCAGGAGAAACATGGAGGTGTATGTCAACGATATGTTGGTTAAATCCACTGACAAGTGTCTCCCATTTTACAACTTGCTCAGAGGAAACAAGAAGTTTGAATGGACCGAAGAATGCAAACAAGAATTTCACGACTTGAAAGTGCATTTCGCTGAACCCCCTCATACTATCAAAATCGACGTCCGGAGAGTGTCTATTCCTATATTTGGCCGTGACAGAAAATGCAGTAAGTGCTGTGTTAGTTCGAGAAAAAAATCAGGCACAAAAACTTGTAATTTATGTAAGTAAGGGACTTCTTGGAGTCGAATCACGGTACCCATTGATAGAAAAGCTCGCGTTCTGTCTCATTTTGGCTTCAAGGAAGCTCAGGCCATACTTCCAGCCCCATTCTATTCACGTCTTAACCGACCAACCTTTAAGGAAGGTTTTGCAAAAATGTGAAACGTCGGGACGTCTATTAAAATGGGCCATCAAACTTAGCTAGTTCGAGATACTATATATGCCACTGACATCAATAAAAAGGCAAGCTCCTGCTGATTTTGTGGCTGAGTGCACAAGTTTTCAGGACGAGCTAATAAGGGAACCGGTGCAAAAATTATGGAAAATCTTTGTTGATGGATCGTCTAATGAACACGGATTAGGAGCTGGGATAATCTTAATCTCACCTGAAGGGCATCGATTCCATACAGTTCTCAAGTTCAAATTCGAATCATCCAACAATGAGGCTAAGTACGAGGCCTTATTGGTAGGACTAAGGGTGGAAAAAGGCTAAAGGCGAAGGCCATCCAATGTTATAGTGATTCTCAGCTCGTAGTCAATCAGTTTTTGGGGGACTATCAAGCTCGCAGTATCAAAATGGCGGCCTACTTAGCCAAGTTTAAGAGTGAATTGTCTGAGTTCGAGTTCAGCTCCGTTGAACAAGTCCCCCGCGAGCAGAATTCTAATGTTGATGCCCAGGCTCGATTTGCTACCATCAAAGAGGTGGATACACTGAATGTAGTCCCGATGGAATTCTTGGAAAGCCCGAGTATAACATCATAAATGGTTGAGGTTGGAATGACTGACGTAAAATTGACCAAGATGACCCCCATAGTGGAGTACCTCACAACTGAAAAGCTACCTGATGATCGAAAGGACGCGAGAAAGTTGTTATATCAAGCTTCGCGATATGTTATGGTTGAAGGGATCCTATATTGACGAGGGCATTCGCTGCCCCTCCTGTGATGTGTTTTGCCCAAGGAAGTGCGAACTATTTTGCAAGAAATACACGAAGGCTTCTACGGAGACCATGCTGGGGGGGGGGGGGGGGGGGGCAAAACCTAGCTCTAAAGGTACTGAGACATGGCTATTTTTGGCCCACACTGACAAAGGACTCGATCTCGTATGTGCAAAAGTGTGACAAATGCCAACGCTTCACCATAGTTTCCAGAGTTGCTCACATCGAGATAACCATGATCTCATCCCCTTGGTCATTTTTAGTATGAGGAATTGACTTGGTTGGTTCTTTGCCGACAAGAAAAGGAGTAGTTTGTTATGCGGTAGTCGCCATCGATTACTCCACGAAGTGGGTAGAGGCAGAACCTTTGGCAACCATCACCTCGAAGAGAGTCTTAGATTTTTGTAAAAAATATAATATGTCGATTTGGGCTCTCGAAAAAGATTGTGTTTGACAATGGAACTCAATTTGATAGCAACCTCTTCACAGATTTTTCTGAAAAATATGGCATAACCAAGATTTTCTCGTCGGTAGCAAACCCACAAGCCAATGGGCAGGTCGAGGCCATAAACAAGACCCTGAAGGCGAGCTTGAAGAAATGATTAGATGAAGCCAAGGGATTATGGCTCGAGCAGCTCCTGCAAGTACTCTGGGCCTACCGGACCTCTCATCGAACCTCCACGAGACATACTCCTTTTTCTTTGACCTTTGTAAGCAAGGTTGTGCTCCCCAAAACTTGGAGGTAAAGATAGGGTCTCGATCAGATATAATTGACTTTGGAACCCCATGGAGACGAACTATCTCCCTCACATACAACTATGCATACTGTTCTACAATGTATGTCGACCTCACTGGTAGAAAATGAGCTGACTTGGTGTATCTGTCTACTATTACCTACACCGAGTCCTGAAGTCCCACTGTCCTGGGTAATCCTCCCACAAAATCCATGGTATTCCATTCTAGAATACCCAAAGGCTGAAGCAATCCCGCTGGTCGCTAATGCTCAGCCTTTACCTGCTGACATGTCAAACATCTAGCCACATACTCTACCACATCCATCTTCATCCCAGGCCACTAATATAATGTCTGTAGATCCTGATACATCTTTGTGGTACCCGGATGAAGCGAGTATGGCGTAGTGTGAGACTAATCCAGTATCTCTCGTTTGATTCCCTCATCTGCCGGAACACAAATCCGTCCCTGATATCGAAGCAAACCTGTCTCAGAAACAGAATAATCCTTAGCTACCCCTGCTAAGACATGCTGCCTAACTTCCTGCAACTGCGCATCCACCAACTGACCCTCCTTGACCCACTCTAACAGGGTCGACTGCAAGGTAATATTAGCTAACTGGCCTACCACTAGTTCTATCCTTGCCCTGGCCATCTCATCAGCTAATTCTCTCGAGATCTGGGTGGAACTATACAACTGTCCTGGGCCCCTCCGGCTCAATGCATCTGCCACCACATTGGCTTTCCCAGGGTGGTAAAGGATATCACAATCATAATCCTTAAACAACTCCAACCAACGTCTCTGCCTCATATTCAGATCCTTCTGAGTGAAGAAATATTTCAAACTCTTGTGATCAGTATATATCTCGCACTTCTCCCCATATAGATAATGACGCCACATCTTCAATGCGAATACCATTGCTGCTAGTTCCAAATCACGAGTCGGATACCGCTGCTCATACTCCTTCAGTTGCCAAGATGCATAGGCTATAACTTTCTCATTCTGCATCAGCACACAGCCTAAACCCATCCTCGATGCATCACAATAAACCACAAACTTTCGTTCCTCCCAAGGAAGACTCAACATAGGTGCAGAAATAAGTCGTCGCTTCAACTCTTGAAAATTATTCTCACACTTCTCTGACCAAACAAACTTCTTATTCTTCCTTGTCAACTCTGTCATTGGTGAAGAAATCTTTGAGAACCCCTCTACGAACCGTCTGTAATAGCCTGCCAATCCAAGGAAACTCCGCACCTCCGAGGCATTCCTTGGCCTCGGCCAATCCTTCACCGCTTCTACCTTGGACGGATCCACCTTAATCCCTTCTGCACCAACTATATGCCCAAGAAAAGTCACCACTAGTAACCAAAACTCACACTTCTTAAACTTGGCATACAACTGATGCTCCCTTAACCTCTGTAAAACCTGTTGGAGATGCTGCTCATGTTCTACCTCTGAACTGGAGTAAACCAAGATGTCGTCGATGAAGACAATGACGAACTGATCCAAGAAGTCCCTGAACACCCTGTTCATCAGATCCATAAAAGTTGCCGGGGCATTGGTCAGACCAAAAGACATGACCAAGAACTCATAATGCCCATACTGTGTCTGGAAGGCCGTCTTCAGTATATCCTCATCTTTGATCCTCAGCTGGTGATAACCAGATCGAAGATCAATCTTTGAGAACACCGTCTTCCCCTGCAGCTGATCGAACAAGTCATCAATCCTTGGTAGAGGGTACTTATTCTTGATAGTCAATTTGTTCAATTCTCTATAGTCTATACACATCCTCAAAGTCCCGTCCTTCTTCTTAACAAACAACACTGGAGCACCCCATGGAGAATAACTAGGCCTGATGAATCCCAAATCCAGAAGTTCTTGTAACTGAATCTTCAATTCCTTCAACTCTGCTGGTGCCATCCTATACGGTGTTCTAGATACCCGGTGCTAACTCAATCTCAAACTGAATCTCCCTGTGTGGCGGCAACCCTGGTAGATCCTCAGGAAATACGTCTAAGAACTCACACACCAATCTGGTCTCTCTCGGCCCTGCCGGCATAACTCTAGCAGTATCCACTACACTAGCCAGAAAACCTATGCATCCCCCCTGCAACAAGTCTCTGGCTCTCAACGCTGAAATCATGGGTACGCAAGGTCCACATACCGCACCCACAAAAACGAAAGGGTCCTCGCCCTCAGGCTCAAAAGTAACCATCTTCTTCCTGCAGTCAATGGTAGCCCCATATCTGACTAACCAATCCATCCCCAAAATCATATCAAAATCCTCCATATCTAACTCAATCAGATCCACCGAAAGTTCCCTAATATCAATCATCACTGGCAGTGCCCAAATCCATCTCCTAGAAACTACCAATTCCCTGGTAGGCAATAAAGTCCCAAACCCTGCAATCCGATACTCACTAGGTCTACACAATCTATCAATCACTCTACTAGAAACAAAAGAATGTGTAGCACCAGAATCAATCAATACTGTAAAAGGAAAGCCAGCGCTAGAAAGCTGACCTGTCACTACCGAGGGACTAGCCTCGGCCTCTGCCTGAGTCAAGGTGAATACTCGAGTTGGAGTCAAGCTATCCACCTTCCCTGCTTCTCTTTCTTCACCGTTGGGCAGTCTTTCCTGAGATGCCCTACTGCTCCGCACACAAAGCATGCCTTGGCCTGACACTCGCCCAGATGGCGTCTTCTACACCTCGAACACTCCGGATAGGTCTGCCATGCCTCACCGCCACCCTGACGATCACCCTGACCACCCCAACCCCTCATATCAGGACCAGCAGCGGTCGAAGTGTCAAGAGCCTTTCTCTTGAAATCACTGGGGCCTCCGCCCCTACTTGTCCCTGAATAAGGAGGCACCACTCTGCGGCCCTCATGACTCACTGCACTTTCCCTCCATATCTTGTTCTCCGTTTCCTCAGTGGTAAGAGCCTTCTCAACGGCCTGGGCATAAGTTGTTCCTCCAGGTACCGTTGTGATCCTGACATCCCGGGCTATCATAGCATTAAGCCCCCTGATAAAACAATCTTGCCTAGCAGCATCAGTAAGCACAAGATCTGGTGCAAACTTCACAAGCCTATCAAATTTTAGGGCATATTCAGTAACAGTCATATTGCCCTGCACCAGACTCACGAACTCATTCACCTTTGCTACCCTAACGGCAACATTGTAGTACTTCTGACTGAACAAGTCTCTGAAACCTTCCCAACTCAAAGTAGTAACATCCCTAGTCTGCGATGCCACTTCCCACCAAATGCGGGCATCCTCTCTCAACATATAAGTAGCACAGGCCACTCTATCATGCCCCTCTATCCTCATGAAATCCAGAATTGTAGTAATCATTGTTAGCCATTGCTCGGCTTTCAATGGATCCGATCCACCCTCAAAGATTGGGGGTTGCTGCTTCCTGAACCGCTCATACAGCAGCTCCCATCTATTTCCAACCTCCCTAGACTGCACAACTGGTACCACTGCAGGTGGTACAATAGGGGCAGCACTCCCTGATGGAGCCTGCTACCATAGAATACGGATCTGCTCATCCTGAATCTGTAATCGAGCCTGCATATCTGCCATTAACTGCTGCCAGTTCTCAGGGACTGGCGGAGGAATCTGGCCTTGGTCATCACCCCCGGTCCCGGACCTAGTGCCGGCTAGTCGCGTAGATTTTCTTGGCCGCATAGCTATCCAAGTCAATCTGCAAATAACGACTCGGCAGTCAGACCGTGATGACAGGGTAAAACTTCTCCAAGATCCACCAATAGAACATAACTAATCACAAATATTCAACATATAAGAATCCAAGTTGTAACGCTCTGATACCAAGTTGCAGCACCCTGGATAGCCAAGACCGCTACACTGTGTACTTATAAAGGTGCAAGACTAGCTAATCAAATCATTAATTTAAAAATGTGTCACTAAACATGTATGAGCTAGGGTTAAAAAGGTTTTTGTAACGCCCTGGTTACCCCAGAACAGTTACGGTGAACGGTGAACCAGAAATTTGACTCATTGCCTGAGTCCTTTGGTTAAAACGTGTTCTAAGTGTTATTAACAGGTTAAGGTGAAAACCAATAAAAAGGAAAGGGTATGTTTTATTGATACATAAAACTGTTCATGGGCCCACAAGAACATTTACAATTTATCTACAACTCAAAAAGGTCATTACTGTTTCAAAATTATAAACCCGCCGACCTAAGCGGCAAAAATAGGGTAAACCCCCTAGTTCCTCTGAGAACTCCTTGGTCGTGGTGGTCAAGCGGCCGCATATGTACACATCACCACCTAAGCTCTCCACTCAAGGCTAGGTGAGCTTTTCTTTTCCTTTACTTGCACCACATAGCACCCATGAGCCAAAGCCCAGCAAGGAAACATAACATTATATGTAAACATTATCAAATGATTATCATTATAATCACACTGAGCATAATGCTTTCAAACAAATGAGTGAACATCACATGAGGTCCTGATAAACCATACTGAGTGACTGACAAGCAAGTCACTAATTCAAATGGAAGAGTGGTTGGTAGGTAAGCCACTGGCCTTCAACAGGTTCTGGTAAGCCATACTGAGTGACTGACAAGCATGTCACTGTTTCAAGTGGGAGAGTGGCTGCTAGGTAAGCCACTAGCCTCCAAGCGCTTATATTATTCATCGACCTTGAGGTCAGTCTGGCATTAATGCTCTTTGAGTCATTCAATGCAGATAGTCGATTAGATCTAATCTCTGTTGGCTTGCGTGATACACGCTAAGGCCGTTCTGACTAATGAGTCAGTGCAACGTGACCAGTGCCCAGTACCACTGCTGAACATGACTAATAAGTCACAGTTTCACAGTTGATACTAGCACCTTTGCCAAATCTGACTAATGAGTCAGCACCATGCACAAGTGAGCAACATATGCTAAGTATTCCACAATCAATTCATGTCCACATTTATACAACCAACATGCCTCATGAATAACCATGCATGTCACATTTGGGGTGCAGTTTTCTTACCTCTGGTTCGAGCTAGAATGAATAAAAGAACAACCCTTGAGAACGATCAACCTTTTGGTCCTTTAGCGGTTACCTGGTCATAACAATTTATGGGATTCCATCAATAAAATGAATAACACGAGGTTCCCAAACCAAAACCTAGCCTCCGAGACATCAAACACTACTCAACCGGGTAGTAGGTTCGACCCCGAGGCCTAAGGCTTGAATCCCCAAGCTAAAAACACTTTTTTGGCCAAAAAGACACTAAGGGCCGCGACCCTCCCTAGCTGCACCGCGGCGCGCCCCTCAAACAGAGGCGGCCTAACCCTGACAAGCACCCTGGGCCGCGACTCACCTATGCCATGCCGCGGCTCATTACCCAATTTAGCCTAAAACCAGCAACGCACCAGCAAACCTCCCTTGCGTTTTCCCTTGGAACTAGCCC
The DNA here is from genome assembly GCF_963169125.1 of Humulus lupulus. Lineage (NCBI taxonomy): Eukaryota > Viridiplantae > Streptophyta > Magnoliopsida > Rosales > Cannabaceae > Humulus > Humulus lupulus. Next base: position 264,165,433 of record NC_084793.1, read on the forward strand.
TTCAAACCAATCCAAAACACCAACCTAACACCCAATTTAACCCCTAAACTTCATCTACAACTCACCCTCATCAAAACCCAAGTAAAACATCAACCTAACTCCCTTTAATTCCAACTATCCACCAGAGAATTACAAGCTGAAAACTCAAAGATAAAACAGAGTATAACCAGAAACCAATGGCTAAAACTCACCTCAAATCCGAGCTTAGACCTCCTCCAATGGCTGAACCAAGTCTACAACCTCAGCCCCTTGATTTCCTAACTTGATTCCACACTTTGAGCCCAAAAACTTCAAAGAGGAAATGAGAGGAATGGATGTACGAGAAGGGAATTTCTTGCTCTGTTTTTGTTCTGTTTCTACAGCCATCTTAAGCTTCACATATATCCAAACCAAATGACCTAAATGCCCCTAGGTCATTTAAGGCTTCTAAAACCATTTCAAGGGTAAAATTGGTACTTTCCACTTATCCCGTTAATCATAATTAACGCTTCTAGATTCCCGCTAATCTCAATATTCTCAAACACCAATAATTCACATCTCGTTACCCTTTAATGCCCGGTAACACTCTAATCATTAAAACACCCCGAGACTCACCCCGAGCCCCGAGCTTAAGCCTGTTATGACCAAACTGATGATTAACATACCACGATCGTCTCATGCCGAATAGCTCGAACAAACCCACATTATAATGTGGTCTCAAAATATATCACCAACATGCGAGCAAATAAACAATTTACGCTTAACGGGCCAAATTACCATCACACCCCTATAATTAAAAATATGGACTCACATGCATGCATTTCACATCATATTATAATATAATCAACATATACATGCATTTTATCAATTAATAACATAATTAAGCAAGTATGGCCCTCCCGGCCTACTATTCACGCCTTTAAACATATCGGAAAATTCGGGGCATTACAACTATCCCCTCCTTACTAAAATTTCGTCCTCGAAATTTACCTGAACAGCTCGGGATACTGACTCTGCATATTTGACTCCAGCTCCCAAGTCGCCTCCTCGACCTTGCTATTCCTCCACAATACCTTAACCAAAGGTATTGTCTTATTCCTGAGGACTTTATCTTTCTTATCAAGTATCTGAACAGGCTGCTCCTCAAAGGAGAGATCTGGCTCAAGCTCCAGATCTTCATAACTCAAAATATGGCCCACATCAGATACATACCTCTGAAGAGCTGATACATGGAACACATTATGCACGGCAGACAACGCCAGAGGCAAGGCCAATCTGTAAGCCACCTGACTAATCCTCTCCATGATCTCAAATGGACCTACAAATCTAGGGTTCAGCTTGCCTTTCTTCCCAAACCTCCTCACCCCTTTCCATGGTGAAACTCTGAGGAAAACATAGTCTCCTACCTAGAACTCCACATTCCTGCGCTTGTGATCTGCATAGCTCTTCTGTCTACTCTGAGAAGCAAGCATTCTAGCTCTAATCTTCTCAATAGCCTCACTGGTCCTCTGAACTGCATCAGGACCTAAGTATCTCCATTCACCTGTCTCATCACAATGAATGGGAGATCTGCACTTCCTACCATACAACATCTCATAAGGTGCTACTCCAATGGTAGATTGATAACTGTTGTTGTAGGAGAATTCTATCAAAGGATGATACTTACTCTAAGATCCACCGAAATCCAGCACACATGCTCTCAGCATGTCTTCCAAAATTTGGATCGTCCTCTCAGATTGCCCATCTGTCTGAGGATGATAAGCTATACTGAACTTCAATTGTGTCAACATGGCTTTCTGCAAACTCCCCCAAAACTTGGAAGTAAAAGTGGGGTCCCGATCTGACACAATCGACCTAGGTGTACCATGGAGCCGCATGATCTCTCTCACATAGAGATCTGCATACTGATCAACTGTATATGTAGTCCTCACTGGCAAAAAGTGAGCTGACTTGGTGTAGTGATCCACTATCACCCAAATAGAATCATGCTGACCAGTAGTCCTGGGTAAGCCCACCACAAAATCCATTGTGATGTCTTCCCACTTCCACTCTGGGATATCCAGAGGCTGCAGTGACCCTGCCGGCCTCTGATGCTCAGCCTTGATCTGTTGACATGTCAAGCACTTAGCCACATACTCTAATACATCTCTCTTCATCCCCGGCCACCAATACAATGATCTCACATCCTGATACATCTTCGTGGTGCCTGGATGCAAAGAGTAAGGTGTAGTATGAGATTCGTCTAGAATCTCTCGCCTCAATGCAGTGTCTAACGGAACACATATCCGCCCCTTGTATCTCAACAAGCCTACCTCAGACACTGTATAATCCCTGGATGCTCCTGCCAAGACATCCTCTCTAATCTTGATCAGTTGTGGATCACTCAACTGACCCTCTTTGATTCTCTCCAATAGCGTAGACTGTAGCGTAATGTTAGCCAACTGGCCCACCAGCAACTATATACCAGCTCTGGTCATATCATCTGCTAACTCTCTGGCTATCAGCCTCATACCATGAATCTGTCTCGGACCCTTCTAGCTCAAAGCATCAGCTACCACGTTGGCTTTCCCTGGATGATACAGAATCTCACAATCATAATCTTTTACTAACTCCAGCCAACACCTTTGCCTCATATTCAAGTCTTTCTGGGTGAAGAAGTACTTCAGGCTCTTGTGGTCTGTATAGATCTCACACTTCTCTCCATAGAGATAATGCCTCCATATCTTCAAAGAAAAAACCACAGCCGCCAACTCCAAATCATGAGTAGGATATCTCTTTTCATACTCCTTCAACTGACGAGAAGCATAGGCAATAACCTTCTTTGATTGCATCAAAACACAGCCCAAACCCTGATGAGAAGCATCACAGTAAATCACAAACTTCTCCTGATCTGTCAGAAGACTCAGAATCGGAGCTGTAATCAACCTCTGTTTCAGTTCCTGGAAGTTGTTCTCACATTTATCTGACCACACAAACTTCTGACTCTTGCGTATCAGCTCAGTCAACGAAGTAGCAATCTTTGAGAACCCTTCCACGAAACGCCTGTAATAACCTGCCAACCCAAGGAAACTTCTAACCTCTGAAGCCTTTACCTGCACCACATAGCACCCGTGAGCCAAGGCCCAGCAAGAAAACATGATGTGCAACACAAGCAGTAATAACAGATAATAAACTCACTAAGCATGAACCCTCATCATATAATCCACATTAATCATTCAGCATATATTCAGAATCATGGATGCAATCAAACACTTATAACATTCATATCACATAATAGTCAGGGCCGACAACTTAGGTCGCACCCTCTGTTTATCCCACTGACTCCGGCCTGCTTAAACCGAGCTCAATGCATATTAAGCTGTCCTCAGCTACCAGTGGCCAAGCCGTGCCCTGTGCACTAGTGTAACCCTTGGCACCCTTAGGCCGTTGGTTCACTAAATAGCTTGCATGGCATAATACCATCTTTTCAAGCATACACAATAGGGAACCATTAGTCCCATTACATATATTCAACCAGGTGCAGTTTTCTTACCTTTAATCTTTGCAGTTACTGACTATGAGCAACGCTCCTCAAGCACGATCTGTTCCCAATCCCTAGCTTTTATCACCTAGTCACAACCAAGGTATAGGATTCCATTAATACTCAAATATGGGTTTCCGGATACAAGTTTAACTTCTGGGAATCCGAATTCCACCAAGCACGATGGTGAAATCGATCCCGAGCATTCTAGACCACATTCCCATGCCTAAGATCCCTAAATGTTCACGTGTGCACCTAAGGGCTGCGGCCTTTGAAGCTTAGCCGCGGCCCTGCCCCTAAACAGAACCAAGGGCATGCCTAAAAGAAGACACACGCCGCAGCCCTTGCTTTGGGCTCCGCGGCGCTCACCCCTGGTCGAGCCCTCCTGATTCATCTTCTTCCTAGGGCCACAGCGCTCTAGAACAGAGCAGCGGCCCTTCCCTTCGTGCCCAGAAAACCCACCATTTTCAAGCTGAAAACCTTACCCAATATCACCCCAAAGCTCCCTAATTCAAAACCAATTAATCCCGACACCTTTGGAATGTCTTAAACAACATAATTCAACAGAAAAACCCAGCCTAACACACATTAAAATCTCTTTTCAATTTCTGAAACTCAAGAACTTCAAAACACCCAACCAGCCATGCAAAACTCGAATTTAAGCTTCTACATCATAAATTAAAACTTACCTCTTCATCTGAACTCCTTTCCTAAGCAGAACCCCTTTAATTCCCAAGTTCTCCAGCTCCAATTCAACCTTAAACGTCAATATCACAATCACCTCATTACTCAGCCAAAAGCTCAAAATTTCTAACTTCAAAACTCAGTTTAATTCTTACCTTAGCCTTGAATCAATGCTCCCTGGATGATCCTTGAGCTAGCCTCTAATCCCCCTCTGAATTCTTCTGAAATCCCAACTCAAATTCCAGCTAATTTCCTCTGTTTTCTTCTTATGTTTTTCCTTGAGAGAGAATAGAGCTGAGAAGGAGAAAGGGTCGGTCTAATTTTTTGTCTACTGTTTTCCTTAAGCTTTAGTCTAACCTTATCCCGTTAATTCAATCCCGAGGCTCGGGGTGCCGGAAACGTCCCCGAGGGCAAAACGGTAAAATTCCCCAATGTTCCCGCCTAGACTTCCTAAGCTCAAATATATCTCCATATATTTATTTTCATAACCCGATAGTCTAAATAACTACCTGATACCTAAAGCACCTTTGACTTATCAAAAGTCAATCATTAAGCCCCGTTGTGACTTTTCCCGCTATCTAGCCCTAGGGTCGCCTCGAGTCGTGCTCTGCAAGCCTACCCACATAATAATGTGGTTCTCACAAATACCATATATATATCACATTAACATCAATATAATCATACAAGCATTATTAATCATATAATTATGCATTTAAGTCAATAAAGTCATTCAAATCACATTTAACCCAACCCTCCCGACACACTAATCAAGGCCCTTAAGCCTCATTAGCGAATTTGGGGTCGTTACACACAGACAAAAGACCTTTTATCAGGATCATAACCACGAGCTACTTAAAGCATCCCTTGATCTAATCAAAGAAAAGTGAGAGACATCACAATTACAGCTCGCCCATTACCAACAGAAAATCACTCGTTATTTCAATTCGAAGGTGAAAAGACGCAGACTTGGGTTGGGTGATCTGGTTCTCCGAAGGGTCTTTTTAGCAAGTAAAGATCCCAAGGATGGTGTGTTAGGGCCAAAGTAAGAAGGACCATATCAGATTGTGGAGATCCTGCGCAAAGGGACTTTCAAGCTAGTCCGACTAAGTGGAGAAGTAGTCTCGCGGACTTGGAATGCCCTACACCTAAAAAATTATTATCAATAATTTTGTTGTCTTTAATGTTTTCAGAATTACCGTTTATGTAAGGCTTATTTGTAAAAGCCATTTCAGTTTAATAACAGTCGGAATATTACGTAATCAATTTTATCGTTTATTTATCGTGGGCTCACTTTGTAAAAGCAACCTTGAAGATTTATCAGTTCTGGTTGCTTGGGGGGCACATAATTGAAGAGAGTTTTTAAACATAGAGTTTGGAAAAATTGATTATTCAACGAATTTTTAAAGCTTGGGTTTTCAAAATTCTGAACACGAACTAAGTTTGAGAAATTTCTAAAAATAAAAAACATCTGGATATAACCAGGTCCGAGGGTTGATTCCTAACAGGTACAATACTATTAAGCCTACTAAAATCCCTGGATATGACCAGGTTTGAGGCCTGATTCCTAACAGGTACAATACTATTAAGCTTATTAAAAAACCCTGGATACGACCAGGTCCACGACATGATTCTTAACAAGTATGACGCAATTAAGCGAGCAAAATCTTGGATACAACTAAGATATCAATAAAATCTATCTTGATCTAAAGACAACCCCTCATATTTCGAATGTACAAGAATCTAAGGATTTACAAACTTGAGAAAACAATAGACTGAGGGGAATACAGATAGATCACAAGTTAGATATATATTCAAAAAATATATTGTTATTTTGAGGAGAAAAAAAAAACCTCGACCTGAGCCCGAAGACAATTGTTTTGCTCTCAAGGGACTTAATTACAGAAGCATCAAGATAAAAAAAATAAAAAATCACTGGGGTCCGTCGACTCGCTCAGAAGAGATCACCTCCTCGCCATCTCCCCTAGCAGTGTCAGAAGCTTCGGCGGTCTCCGAGGGTTCTTGTGAGAACTGAATCTTGAACTTGACAAGATATGGTTCCCATAACTCTGGTTGCATAAAGGAGAAGTTCCCATTCTAGTTGAAAGCCCAGCAATGGTAAAACATCTCCTCTATTTGAGTTGATGACTCCACAGCTTCCTCTTTGGATTTGGCCTCGACCCCATCAAGTTTCTTTCCGAGTCCCTCATTCTTGGCCTACAGTTGGTCCAGTCGAAGACTCACATCTACGTCCTGATTCTTGGCAATTCATTCGCCTTCCTGGGAAGCAGTCAAAACAGCCTTTGCAGACCGCTCACTCTCCTGGGAGGAGACCAGGGCGGCTTTGGCAAACTGTTCGCCCTCTTGGGCAGGGCTTAGGGTAGCTCGAAGCTCCTCATCCCAAGCTTTAACCCGAGCAAATCCTTGGAGTTAAGCCAAGACAAACTGCAAAAGGATAAGGCAAGTCAAGATTAGTTTTTTTTTTTTAAATCTAAGGAGAAAAGAAAAAGAATGATAGAAGAATGAGAAGGACTCACATTGAGGTTAATCCCCATAGCAGATTCGAGGATGTCCTCAGGAGTATGCTCCTCCGTAGCCCTCAGTCTTTGGCGTTGGCTCTGTAGGCATGGCCAACCATATGGCTCGCCATCTCGTACACAATACCCCCAAAACGCCTCGAGGATCCTAGCTAGATCGAGTGGCTTAACTGGGTTCTGGACGGTGGGAGCCTCTCCTTGGATCATTGAGGAATTGAGGGAGGTACATGCTGAGGAGGAGGAGGCAGAGCTTAGAGAACTGTGACTATTGTCACCGGAGCTGGGGGGGGGGGGGGGGAGTCTTTTATGGCTGCTCCTAGGTGGAGTTGGAACCTTTGTCTTTAAATGGAGACTCGGTGGAAGCCCCAGTCTTGGGAGTTTGTTTCTTTGTTAGTCTGGCCCTCTTCACCACATAATCAGCTCCGGCCCCACCGGCCTTAAAATCACCCCTCAAACCCAGGGCATCTGGCAGCTCCATCTCATTGCCTGAAAAAGAATGAGCAAAAGGTTCATATATAAGAAATAATTAGTCAAAGTAATGTAAAGACAAGAAAAAGAGCAAGAACCCTACCCTCTGAGCTAGGGGAAGAATTTACTACGACCAGCTCGAGGTTATGGACTAGGCTAGGCACAACCTCTAACTCTTGGATTAACGGAGGTAGGGGAGAATCTAAAATTATTACTGTTGACCGCGTTTTTGGCCAACGACGTGTAGACGTCAGAACGACAAAAACCTTCAAGACAAATAAACGACACAAACGATTTTTATAGTGGTTCAGCCCCAATATGTTGGTAATAGCCTAATCCACTTAGAGTTATGATTATAGATCTACACTCAAGATCAGATGAATCTGAGTCAACTGAGTTTCTTCAGTGCAGATTTCAAGAATACAAGAAGTCTCTCAAGATACAATTACTCTCTCTCCAGAAAATTAGAATCTGAATCCTTTTATGATGCCATGAGCCTTGTATTTATAGGCCCAGGATCGTACAGATGATGTCCCTCATAATCGGGATATTTTGTTATTCTCACTATATTTAATTTACAATAATATTCAAAATATAATAATTCACTATATTCATGGGATAAACTGAGAGATTCCCGCGCAAGTCAAGACCGATTCTTGTTGAAGTCGTTTCTGGGATCTCTTGCGTAGCCCTGCCCTGTCTAGTCGATCCATATCACATTCAGGCTGGCCGGCCAAACCTTCACTGGGCGGACACGCACCTGACTGGGCAGACATTCACCTGACTGGGCAAACATGCACTTGGCTGGGCAGACATGCACTTGACTGGTCGGACATGGTCATGACTGGTCGGACATGGTCATGACTGGTCAGACAAGGTCATGCCTGGGCAGACAAACATGTGACTGGTCGGACAAGGTCATGCCTGGTCGGTCATGACACTTGACCGGCCAGTCAAAATTCTTCACTGGTCTACCGGGTCACTCCAAAGCCAGATCACCCAACCATTCCTTGCCATTTGTCATTTCTATTGCCATGTCATCGTTTTCTAATTTTGGGGATAACATTTGCCCCCCAAGTTTATTATATGATGTTCTCACATAATAAACTTTTTTCTCCACAGCTGACGACATAATTAAAAAAAATCCAAATGTTCATCTTCCCGCCCATGCAACAGACCACGACTCATAGCAGACCACGATCACTGCAATTAACTGCTCATAGTCATGGGGAGAAAAAATATCTAAGGAATTCCAAGGGTCCAAAAATAAGTGGCAATTCCCACTTTTTTCCTTTAAATAGACCTTTACATTCCCACACTCCCACAAACACAAGAGAGCAAAAAAAATCAAAAAAATTTCTCATCTTCTCTTTTTCCTTTCTTTGGCCGAAACCCACAAGTTCCTCCTCTCTTGGCCAAAAGTTCAAGGATCTTCAAGGAGGAGCTCTTATTTCTTCAAGCCTTCTCCAAGAAAATCCAAGGGCTCTTCAAGATTGGGTAAGTCCTTCTTCTTCATCTTTTCCCATGTTGTTTTTTTTTTAAAACTTCATGAAAATATGGGTGTGTTGGTCGAAACCCTCTTGGAAAATTTCCCCTTGAATCTATGTGTGAATCTTTGAGATGCAATGTATTTTGTGGCTGTTTTGATGTTGTTTAGGTTATGGGTAACTCAATTTTACCTTCAATTTCATAGAAATTTAAAGAAAAATGAGTTTTTCAACCTAAATCACATATATGGTTTTATGGGCAATGGATGATATGAATATGGTCTCTAGAACATTTAAAACTTTACAAATTCCCCATTTTGATCTTGTGGTTATGTGTTTTGGATGAGAAATTGTGTTTATGTCCTAGGGATTTAGGGTCTTTGTTTTTCGGCATAGGCTTAGGGTTTGTGGTTGGGGGTATGGCTGATTGGCCACTACTCCTTATACTTGGAAAGCTTTAGTCCGATCGGATGCCTAGCCATGGGCTCGGACTAGAGCCTCACTACTCGGACTAAGGACTCATTGCTCGGACACGCACACTTCGGACACGCTGGGCTTCTCGGACACAGGTGCTGCTGGTCAGATGCTGGGCCTTCCACTCGGACGCAGGCCTGGCTCCTTGGACACAGGCGAGCTGCTCGGATGCTGGGCTATCCGCTCGGATGCAGGCTGGCTTCTCGGACACAGGTGTCCGCTCAGACACCACACGCTGATCCTCGGACCCAGACGCAGCCCCTCAGACCAGGCGTGCTACTCGGACGCACGCTGCTCCTCAGACCCAGATGCAACCCCTCGGACGCACGCTACTCCTTGAACTCGAACGCCGCTCCGAGCGAACACTACACGCTGCTCCTCAGACAGCAACTTAGGCACGCACACACGGACCCAAAGCCACCCGCTCGGACATAGGCACACACAGCACCAAAATTTTTGCCTATCACCATAATTTTTCATTCATGCTCATTCTAGGGACCATAAGCACTTTTAGGCACAAAAATTATTTTTCCTCATGCATGCTAAAATTTTACTACTTAGACAAATTTTTTCTAAGTAGAAAAAATAATGAATGTTCTGGACATAGTTATTACTGTTTGATGGTTGTTTTATTCATTGAACTGTTGATTATGTTTTCTTGCTGAGTCTTCTGGCTCACGGGTGCTTTGTGGTGCAGGTAAAGGTAAAGAGAAGCTCAACCAGCCATGAGTCGGAGGACATTAGCAGTGGTTTGTACATATGCAGTCCGCTCCACCACCACGGCCAAGATGCTCAGAGGAACTAGGGTTAAACCCAGCTTTTGCCGCTTAGGACGGCTTAATGTGTAATCTGAGTTTTGTAACAGACTTTTAAACTAATGTTTTTGGGATCCCATGTAGAGAACTTATCTTTAACTTAACGAAAATGCTTATGATATGATCAAAAGTTTTTGGTACCCAAACCTTAGTGGTTAATCACGTATTTAGTCCAAATGACTTGTTAGTAAGTCCGGCACTGGTTTCAAAACACACCTGGTAATGGACCCTAATTAGCAGGGCGTTACAATGTGGTATCAGAGCAGCCAAGGTTTAAGGGTTCCTGATGTTGGACTGGGCATGTACAATCACTGCTAAAGACAAGCTCGACTCAGGGTTGGGTAACTATTAATGTACTTATGTGTATATATGTTTAAATGAGTTATGTGTGCTTTATCTGCTAGTTTGAATAAAAAGCATGAGCTATAATGATAGGGCCTGGCCCTTGACTACTGCATGTAGGTTGAGAATGTGTTTATTAGCATGATAGATATTTGAAATGTTGTAGGATTGCTTATTAGCGTCATTGAACTTGATAAATGTCAGAAACGCTTATTAGCGCTGTTGTATGTGTACCCTGGTTAGAGGATGCTTATTAGCGCCGTAGCATGCTTAAGGAAAAATGTTTATTAACATTGTTAAGTGGTTATGCATGCCAAAGAACATGCTTATTAGCATATTGTTTAGATGATGTCATGAATTCCTCTGCTTATTAGCATGATTACTGAGTGTGAATTATTGGGATGCTTATTAGCATTGTCGATGCACGTGGATGCTTATTCAATCGGTTTTGAACCATGGGTTGATGTGAGATACTGTTATTACTGCCTAATAAGCTGAATCATTGATTGCAGATAGACTTGGAAGTATGCTTCCCGGGCAATCCAATGAGCCAGCCAGCGCTGGAAATCAGGCCGAAAGTAATGATCAAGGTCAGAACAATCCGCCAGCCCCTGAGAACTGGCAACAGGTGCTTGCAGACTTGCAAGCTAAATTATAGAGGTAGAATGAGGAGATATTACAATTGAGGCAACAGCAGGTTCCAGCAGGGAACGCTGCCTCAGGGGCTCCATCTGCTGCTTCAGTACCGGTCGTACAGCAGCAGACAGAGTTGGAGAACCGTTGGGAGTTGGTATATGAGCGGTTCAGGAAGCAACACCCTCCGGTATTTGAGGGTGGCGCTGATCCACTTAAGGCAGAGCAGTGGATGGCTATGATTACGTCCATCTTGGACTTCATGAGAATTGTGGGCAATGAAAGGGTGGCCTGTGCCACTTACATGTTTCGGGAGGATGCCCGAATCTGGTGGGAGGTAGTGTCCCAGACTATAAATGTAAATACTATGGGTTGGGAAGAGTTTAAAACCCTCTTCAAGGAAAAGTATTACAATGAGGCTGTTAAAGCTGCAAAGGCCGAGGAGTTTAGTAAACTTTTGCAAGGGAATATGTCAGTGACTGAGTATGCACTGAAATTTGATAGATTAGCTAGGTTTGCTCCAGACTTAGTGCCCACTGATGGGACAAGGAAGGAAAGATTCCTTCAGGGGCTGCAACCTATGATAGCCCGGGATGTCAGAGTTACCACTGTACCTGGAGTGACAACTTATGCTCAGGTAGTGGAGAGAGCCCTTACTGCAGAGGGTGCTGAGAATAAGATCTGGCGTGATAATGCAGCCAGGAGAGATATGAGGAGGACGGGACCTCCCTTCTCAGGAGTTGGAAGGGGCGGAGGCCCTAGTGATCAGAAAAGAAAGACCCTAGATACCAATTTGGCTCCTAGACCTGATAGGAGGCCACAGGGTGCGCAAGTTGGCTGCCAGGGCGGCAATGAGAACTGGAAGACATATCCAGAGTGTGCCAGGTGCAAGAGACGTCATCTGGGTGAGTGTCGGGTGAAGGCCTATTTTGTATGTGGACTTGTGGGGCATCTTAGGAAGGATTTCCCAAGACTGAAGAAAGAAGAACTTAAGAAGCCAGATAGCGCAACTCCGGCTCAAGTATTTGCTTTGACACAAGCCGAGGCTGAGGCTAGGCCTTTAGTGGTCACAGGTCAGCTTTCTAGTGCTGGCATATCTTATTCTGTGTTGATTGATTCTGGTGCTACACAATCATATGTATCTAGTAGGATTGTTGATAGTTTGTGTAGGCCCTGTGAGTTTTATGCTGGGGGATTTGGGACATTGTTACCCACTGGGGAGTTGGTGGTTTCTAGGAGATGGGTTAGTTCTTTACCAGTGATGGTAGATGGTAGAGAGCTATCAGTTGATTTGATAGAGTTAGCCATGACTGATTTTGACATGATTTTGGGGATGGACTGGTTAACTAGATATGGAGCGACCATTGACTGTAAAAAGAAGATGGTAACTTTTGAACCTGAGAATGAGGAACCTTTTGTATTTGTTGGCACTGTGCATGGACCTCGAATGCCTATGATTTCGTTACTGAGGGCTAGGGACCTACTACAGGAAGGCTGCATAGGTTTCTTAGCCAGTGTGGTGGATACCACGCAGGTCATGCCAGTGGGACCATCGGAGACTAGGTTGGTCTGTGAATTTCTGGACGTGTTCCCAGAGGATCTACCGGGGTTGCCACCATACCGAGAGATTGACTTTGTTATTGAGATGGCACCTGGGACAGAGCCAGTGTCTAGGGCACCTTACAGAATGGCCCCAGCTGAGCTGAAGGAACTCAAGGTGCAGTTAGAGGAGTTGTTGGATTTGGGTTTTATTAGACCCAGTTTCTCACCATGGGGTGCACCGGTGTTGTTTGTGAAGAAGAAGGACGGTACACTGAGGATGTGTATAGACTATAGAGAACTGAATAAGTTGACCATCAAGAACAAGTATCCCCTACCAAGGATAGATGATTTATTTGATCAGCTACAAGGTAAAATGGTATTCTCAAAGATAGATCTTCGATCTGGTTATCACCAGTTGAGAATTAAGGATGAAGACATACCTAAGACAGCTTTTCGTACTAGATATGGGCACTACGAGTTTCTCATTATGTCATTTGGTTTGACCAACGCTCCGGCAGCTTTTATGGACCTAAGGAATAGAGTGTTCAAGGATTATCTAGACCAGTTTGTGATCGTCTTCATTGATGATATCTTGATTTATTCACAGTCAGAGGAGGAGCATGAGCAACATCTCAGGTTAGTCTTGCAGAGACTGAGAGAACACAAGTTATTTGCGAAGTTTAAGAAGTGTGAGTTCTGGTTACCGCAGGTGACATTTTTGGGCCATATTGTTAGTAGAGATGGGATCAAGGTGGATCCATATAAAATTGAAGCTGTTAAGAATTGGCCAAGGCCAAGGAATGCCTCAGAGATTAGAAGCTTCCTTGGGTTGGCAGGCTACTACAGGAAATTTGTAGAAGGATTCTCCAGAATATCATCCCCATTGACAGAATTAACACGTAAGAATCAGAAGTTTACATGGTCAGACAAATGTGAGAATAGTTTCCAGGAGTTGAAGCAGCGTTTGATCACCGCTCCATTTTTGAGTCTCCCAACTGGTCAAGGGAAATTCATGGTTTACTGTGATGCTTCAAGGCAAGGGCTAGGCTGTGTCCTTATGCAGGTAGAGAAGGTGATTGCCTATGCATCACGACAGTTAAAGGATTATGAGCTGAGGTACCTAACACATGATTTGGAGTTGGCAGCAGTGGTCTTTGCATTGAATGTATGGAGGCATTACCTTTATGGGGAGAAGTGTGAGATATATACAGACCACAAGAGCCTCAAGTATATCTTTACGCAGAAGGACTTGAATATGAGGCAAAGGCGGTGGTTGGAGCTGGTGAAAGACTATGACTGCGATATTCTCTATCATCCAGGTAAAGCCAATGTAGTGGCTGATGCCCTAAGTCGGAGAGGTCCGGGGCAGTTGTATAGTGTGAGACAGATATCTAGGGAGTTAGCTGAGGATATGACCAGGGCAGGGATTGAATTAGTAGTGGGCCAGTTAGCCAACATTACCCTGCAGTCTACTCTCCTAGAGAGGATAAAGGAGAGTCAGTTACAAGAGCCACAGTTGGTGAAGGTTAGAGAGGAGGTTCTAGCTGGAGTAGCTACGGACTATTCTATATCTGACATGGGCCTGCTAAGATACAAGGGTCGGATCTGTGTTCCGATGGATGCTATTATTAGACGAGAGATTCTTGATGAATCTCATACCACCCCGTATTCCTTGCATCCAGGTACCACCAAGATGTATCAGGACTTGAGAACTTTGTATTGGTGGCCGGGGATGAAGGGTGATGTAACTGAATATGTAGCTAAGTGTATGATGTGTCAGCAGATTAAAGCTGAACATCAGAGACCTGCAGGATTATTACAGCCCTTAGACATTCCAAAGTGGAAGTGGGAAGACATCGCAATGGATTTTGTGGTGGGATTGCCTACGACAGTGGGTCAACATGACTCAGTATGGGTAATAGTGGACAGATACACTAAATCAGTTCACTTTCTACCAGTGAAGACAACTTTTACTGTTGACCAGTATGCAGATCTTTATGTTAAAGAGATAGTACGTCTTCATGGAGCTCCGAGGTTGATTGTGTCAGATCGAGATCCTACCTTTACTTCCAAGTTCTGGGGAAGTTTGTAGAAGGCAATGGGCACGCAACTGAAGTTCAGTACAACGTATCATCCTCAGACCGATGGTCAATCTGAGAGGATTATCCAGATACTGGAGGACATGCTGAGAGCATGTGTATTGGATTTTGAGGGGTCTTGGAGTAAGTATTTACCCCTGATAGAGTTTTCCTACAACAACAGCTATCAGGCGACCATAGGAGTGGCTCCTTATGAGATGATGTATGGTAGGAAGTGCAGATCACCTATTCATTGGGATGAGTTGGGTGAGCGCAGATACTTGGGTCCTGAGGCAATTCAGACGACCAATGAAGCTATAGAGAAGATCAGAGCTCGGATGCTCGCATCGCAAAGTAGACAGAAGAGTTATGCGAATCCAAAGCGTAGGAACGTAGAGTTCCAAGTGGGAGACTATGTCTTCCTTAGAGTCTCACCGTTCAAAGGGGTGAGAAGGTTTGGCAAGAAGGGCAAGTTGAGCCCTAGGTTTGTAGGACCATTTGAGATCCTGGAAAGGATCGGTCAGGTAGGCTATAGGTTGGCTTTACCTCTGGCATTGTCAGCTGTGCACAACGTGTTCCATATCTCGATGCTACGGAAGTATGTTTCTGATGAGACTCATGTGCTGAGTTATGATGATCTGGAGCTGCAGTTAGATTTGTCCTTCGAGGAGCAACCAGTCCAGATATTAGACAAGAAGGACAAGGTCCTGAGGAATAAATTTATACCTTTGGTGAAGGTATTGTGGAGGAACAGCAAGGTCGAGGAGGCAACCTGGGAGTTGGAGTCAACTATGCGGGATCAGTATCCCGAGCTGTTCAGGTAAAATTTCGAGGACGAAATTCCTATAAGGAGGGGATAGTTGTAACATCCCAAATTTCCTAATAAGGCTTAGTGCCTGGATTAGGGGGCCGGGAGGCAATAATTGAGTTATTATGTGAATTATATTATAATATAATTATGCTTGTATTTTAAAGATATTAAATATGTGTATTTGGGCCCGTTTCTTATAAGAAGGGTATATTAGCAATTTGACCCATTTGGGGTATAAATGTGAATGTGTGCTTGTGTGATTGAGACCACATTATTATGTGGATATATTTGGGTTACTCGCCGAGAGGCAGTCCCGATGAGCAAGTTAGCGAAAAAGTCACAACGGGGTCTAAATACCCGGTTTGGGGTGTATTCTAGTAATTTAGCACGTTACCGGGAAATAGTGGGTAATGGGAATTTATTGGTAATTGTGTGAGAATATTGGGAGTAGCGGGAATTGTAGGATGTAATCGTGGTTAGCGGGATTTAAAGCAAAGGACAAAATTGCCCTTATGGATATTTGAGGTATAAGCTAAGAGAAAGGGGTAACTTGGTCTTTTCCACTCAGGTTTGGAATTTAGCTGGCTGGGATATACACTAAAAGTTTAAGAAATTTCAGGAAAAAAAAAAAGAAAACACAGCAGCTCTTCCATTTTCTCTCTCGTACTACACTTCTTCTCTTGGGGTTTTGGTGAATTTGATTATCTTGAAGGGTCTTGCTTGGAGGGAAGGCTTGAAACCAGGGGGATTGCTAGGAGTTATTGCTACTGGAGTCATATAGTTGAGGTAAGGATCTTGAATTGAGGGATATTATGTTAATTTAATTGGTATATCTAGAATTATAGAGTTCATGCATGTTTGTTAATTGGGAAATTGGGTTTTGAGATTGTGATGAGTTTATTTAGTATTTAGTCGAGTTTGATTGCTGGTAAGAGGTATATTGTTGTTGGGGATTTAATTGGAAGGTTGGGGTGGAATTTAGTGAGTTTTGGTTGGGTTCAGTTGTAGAAAAACCCAGAAAATTCTTGGTTCGTGGTAATGAGCCGCGGCCTGCGAAGAGGATTTTAGGCCGTAGGGCTCAAATGCAGGGGCGGGCCGCGGCGCCTCAGGGGCGCGCCGCGGTGCGCGTTGGTTTCCAGGGAGGCCGAGCCTCTGGAATCAGAGGCGGGCCGCGGCTCGGCTGTGAGGGGCCGCGGCTCTTAAGGGGAAAATTGACCTTAATGGGATTTTTAGGTTGGGAACTTAACTGTTTGGGCTCGGGATTGATCCTACTTCCTTGTTAAGTGGAATTCGATGTCCCGGAGGCTAAGAGTTGGTCTGGAAGTTGTTATTTACTTGTTATTGATGGGAACTTCCTTATCACGGTTGTGACTAGGTTTTCGCTAAGGGCTTGAATCGGGGATCGTGCTCGGAGGGTTGTCGCTAGTAACCCGCATACGGACCAAAGGTAAGAAAACTGTACCTGTTATGTGAATGCGTGATTGGAGCTTAGTTAAGGTGATGAACATGACTATAATCATGTTGTGAATGTCTGATTAAGTATGCTGAAACGTGCATAATTATGATTATGCTTATAACTGTTGAGTGGATATATTATAATGCATTGTGTGATTATCTATTAAGTGTGCTATATGGAACATGAGACTGTTTGTATGACTGTGAGGCTTAGTTTATAAACTAGGGTATTATTAGAGTGTTAAATTGAGATCAACTTATTAGTTGAGAATTTGTTGGGTTCTGGGAGATTCTTAATAGTTAAGATTCTCAAGGCTTCAACTTATAAGTTGGAGGCACGTGTAGCTTGACTTATGCGTCAAGGGTATAAGGGAATTAGTTTATAAGCTAAGAATGGCATAATGCATGCGAAGTGCAAGCCACCATGGCTGGGCCACACTGGGAGTGCAACATGCACTTGACTGGCTCGAATGCCAACAACCTGAAAGAAAGTGCAATATGCACCTGTGTGACTCTATGGTCTCTAATTGAGTTTAATGAATGTTCTGGACATAGTTATTATTGTTTGATGGTTGTTTTATTCACTGAACTGTTGATTATGTTTTCTTGCTGAGTCTTCTGGCTCACAGGTTCTTTGTGGTGCAGGTAAAGGTAAAGAGAAGCTCAACCAGCCATGAGTCAAAGGACATTAGCAGTGGTTTGTACATATGCAGTCCGCTCCACCACCACGGCTGAGATGCTCAGAGGAACTAGGGTTAAACCCTGCTTTTGCCACTTAGGACGGCTTAATGTGTAATCTGTGTTTTGTAACAGACTTTAAAACTAATGTTTTTGGGATCCCATGTAGAGAACTTATCTTTAACTTAACAGAAATGTTTATGATATGATCAAAAGTTTTTAGTACCCAAACCTTAGTGGTTAATCACTTGTTTAGTCCAAATGACTTGTTAGTAAGTTCGGCACTGGTTTCAAAACGCACCTGGTAATGGACCCTAATTAGCAGGGCGTTACATTCTCACTTCGGACATCAAAGCCAACAACCTGGCTTTTACGCATGCGGGTCCATTTCAGCAACCCTTGCCTACAAAAGAAATGTTTGACCGAGCAGAGGAGTTGGCCAATATGTGCATCGAGGAGAAGGATGTGAAAGAGTTGGTTACTATAGATAATCTTCAGATGGTGAGCCTGCTGCCAAGTAACCAGAACATCACAGTGGAGAGCACTACCGAGGAAGCTAATGCAACTGATCTGTCCAACGCCGACACTGAGGTAGTGACCAATCAGTTCTCTCCTGGACTATCTCCTCACTCCCGTAGACCAGGCGATCTCATCATTAGGGAGCCCCAGCCAGAGGACCAGCACAGACCTGCTATTCCCACACAGCCTGGGAAGGGGAAGGCCATCCAGCTTGAGAGGGACTTAAGCTCATCATCCGACGACGAGGACGACTTCCTCGACCAAATCCTCAACTCAGGTCTAGTAGTCATAGTGAGATGTTTGATAACTTGGTTATATGGGATTTATAGAGCTGTCTAGTAGTAGTAATGTACTTATCCACATATTGCTTTTTTTTTTTTTTTTTACTAACAAATCTTGTGCTTTCTCTTTTGCAGATTCAGAGATGTTTAGGCATTTCAACGCCCCTCCTGCCCCAAGAGGAAATCTGTGGAAGGAAATGGCTCCACCCCTCCGAGCAAAGTCCCAAGGACCACTCCGCCCAGCCAAGTGAGGCAACCCAATGAGTCGACCAATATCCCGCAGCTGACTCCTTCCTCGCTTCCTCCCTCTGCAAGCCTAACTCCTACTCGCTTGACTGGCTCGAGTGAGGTCCTTCGCACCGCTGGTGGCCTCGGAAAGGAACTACTTGACGAGAATATCCATGATACTTCAATGCTTCAAAGCTTTGAATCCTTTCCTCGGCTTAGCGTTGAAGTTGTCTTAATAAGAGGGCTTGCTCAATTGATGAATGTAAGTGTTTTATCTTAAGACAGTTTGTTATTAATATTTTCACTTGTAATAACCTCATGTTTTCCATGCAGTCGCTTGTCACCATCAGTCACGCTCAGCTCCGAGCAGTTGACTATAAGGATTTGATCAAGGTCCTAAATGATCAACTAGTGGATACCCAAGCTAGAGTGGACACTCTAACTACTTCGGAGAAAGACCTCAAATCCAAGCTGGAGCAGGCAGAGAGGACCGTGGCTGAGCGGGATGAGTCTCTTAGGAGACTGTCTGATGAGAATCAACAACAAATTCAAACCAAGAATTCACTGACCGATCAGCTGGAGAAACCTACTCGTGAGAATGAGGAGCTAAGGCGGGAGAAGGAAGCCGATCTTGCTTGCTACGAGGAAATCTGCTTCAACTGCTTTTACCAGGTGTGGAAGCTGAACAAGCCTCTCAACCTCAACTTTCTCACATAGGAGGTCAAGACAGAGGAGCTTGCGAAATTTGAGGCAAAGGCTGCCGAGGAAGCAGCTAATCCTGCTAGCACTACATCTGTTTCCCCCACGCTGTCATTCCGACCGGAAGAAGTAGCTGATGCTGAGGAAGGGGTTGATCAACCTGCCATAGCCGACTAGTGAGCTCCCATCCGACCAGACAAGTTGTCATCCGACCAGCTGACTAGTAGACTTTTGTTTTGTATTTTGCTACTGCACTTTTGCTCGTATGGGCGAGCTATGAACATTTTACTTTTATAGACTTAATCATTTAAAAGTTTTACTATATAGATGCCTTATATTTTTATGTGAGTACTTAGTTTTCTAACTTAGAAATCCTGTACATTTCATAAGTCCATACTAAGTATACTTTCTCACACCCTTATTGCTCTAACATTTTATGAGCATAATGTTTATTGTCACACGAATATCTGCTTCTAACTTAAAATTTTGAAAAAATAAAATTCCAAGTTAATTAAGCTTTGTAAAACAAGTTAGCTTAATGGCCCTTTCGACTTCAAAATCTTCCAAGTTATCCTAAAAACAAATACCTTTGCTCGTGCTTTTATTGCCTGTGTTGAAGTGTATGCCAGTATACCCTATGTGCCCCCCAAGTGATTGAGGGTTGAAAAATCCTTGATCACTTGCTACTTTACCGAATTTGTCCGAGCAGTTATTACTCGTGAAACACATAGAATATACAAAAATATTTCAGCAGTTAACCACTGCAAAAACATGCAACTATGTAAACGTTGGTCATTCATCTGATGGATACTGACCAGTTTCTTTTAGAAGACCCTTTTTTGTTTTAAGTTGTAATGACAGTTGAACACTGCCAAAGCAAGAATAATCAACACATATGCAAAATTTGTAGCAAGATTTGACCGCGCTACGCGTGATCTCTTTTATTACTCGTAAAAAAAAGGACAAAACGTGTCTAATTACGAGTCTCAAACAAAATAACATTGTTCAAAATAACATGACTGGTTAGCAAATAGCTAGTTCACAAACAAACTTAAATAACAAGTTAAACACTTAATACAAAGTACTACTCTGTAAGCAATATTTATTGATAATATTTCCTCAAGTGCTCGCCATTCCAATAGTTTCTGATCAGCTCCCCATTTAATCGAGCAAGCTTGTAAGTGCTGGGTGGCAAGACTTGCTCAATTTGATACGGTCCCTCCCAGTTTGGTCCTAGTACTCCAGCCGCCGGGTCTCTGATGAACACCTTCCTGAGGACCAAATCTCTGACCTGGAACTTTCGATCTCTGACTTTGGAATTAAAATAGCATGCCGCCTTTTGCTGATGAGCAGCAACTCTCAAGCTTGCTCTTTCTCGTCTCTCCTCGAGGAAATCTAAGGATTCAGCTAGTAATTGGTGATTCTCCTCCTGGTCGTACATGGTCCTTCGATGAGATGGTGGGTCTATTTCCACAGGTAACATGGCCTCATATCCATATGCCAAGGAAAATGGGGTATGACCAGTTGCTGTCCGGGCAGTAGTCCTGTATGACCAAAGGACTTCTGGTAATTCTTCCGCCCAAGCACCCTTAGCTCGCTCTAGACGCTTTTTTAAACTATCCTTCAGAGTTTTATTTACGGCTTCAACTTGCCCATTGGCTTGTGGATGGGCCACCGAGGAGAAACTTTTTGTGATGCCATGCCGAGTGCAGAAATCGGTAAATATGTCACTATCGAATTGAGTGTCGTTGTCAGACACTATCTTCTTGGGCAGACCATAGCGACATATTATATTCTTAACCACAAAGTCTTACACTTTCTTTGAGGTGATCGTGGCTAGTGGTTCGGCTTCAGTTCACTTGGTGAAATAATCCACAGCAATCACTGCAAACTGTACTCCTCCTTTCCCTTTGGGTAATTTCCCGATCAGATCAATGCCCCATACTGCAAAAGGCCATGGGCTCTGCATTTGCTTCAAGACATTCAGAGGCGCCCTGGGCACTTTAGAAAATCTCTGGCATTTATCACACTTCTTTACGTACTCCATAGATTCCTCATTCATTGTAGGCCAGAAAAATCCTTGCCGCAAAATCTTTTTAGATAGACTCTGCCCCCCAGCATGATCTCCACAAAACCCCTCATGCACTTCAGCTAATAAGTTTTTTGACTGGTCAGGTGCTATGCACCTGAGTAGAGGCAAAGAGTACCCTCTTCTATACAGCACCCCATCCATCATAATGTACCTAGCAGCTTTCCTCATAATCTTCTTTACTTCATTACGATCATCTGGGAGGGTTCCTTGCTCAAGGTAAGCAATGATGGGTGTAATCCAAGTGTCAACTATTGTGATGGGCATTTCTTCTTGTTCATTAATGCTCGGCTCCGCTAAGTATTCCACCAGTACTATATTAAGAGTTTCAGCATCTTTTGCACTAGCTAGTTTTGCTAGAGCGTCTGCGTTAGAGTTCTGCTCCCGTGGTACCAACTTAATGGTATACTCCTCAAATTGTGCTAGCAGATCCTTGGTCTTATTCAAGTACGCCATCATGCGTAGGCCCCTTGCTTGATATTCCCCTAAGATTTGGTAGACCACCAATTGGGAATCACTGTTCACTTCAACTGACCGGGCACGAACATCTCTAGCCAAGCGCAAGCCTGCTAGGAGGGCTTCATACTCCACCTCATTATTAGAAGCATTGAATCCGAATCTTAATGCACAATGAATTCAGTGCTTCTCTGGCATGACCAATATAATTCCAGCTCCTGAATGATGCTCGTTCGACGACCCATCAACAAAAAGTTGCCAAGTAGGAAGATCCTCTTTCTTCTCAGTTACACACTCTTGCTGGTCGGGAATATCAGCAATCCCAGTACATTCAGCAATGAAATCCGCCAAAGCCTGACCCTTAATAGCTGATCTCGACTAGTACTTGATTTCGAATTGGCCCAATTCAACCGCCCATTTAAGTAGCCGACCAGATGACTCCGGCTTCTGCAAGACTTGACGTAGGGGCTAGTCGGTAAGGACTTTAATGGGGTGTGCTTGGAAATAAGGCCGCAACTTGAGAGATGCAAGTACCAAACAATAGGCCAACTTCTCGATCATGGGATACCGGGATTCTGCTCCTATCAATCGCTTGCTAATGTTGTACACCGGATGTTGCACTTTATCTTCTTCTCGTACTAGGGTAGCAATAATAGCGTGCTCCGTGACTGCTAGGTAAATAAAGAGGTCTTCTCCATCAACTGGCTTCGAAAGAACAGGAGTTTGGGCCAAGTGTTCCTTTATGGCTTGGAAAGCCTGCTCACATTCTACCGTCCATTCAAACTTCTTGCTCCCTCTAAGCAGGTTAAAAAACTGGACACACTTGTCCGTCGATTTAGAGATGAACCTGCTTAGAGATGCAATCCCCCTAGTCAAGCTTTGCACATCCTTAATTCTGACCAGAGACGTCATTTCTGCGAGCGCCCTTATCTTTTCTGAATTTGCCTCTATTCCTCGGGAGTTCACAATAAACCCAAGAAATTTTCTAGAACTTACTCCAAATGAGCATTTGAGGGGGTTTAACTTCATGTTGTACTTCCTCAGTATTGCAAAGCATTCCTCTAGGTCTCATACATGTCCTTCAGCTTCCTTTAACTTCACCAGCATATCATCTACGTACACCTCCATGCTCTTGCCAATTAAGTCACGGAACATACCATTCACCAAACGCTGGTAGGTAGCTCCGGCGTTCTTCAATCCAAATGGCATGACCTTATAGCAGTACAGCCCTATGTCTATTTGGAAACTGGTATGCTCTTCATCAGGAGGATGCATGCTAATCTGGTTATACCCCGAATACGCACCCATGAAGGACAATGTTTCATGACTAGAGGTCGCATCCACCAACTGGTCTATTCTCGGCAAAGGAAAACAGTCCTTTGGGCATGCTTTGTTCAGGTCGGTAAAGTCCACACAAGTTTTCCATTTTCCATTGGGCTTGGGCACTAACACTGGGTTTGAAACCCAGGCAGGGTAATATGTTTCCCTTATAAACCCGTTTTCCTTTAACCGCTCCACCTCCTCCTTGAGAGCCTTGCTCGATCTTTGTCAAGCAATCTCCTCTTCTACTGCACTGCTGGATAGTTTTCATCCACGTTGAGCACGTGGCTGATCACAGTTGGTGAGATACCCACCATATCCTTGTGAGACCAGGCGAAGACATCTTGATTCCTTCGCAAGAATTCTATCAGCTGTGCTCTCACTTCTGCCTTCAACTTTTTTCCAACTTTGACCCCTCTGGTCGGATCGTTCTTATCTATTAGGACCTCCTCTAACTCCTCGGATGGTCCCACCTCACTTTCATAATCCCCAAAGCGAGGATCAAAGTCCCTTCCCTCGCTTTGGGCAATGCCCTATTTAGTGACTTCATCACCAGATGGGGCTTTTTTCTTTCTTAAACCAAGAGTGCTTTCTTGGCCAAACTCTTCTAACATTTCTTCCTTATCGGCTACGACTATTAAACTTTGATCGACATCCATCTCGTATACCTCCTCTCTCTCTGCACATACAATCATGTTGCTTTCCTTGGCCCCCTTCCTTGCTTTAGCCACCGAGGCATTATAACATTCCCTAGCCTCTCTCTGGTCTCCTCGGACGTAGCCTATGCCTGCACTGGTCGGGAACTTCATGGAAAGGTGCTATATAGAGACTGCTGCATGCAATGTTGTGAGTAGTGGTCGACCAATGACCACATTATAGGCAGACGGTCAGTCGACTATCAAAAATTCTGTCATCACTGTCTCATGCTTGGGAGCATCCCCGGTTGTGACTAGCAACTTGATCGTTCCAGCTGGTGACAATCCTTCTCTAGTGAATCCATAAATGACTTGAGAGCATGGCTTCAAGTCATTGATAGATAGCTTCATCCTCTCAGAGGATGATTTATAAATAATGTTCACAGAACTCCCTGTGCCGACCAAACATCTCTTTACTTTCATATTCACAATTTGGACTGTCACGACGAGAGGGTCATTATGAGGATATCTCACGTGTCGAGCATCTTTTTCAGTGAAAGTGAGGGACTCACATTCGTATCGTGGGTTCTTCGGAGGCCGCTCCTCCACAGCCATAACTTCGGAGGTTGATGCTGCATCCAATTCATGACAAAGGGTGCGAGCATACCTCTCCCTTTCCTTATTGCTCTCTCCAGCCAGATGTGGACCTCCACATATGGTGTCTAGAGTGAAGTCCACAGGCTCAGGTTGCAAAGGTGGGGATCTTTGCCGCTTGAAACCAAGATTGTTGTTACTTCCCTCTCCTTGGGTCTTCTCTGCTCGGTACTTTTTCAGTTTCCTCGACCGGAGGAGAAACTCTATCTCATCCTTGAGGTGATTGCATTCATTTGTGTCGTTACCATAGTCTCCGTGGAAATGACAGAACTTGTTCATATCTCTCTTACTCATCTCCTTCTTGATTGGTGGGGGTTTCCGGTAGGGGACCTCCTGATGACTTGCGAGATATATCTCTGCTCGGCTTGCCGAAAGAGTGGTGTAATTGGTGAACCGAGGTTCGTACTTAGTTGGCTTGTCGTTTGACCCCGACTTAGCCTTCTTTTCATTGTGGTGGTCAGACCCGTTATTCCAACGTTTCTTACCACCACTTTGGTCATTTCCACCATTCTTGGGAGGATCAGTCGATCCGCTCGGATTGTTTAGGCCTTTCTCTCCCTTCTCAATTGCATCATCCAATTTCATATACTTGTCCGCCCGGTCAAGAAATTGTTGTAATGTTGAAATTGGATTGTGATGAATGCTGTCCCACAAAGGACTTCGATAGATTATGCCGGAAGAAATTTCCACCATCTTCCCCTCATCTCCAACTGCAGTAGCTCGGTTAGCTTCTCTCATGAATCTTTGTATGTAATTATTGAGAGATTCGTCCTTCCCTTATTTAATATCTGCCAAGTGATTGGCGTAAACTGGAGGGGTCCGAGCAGCACTGAACTGCCTGCAAAATTCCTTCCGGAAACTTTCCCAAGAAGTGATAGAGTTTGGCTTCAACTTCCAATACCACTTCTGGGCAGTGTCGGACAATGTAGTGGGGAAGACTCGGCACCGATAGTCATCACTCACTCCGAGCAGCTCCATCTGGTCTTCGAATTTCCCCACATGCCTTATTTGATTTGCCTTTTCTGTATAAACTGGCAGTACTGGTGCTTTGTACTTCGCTGGTTGCTGGGCTGCTCTAATTCGAGCACAAAACGGGCTGCCACTCCTGTGGTCTACTGGATCGATCGCAGAGGGTCGTTTCGACCGACCCTGAACTGCTGCTGTCAGAGCATCAAGCTGGGCTTGGATGCCTTGGGACTCATTCTCGGGACCGCCTGGTCGGGCGCTCCTATTCGGCAGACCATCATCAAGTATTTATACTTGACTGGTAGGTCGGATTGGATCTCGCCCTTCGACTAGGATGGTCCTTCTCCTGTCAGCAATGACGTCTCTTAAATCCTTCTGGGAGGTATGCTTTCCTAACTGATCGAACACCGTACTCCGAGTTTTTTCGGAAGGCTTGCCATGCGGAACATGCTCCTTGCCACTGCGCTGGTTGGGATGTAGTGGTGGTCTTCTCATCTGCGCTGGGCGATCTTTTCCTCCTCGATGGTTGTTATCATTCTTCTCCTTCGACTGGTCAGTATAATGACTATAAGCTTCATCACGACCATGCCCATCTTTGAATTGTGAAGTTTCTTTACCTCGAGGAGCTCTATTCTACTCCTGCTCAAGTGGAGTTTTCTTGCTACCTGATTTACGACTTCCAGATCTAGAAGTCTCTGATCGGTGGCTCCTTGAGGGGTTATGGAGTTCCCCCTTTAGGTTGAGGCAGTGCCCGACCGGACCCCATCTTCTTCCCGACCAGGTGGGTTACTACCACTCCTGTTTGGCCCTCAAGAATTGGGTCTATCAGTGTTTTTACGACCAGCTTCTATGGTCCTTGCTTCTGGGGTGGCTGCTCCTCGTGCTGCAGCTTGGGCATTGGCCTGGGTCAGCTGCGTTGCTGCCTCCAGAGCGAGTGCAGCCTCGCGATGTCGCCTATCGGCCTCCTCCTGCTGTCGTCGGATCTCCTCACTCCTAGCATCCATCTATCGTCTTTGCTGCTCGAATGCAGCCTTCTGCCTAGCCATTTCTTCAGCGAACGCCTCCTGTCTGGCGTTGAATTATGCCATTTCCTCCTAGTAAGCCCCCATGGCCTCCTGGAGTTGTTCAACCTCTAGAGTCACGTCCTCGAGCATGACTCTAGGCTCAGTCTCATGGTCTTGTGGGCCAGGACCTTCTGATCTGGCAGGCTCTTTAGAGGAGCCTGTCTTCTTGGAGGCCGCATTGGTGTTCTTAGGCGACATCACGCTACAGGGATCGTTTGTCTTTCTCTTCAGGCTCTCAATGAAAGCACCAAAATGTTGACCGCGTTTGTGGCCAACGACATGTAGACGTCAGAACGACAAAAACCTTCAAGAGAAATAAACGACACAGACGATTTTTATAGTGGTTCAGCCCCAATATGTTGGTAATAGCCTAATCCACTTAGAGTTATGATTATAGATCTACACTCAAGATCAGATGAACCTGAGTCAACTGAGTTTCTTCAATGCAGATTACAAGAATACAAGAATTCTCTCAAGATACAATTACTCTCTCTCCAGAAAATTAGAATACGAATCCTTTTATGATGCCATGAGCCTTGTATTTATAGGCCCAGGATCGTACAGATGATGTCCCTCATAATCAGGATATTTTTTTATTCTCACTATATTTAATTTACAATAATATTCAAAATATAACAATACACTATATTCATGGGATAAACTGAGAGAGTCCTGCGCAAGCCAAGACCGATTCTTGTTGAAGCCGTTTCTGGGATCTCTTGCGTAGCCCTGCCCTGTCTAGTCGATCCATATCACATTCAGGCTGGTCGGCCAAACCTTCACTGGGCGGACACACACCTGACTGGGCAAACATGCACCTGACTGGGCAGACATGCACCTGACTCGGCAGACATGCACCTAGCTCGGCAGACATCCACTTGGCTGGGCAGACATGCACTTGGCTGGGTAGACATGCACTTGACTGGTCGGACATGGTCATGACTGGTCAGTCATGACAAACATGTGACTGGTCGGCCAAGGTCATGCCTGGTCGGTCATGACACTTGACTGGCCAGTCAAAATTCTTCACTGGTCTACCGGGTCACTCCTAAGCCAGATCACCCAACCATTCCTTGCCATTTTTCATTTCTATTGCCACGTTATCGTTTTCAAATTTTGGGGATAACAATTACTGTTGACCCTCAAATTGGTCAACGACACGGAGTCAGATAAACAATATAAAATGATATGAAAACCGAGAAGAAATTCAAATGGAAAAGTAAACGGCACAAATGATTTATAGTGGTTCGGCCCAAATTGGATGGTAATGACCTACGTCCACTTAGTGTTCTTATTGATGTAGAGTCTCAATACTGTGATCAATGAACTAGGGTTCACGAGTTTCACAAGCCTTGGGAGAATTAGAACTTCGGTGAATAATCACACTATAATTTTCTCTCAGGATTCACAGATCCAAAAGTCCCCTCCCTTGAGTCTTTTGATTCGTATTTATAGGCTCAAGAAGGTTACATGGGCCAATGGGCCTTAATTACAATTAAGACTTGCATATCTAGGTAATAATAGAGATTACAATCAATGTATAATTACATAATTGCATAAATAAAGGAAATAAATGAATGTGTGCGACCAGGCTGGTCATCTGTAAGTATGATGCTTGGTAAACCAATAATTTTCTGGTCGATGGCCGAACAGGATACACTCACTAAAAGTCGTCATGTGCCTGCCACGTGTGAACCAATCCTGCCACGTCATCAGGGGCCGTTTTTGGGTAAACATTTGCCCCCAAGTTTATTTTACTGCGACCAGCATAAAGTAAACTTAATCAACAGAACTTTCGTATGTCTTGTCAAATTTGTCAGAGCCGTCCATGCCTTCTCGAAAAAGGCAACCAATCATATCTTTGTAGTTTCCCAAAAAGTGCTTTGACAGCTATTACACTTTTCCATGCCTCGAAAAATCACCCCTCATGATTACCTCTGTAACCGTGCTTCGACCAATATATATATAACTCTTCATATTTACCTTTTTCCTTTTAATTTTTATCTTTTTCTCAAGAACACTGAAGAACAGAACCCTTAGAACCTAGAAGACCCAAACGATCCCAACGATCCACGGAGTTTCTGCCCAGCCATTCATCATCTCAGAAGTTTGCACTAGTCTTTATCCAAGTAAGTTTATCGAACTTCTCCGTCGTTGAGATGCCATGCAATATTTAGTTTCTGGTTTGTTTCAGACTTTGAGATCCTGAATGTTCTTCAAAAACTGATTTGGGGTAAATGGGCACGTAGGTCTAAGAATGATAGGATAAGGAAAAAACACTACATGAGGCTTAGGAATCAGTTTGGGAGATAGGATTATTGATTTAGGGCGTAAAATCGAGGTAAAAATTTGATTTTTAAGCATGTAGAAAAAATTGGGTTTTTCCCGCCTTTTCTCAGAGTCGAAAAGTTTTTTTCAAAAAACTTTTCACTTCTGCTTTTGAATCTGTTTTCCAAACTGTTCGCATAGAATTTAGTGTTTTTGTTAGAATGTTGTTGGCCGTATAAAAGCTTTACTTTTATACACGAGCAACGTTATTCCAACTTTTCCACTTTCTTGGTCTTTTAGATCTCCCCTTCTCTGTTCGCAGATTTTCATGCACGACCCGTGGGGAGGTGAGAGGCCGATCGATGACGACTTGCTCGCGCAGTTCTCGAAGATCAAGAATAGTCGTCGCTGCTAATCCTAGAAATTCCTTTTTCTCATAACCCTTCAAATAGATCTTCGACTAGCCCAGCCAACATGGGTTGCGTAAAATCCATTGCTCAAAAGAAAAAGAAAACAACCACTCCTCCTGCCAAACAGCCTGCTCCTCGGGCTGAAAATTCTTCGATCAGCCCTCAACCTGAAAATACTTCCCAGCCAGAAATCCAAAAAAAAGTCCAACTTCGGGACGTCCTTCGACCAGAGGTCGAATGGTACGTAGTACCTCCTAGCAACATTACAGCTAGGATGGTAGGGAATTATCTCAAGAAGTACGGAATTCCTGGGATAACTCTAATCAAGCCTACAATCGACCAGCGGGCAAACCTACCTGGGGGCGCCTTCAGCGCCTGGTCGAGATATCACATTGAGGCAGGGGCAACCTTGCCTCTTCATCCGTTTTTCCAAGGGGTGGCCAACTATTTCAAGGTCGCTCCCTTCCAAATCACCCCAAATGGATATAGAGTGCTCTCTACTCTCTATATCATGTACAACCACAAGAAGTGGCCTGTTCCTACGCCACACGAGATCAATTATTTGTTCGATCTCAAGTCTAACCCTAATCACAACAACACGGGGGTTCTTCCATTTTTACCACCAGGAATCTGCTCGCACCTTCCTAAGCGACATCACCCACAAATCTAACATGGGAAAGTACTTCCAGGAGTACTTTTTAACACCAGACCTGGTCGCAAACAATCTGGTCTTCACTGAAGGTGGTAAATTATTTATTCACTGGTCGTTCAATTCCCTATAGCTTTCCTGCACATTCCTTAGAACTTTGGTGTCATTCAGATCCATGGTATCGACCAGTTCCTACTCCAGAAATGGAGATACGAGCAGCATCTCTGGCCAGCATGACCGATATAGAAAAAAACGTCAAAGAGATGGTCATGGAGACCAATCTAAGGCCAGTTGGCCTTCTGGCACCTCACCAGGATGTGAGGGAATCAACAGAGGGGATCGCTACCGGTGGAGAAGTTCCCGAGCAGCACCAAGATGTGTCACAACCTCCGAGGAGGAGGAGACTGGGAGTGACCATCAAGGAACCCTCCAGCACCCCACGAGCAGCTGCTGCCCCTGATCCACCAGGAAAGGGCAAGCAGAAGGTTTCTAAACACCCCGAGCCTATTCTTGAATCTTTAGATGAGAATGGTACTGACTTCTCACTCTTAGACAGTTTGCCCATTCCCTGTCATTTATTTGACGGGGACGGCAACTTTAAATACACGCCTAATTTACATTCAGACTTCTTCAAAGCAGTGAGTGAATGTAGCAGTAGTACAATAAATAATGTAGCGACCAGTAGTTGTAGCTCGGGTATTTTACTTGTAATTTCTTTGACCTTATTTCCTTGATCTAGTAGGTAAATCCATCTATATTGTCTTATCGTTCGCTTCTATTTTGCAGTCATGTCAGCTGAAGATCTATTCGGCCTGTACAACGAACATGAACCCGCTGCTCCTCCGAGCAAGAAAAATGGGAGCAGGCAACACCGCGGAGAGAGCAGCAGCAACCCTCCAACAAAAAAGACTCAGACTATAGATCCTTCAATACATGTTCCTTCCAAGGAAACAACACCTCCTCCAGCTCCCATCGACCAGACGTCTCCACCAGCCCCTGCCGACCAGACACGTCCTCCGGCGCCTATTAATCAACCTCCCCTAGCTCTTGCTGACAAGACACCTCCTGATCAGACAGGAGAGGCTTTGACAAACATTGTGCTTTGTTTGGCCATAGATAGGCTGAC
Source organism: Humulus lupulus (assembly GCF_963169125.1). Classification (NCBI taxonomy): domain Eukaryota; kingdom Viridiplantae; phylum Streptophyta; class Magnoliopsida; order Rosales; family Cannabaceae; genus Humulus; species Humulus lupulus. Next base: position 264,196,297 of record NC_084793.1, read on the forward strand.
TAAGCTATTGAGGCACTGAAGCAGCCGAGAGGCCATCATCGGTACCAACTCCATGGAAGTCGATCAGATCATCAACCGCACGCTGAACGAAGTGCTCAGCGTAAGTTGTCATTTTTTGCTGAGCTTTATTTGTTTATCTTGTCATTTTATTTCCAATAACAATTTTATCTTTTCTCTGATCGCAGGGAGTTCTGAACATGAGCACTAGCTGGCACAGCTCGAGAGCCCTGGCCGCTCAATATGAGAAGAGACTTTGCAAGCAGCTTAAAGCGTCCGAGGATAGACATGCTAAGGAGCTTAAGACGGCTGAGGTCAAATACACTGAGGAGCTTAAGGCAGCTGAGGCCAAATACACCGAGCAGCTTGAAGTAGCCGAGAAGAAAAACGATGAACTGTTCGAACAGAAGGCTAAGCTGGCCGAAGAGCTAATACAACATTAGGCTACCTTGATCAAAGCCATTGGAACTAAAGAGAAGTACAAGGAGGCTTCTTTACTTAATTTCAAGGAAGCCTCTAAGCTTCAAGATGATCTGGTCATCAGTAGAAAGGAGACTGAGAGGTTGGAGGAATGTGTCAAAGAGCTCGAGGAGACCAATGCCAGTAACCTGGAGAGGTACAAGGGAGCCACCTTTAAATGCTTCTATACGTTCTGGAAGCACAACCATGGGGCAGACTTCAGCTATCTATCAGAGCGTATGAGTCAGTCTGAGATAAACAGGTGCCTGGCTCACCTTGAAGAGGAGGAGAGAGCGAAAGTTCCAGCCTCCCCCGAAATCTCCTTGGCTATGGACATCGATGGCGTAGAAGAGGAAATTAGGGCCTCCGTTGACCAGCAAACTCCTCAAGATCCTCCTGCTCCATGATTTTTCTGTTTTTTTATTTAACTTTGTAATTTGGGACACACGGACCTCGGTTTGTAGTGTCAAAACAATTTACTTTTTTGCTGCACGAGCAGCTTTTTCTTTTAAACAAAGAATTACATCCGAGCAGTAACTGCTCGCGGTGTAAAACAATTTACTTTTAATATTTAGATATTATAATTCTTGCAATATATTACAACATCCTATTTTCATGACCGAACTTAGCATAGCACTTTGGTTTGATTTAGCAAAATTTAAACAAAATTTTGAAAAAATACTCTAAGTACTGTAGAATTCTTTCACTTATTTTGCTCGTGTGTTTACATATACTTGTTGATATGCTTTGCTTACTAGATACCTTATATGCTTCCCAAGTAATTGAGGAGCTTTAGGTCCTTGATCACTTGCCTTGACCAAGACCTGCTCAAACATTACTGCTCATAATAAAGAGAAAAAAAATGATAATATAGCAAAACAACACACGTAATGAGCAAATACTTGTAATAAATACAATAGTTGGCAAGATTGACTGGCTGCGCACAATCCCTTTTATTTCTCATAATAAATGGACAATCGTGTCTGTACGAGTGATCAAAAATTTGATCTCACACTTATAAGCGATCAGTCACATGATTGACTAACCCTTGTTCATAAACTTGTAAAAAGTAAAATTAATACAAGCCAATTCTTTAAGAAGAATTGTTTATTAATAGTACTTGCGCAGGTGTTCTCCATTCCAATAGCGAGGAATGAGATCTCCATTTAAGTGAGCAAGTTTATAGGTGCCTGGTTGAGGGACTTCTTCGATTTGGTACAGTCCTTCCCAGTTAGGTCCAAACACTCCAGCAGCTTGATCGCGGGTATTAAGAAAAACCCTTCTAAGTACCAGATCTCCCACATTAAATTTTCTTTCACGTACTTTAGAGTTGAAATACTGGGCAACCTTTTGCTGATAAGCTGCTACTCAGAGTTGGGCTTGTTCGCGCCTTTCATCGACCAAATCCAAAGATTCCATCAACAATTGACTATTGGCGTCTTTATCGTATGTCATCCTTCGATGTGATGGTGGATCGAATTCAACAGGAAACATAGCTTCATACCCATAGGCCAAGGAAAATGGAGTATGGCCTGTTGTTGTTTCATGGGATGTTTTATACGACCAGAGGACTTCAGGCAACTGTTTTGGCCATGCCCCCTTTGCTTCTTCAAGCCTTTTCTTCAGAGTATCCTTTAGAGTTTTATTGACAGCCTCAACTTGTCTATTTTCTTGTGGATGAGCTACTGAGGAAAAGCTTTAGATAATCCCATGCCTCTCGCAAAAATCTGTGAACAGATCACTATCAAACTGTTTTTCGTTGTCTGAGGCAATTTTTCTTGGCAATCCGTAACGACACACTATGTTCTTGACCACAAAATCCAGCACTTTCTTGGTCGTTATTATTGCAGTGGCTCAGCTTCAGCCCACTTTGTGAAGTAATCAACACCTACCATGACATATTTGAGGTTGCCTTTTCCTGTGGGAAAAGACCCAATCAAATCTATTCCCCTCACTGCGAAAGGCCACGGGCTTTGCATTTACTTTAACTCATTAAGGGCTGCTCGTGGTATCTTGGAGATTCTCTTAAACTTGTCACATCTTCAAACAAAGTCCAAAGAGTCTTCATTCATTGTTGGCCAGAAGTATCCTTGCCTTAGGATATTTTTTGATAAACTTTGCCCCCCAGCGTGATCCCCGCAGAAACCTTCATGGACTTCTCGCATTAATTCTTTGGCATTTTCCTTAAAGACACACCTTAGGAGTGGCATTGAGTACCCTCTTTTGTATAAAATTCCATCAACCAGGATAAACCAAGCAGACTGCCTCTGGAGGGCTCTTGCTTTGTTTCTATCTGTTGGCAGTACTCCATGTGTCAAGTACTTAATGAAGGGTGCCATCCACGTATCTGCTGCTTGAATTACCAGAGAGGTTTCTTCGGCTTTGATGCTTGGTGCGGACAACAGTTCAACAAGCACTATATTCAAGGTGTCAGCATCCTTTGCACTTGCTAATTTGGCCAAAGCATCAGCATTTGAGTTCTGGTCCTGAGGTACTTGCTGGAGAGTATATTTTTCAAACTGCGCCAACAAATTCTTTGCTTTCTTCAAGTAAGCAACCATCTTCAGACCCCGGGCATGATATTCTCTAGTAATTTGATTAACCACCAACTAGGAGTTACTATAGATTTCAAGTGACTTTATGTTCATGTCCCTAGCTAATCTTAATCCTGCGAGCAGCGCTTTGTACTCGGCTTCATTATTGGACACTGTGAAGTCGAATCTGATTACGCAGTGGAATTGATGTCCTTCAGGCATTACCAAAATCACACTGGCTCCAGCGTGGTGCTTGTTAGAAGAGTCGTCTGTGAATAACTTCCAAGAAGGAGTTTGGTTTTGAGGCTCAGGCTCTTCTATCTGTTCAATGTCCGGAAGCCCAGTGAGCTCTGCGACAAAGTCTGCTAGAGCTTGTCCTTTTACGACTGCTTATGGCGAGTAAGAAATATCAAATTGCCCAAGTTCAACCGCCCATTTCAATAATCGACCAGCGGCTTCTGGTTTCCGCAGAACATACCGTAGGGGCTGGTCGGTTAGTACTATGATGGGGTGAGCTTGGAAGTATGGCCGCAACTTTCTGGAGGCTAAGATCAACCAGTAGGCTAATTTTTCAATGGTTGGGTACCGCAGTTCTGCTCCTATTAGCCTTTTGCTTATATAATATACAACTTTTTGCACATGTTTCTCCTCTGTTACCAAGACAACGCTAGCAGCATATTATGTGACTGTCAAATAGATGAACAAAGTTTCTTTTTCAACCGGCTTAGATAGGATCGGTGGCTGCAACATATGAGACTTTGGAGCCTGGAAAGCCTGCTCGCACTCCTCCGTCCACTCGAATTTTTTATTGCCCCTAAGTAGATTAAAAAACGGGACGCACTTGTCCGTGGATTTAGAGATAAATCTACTTAAAGTTGCAATCCTCCCAGTTAAACTTTGAACATCTTTTATCTTTGTTGGTGATTTCATATCGACCAGGGCCTTGATCTTTTCGGGATTAGCTTCAATAGCTCGTGAGTTCACTATAAATCCCAAAAATTTCCCTGATCCAACTCTGAAGGAACACTTAAGGGGATTTAGCTTCATCTGATATTTGTTCAAGACGTTGAAGCACTCTTGCAGATCCCCAATGTGTTCTTCTGCCATCTTTGACTTAACCAGCATGTCATCAACATACACTTCCATGTTTATACCGATCAGCTCTTTGAACATGTGATTGACTAATCGTTGGTAAGTCGCACCAGCGTTTTTCAAATCGAAGGGCATTACTTTATAGCGGTAAAGCCCTGTATCGGTCTGAAAGCTAGTGTGATCCTCATCGGGTGGGTGCATATTGATCTGATTGTATCCAAAGTACGCATCCATGAATGATAGGATCTCGTGCCCTGCAGTGGCATCGACCAGCTGGTCGATTCTTGGGAGCAGGAAACAATCTTTAGGGCAAGCTTTATTAAGGTTTGTGAAATCCATGCATGTTCTCCATTTTCCATTCGTCTTGGGAACTAGTACGGTATTAGAGACCCACGATGGATAAAATGCTACCCTGATGAATCTGTTCTCCTTTAGCTTCTCGGCTGCTTCCTTTAAAGCCTTAGATCTGTCTTTGTCGAGCAGCCGTCTTTTCTGCTATACTAGTGGAAAACTTTTATCTATGTTCAAGACATGGTTGATAACTGCTGGGTCGATTCCAACCATATCTTTATGCGACCAGGCAAAGACTTCCTGGTTCTTCTTCAAAAATTCCACCAGCCTTTGCTTTGTTGTTGTCTCTAAGTTTTTACCGACTTTCACAACCCTGGTCGGATCTGCCTTATCGAGTTGAACCTCTTCAAGGTCCTCGACTGGTCCCTCTTCCTCATCAAAATCCCTAAAGTGAGGATCTAAATCCCTATCATCACTTTGGGCAACACCCTATTTCGCGATGAGCTCACCTGATTGGGTTTGTATTTCATCGCCCAATTGCAACTCTTTTCCGACGACCTCCCTCGATCCACCCTCTTTGCCTTAGTAATCGAGGAATTATAGCATTCCCTCGCTTCTCGCTGGTTTCCCAACATGCATCCTACCCCTGTGTCAGTTGGGAACTTCATGGCAAGGTGCCAGACCGAGGTTACAGCTCGCAGGTCGACCAAAATAGGCCTTCCAATCACAGCATTGTACGCAGAAGGACAATCAACTACTATAAAAGTAGTGAGTAATGTCTTGTTCGCAGGTGCAATTCCTACTATAATTGGAAGCCTAATTGACCCTGTTGGTGCGAGCCCTTCGCCAGAAAAACCATAAATGGTTTGGTTTCATGGCTCCAGGTCCTTCACTGACAACTTCATTCTTTCTAGTGAAACTTGTACAAGATGTTTACTGAGCTCCCTGTGTCAACTAACACCCACTTAACCATCATGTTGGCTATCTAGACGTCCACGATCAGAGGGTCTGAATGAGGGAATCAGACAAGTTGAGTGTCAAGCTCAGAGAAAGTTATTAGTTCTTCCTCTGTTCGAGCTTTCTTGGGAGTTCGCTCCTCCACATTCAGCATTTTGATGTCCTGGTCGTGGCGTAAGGTCTGAGTGTATCGCTCCTTTGCCTTCCCACTATCTCCTACAAGGTGTGGGCTGCCACAGATGGTTAGCAACGTACCTGCCACAGGAGCTGGCTATAAAGGTGGCGAGTGTTGGCGTACAGGCGCCAGCTCGTTGCCTCCTTGAGCCTTTCGTTGAGAACCTCTAGTGGCTCGTACGTATCTCCTCAGGTGTCCTTGTCTGATAAGGAACTCAATCTCATCTTTCAGCTGGTTACACTCATTAGTGTCATGACCATAGTCATTGTGGAACGACAAAACTTCGTTGTATCTCTCTTGGAGATATCCTATCTTATAGGCGTTGGTCGCTTGTAAGGGACATTAGAGTTGGTCGCCTAGTACACCTCTGCTCTGCTTTCGACAAGGTCCGTATAGTTGGTGAACCTTGGCTCGTACCTGTTGCCCTTAGGGCGCTTATTATCAGACGTTGACGACTCATTATACGCCCTCTTTCCACCATTTTTACCATTCCCGTTGCCTTTTCCGTTGCCATTGGGTTTATCCAACCCGTTGGTGGCTTTAGAGGGATCTTCCTTTGGTCCCTTGTCTTTCGCAGGCGATAACCCTTTGCTAGCAATCGCCTCTTTGAGCTTAATGTACCGGTCTGCTCGATCAAGGAATTCCTGGGTACTCTTCACCCTATTCTTCCTTAAACTGTTCCAGAGGGGAGTGTGGCGCCTCACTCCAGCAGTAAGGGCCATCATTTCCCCTTCATCGCCAACTGTTTTAGCTCCAACTGCTGCTCGCATAAAACGTTGGATATACTCCTTTAAGGACTCTCCCTCTTTCTGGCGTATCTCGACCAGCTGATTGGCTTCAGTCGGGTGAACACGACCAGCATAGAATTGCCCGTAGAACTATAGCCTATCATTACAAGCTTGATAAAGTCCTATTGATCTTTGGTGTGGTGTTTGTCTACATTAGTGGAGAGGGAATTACTAAGTAACGTATGGAGACATTATTTAAGCTTGAGGACCAAGGGCTAGCTTGATTTTTGGTGATTGAAATTGTTTAGGAAAAGCTATGCATGCATTAAAGGGTGAAACACTTGATTCATATTTTTGGCAGCAGCATTCATACTTGAAGAATTTGGTTTAAAACTTGTGAAATATTGAAATTCAGCTTCTCTTTTTTTCAAAATAAAATTTCCCGAGAGTCTTCCCCTTGTTACCATTGACATAGCAAAGTTTGTCCATTGTTGTGGTGTTTTGTCTTTGTATTTTCTTGTCTTTTGTGTTTAGTTTGTGCCTTTTGTGTCACTTGTTAGTTGTATTATGTTTCACAACAAGTTTTTGGCGCCGTTGCCGGGGATTGAAATTAGAATTTCTTGTAAAATCAATTACTTGCAATTTATTTTTAATTTTTTTTGTTTCTTTGTTGAGCTGACTTTGTTTGCTTGCTCTTGTGTTTTTTTAGGTGATTTACTATATGAACGAGCAAGAAGACATTGAACTAGCTCCTATTGACTCCGAGATTGAAAGAACAATTAGAAGAAGACTAAGAGAACAACGGGCTCAAAATCGCATTAATATGGCTGAAGAGGTTGAAGGAGTTGACGGTGCTAATAATGTCACGAATACAATTGCTATGGCTGATGATAGAGAGAGAGCCATAAGGGAGTACGCTACCCCCATGTTTAATGAGCTCAATCCGGGTATTGTTAGACCTGAAATTCAAGCACCCCGATTTGAGTTAAAGCCCGTGATGTTCCAAATGTTGCAAACAGTGGGTCAATTTAGTGGGCTGCCTACTGAGGATCCTCACCTTCATCTTCGTTCATTTTTGGAGGTGAGTGACTCCTTCAAGCTACAAGGAGTGACTGATGAGGCCCTAAGGTTGAAATTGTTCCCTTTCTCTTTGAGGGATCGAGCTAGAGCTTGGCTCAACACTCTTCCTCCCGACTCGGTGACTACATGGAATGAGTTGGCTGAAAAATTCCTGATGAAGTACTTTCCCCCTACCAAAAATGCCAAGTTTCGCAATGAAATCATGTCATTTCAGCAGCTGGAAGATGAATCATTCTGTGAAGCATGGGAGAGATTCAAGGAATTATTGAGAAAGTGCCCACACCACGGGATCCCACATTGTATACAAATGGAGACTTTCTACAATGGACTCAATTCTTCCACTCGTATGGTTTTAGATGCTTCAGCCAATGGGGCTATTCTTTCTAAGTCCTACAATAAAGCCTATGAAATTTTGGAGAGGATAGCTAGCAACAATTATCAATGGTCCAATGTTAGAGCCTCAACAAGTCGAAAAGTGGCTGGTATACTTGAAGTTGATGCATTGACAGCCTTGACAGCTCAAGTTTCTTCAATGACTAACCTTCTCAAGAACATGAGTTTGGGGGGAATGGTACAACCAGCTGCTATGGGCCAAGTGGCAGATGTTTCTTGTGTTTATTGTGGAGATGGGCACACATTTGACAGCTGTCCATCAAATCCTGCATCAGTTTGTTACTTGGGGAATCAAAATGTGAGCCGTAACAACCCATATTCGAACTCTTACAATCCGGGTTGGAGGAACCATCCGAACTTCTCATGGGGGGGTCAAGGAGCTAGTTCAAGCAGAGCATCAATGCAAAACAAGCCTACATATCCACCGGGGTTTTCTCAACAACAACAAAGAGCTCAACCATCTCATCCTCAAGTGCCTCAATCAAGCTCTTTGGAGAGTTTAATGAAGGAATATATGGCCAAGAACGATGCTGTAATTCAGAGTCAAGCGGCATTCTTGAGGAATCTAGAAACTCAGCTGGGGCAGCTTGCTAATGAGCTAAGGAATAGACTACAAGGCACTTTGCCTAGTGATACAGAAAATCCAAGACAAGATGGCAAAGAACATTGCATGGCGATTACCTTGAGAAGTGGCAAAAATGTGGAATTGACTGAGGATAATTGTACTAGAAACAGCGAGCCCACTTCAATCCAAAGTAGTGTGGACAAAGGAGACAAAGCTGTGAAATCAAAAAAATTAAATGTTGATCCTGAAGCAATTGCTGCGGCAATTCCCCTGCAAAATGCTACAGAGAAGCCTATGAGTAAGCCACCTCCACCATTTCCTCAGCGTTTTCAAAAGCAGCAACAAGATGTTCAATTCCGAAGATTTTTGGATGTTTTGAAACAACTTCACATCAATATACCGTTGGTGGAAGCTTTGGAGCAAATGCCCAACTATGTGAAGTTTTTGAAGGATATTTTAACTAAGAAGAGGAGGCTTGGAGAATTTGAAACTGTGGCTTTGACTGAAGGTTGTAGTGCCATATTGAAAAATAAAATTCCTCCTAAATTGAAAGATCCGGGCAGCTTCACAATTCCAATTTCTATTGGGGGACGAGAAGTTGGTAAAGCTCTTTGTGATTTGGGAGCTAGTATTAATTTGATGCCCATGTCCATTTTTAAGAAGTTGGGAATTGGAGAAGCAAGGCCAACTACACTCACCTTGCAATTGGCTGACCGTTCTATGGTGCATCCGGAGGGAAAGATTGAAGACGTCCTAGTACAAGTTGACAAGTTCATTTTTCCAGCGGATTTCATTATTCTTGACTATGAGGAAGATAGGGATGTACCGATCATTTTGGGGAGACCATTTCTTGCCACCGGGAGGACATTGATAGATGTTGAAAGAGGAGAGCTCACCATTCGAGCTCAAGACGAACAAGTCACATTCAAGGTTTTTAATCCTATACGCTCTCCTAATGAAGTTGAAGCTTGTTTGGCCATAAGTGCTTCTAACTTCAAGATAATTGAAAAGATGCATGGAAAGTACAGCAATGGAGTCAAGAAAAAGGTCCCTTTTGAAGAAATTGAGAAAGGTGGGGAGCCATGGATAAGTAAGGAAGAAGAACCATCGCATTCTCCAAAGCTACCGAAGAAAAAGAAGAAGAAAAAGAAACATAGTAGCAAGCCTAAATCACAAATGTTGGAAGTTGGGAATAGAGCATTTTTCTCAAACTCTCTAGTGAAATCAAGGTGTGATGGTGGGTTCTTAGTGAGCAAGGTGTTTCCCAATGGTGTAGTGAAATTATATGATGAGCATTTGGTAAGAGCATTTAAGGTAACAAGGAAAGGAGCAAAGTTTGGGGGAGGCGAGGTCGACCGAGAGAAGACCTCCATCACCTTGGAGGATCCTTAAGGCTGAGGTTGTTTTGGGTTCTCAAGTGATTCAGGCACTAATTTAAAGACAACCCAAAAAGAATCAAGTGGAAATTAATATTGTATATAAAAAAATAAAAAATAAAAGAGACAAAAAGAAGAGAAAAACAGAAAAAAAAATATATATATATGAGTGTTTTTAATTATAGTTATTTTTATTTTAATTTCACTTTTTGTAATTTTAATCCCATTTTATTGTGATGTTTTGGAGCAGTTTTATGTTTATTTTGGTGTTTCAGGTGTTAAAACAGCAAGAAACAGGGTATTTTGGAAGTAATTGTGGAGTCTGATGGTGTTGCGAGAGATTTGCTTCAGCAAAATGAACGCAAAGATTTCCGAAAAAAAAAATGGAGTTACGTCAAATTTGGGTTGCTGAAGCAAATCTTGGGCAAAATATTAGCAATCTGGGCAGAGAAAAATCGTGGATCGGGGTTTCATTCAGGGGCATATACATATATATATATAATATTATAAAAAAAATTAAATAAATATATATATACTCTATAAACTAGATAAAAGGCATATATATACACATATATATATTTCAGTAACACTTTTATTATATGTATACACTAGATATATCTGTATATATATAGCTTCATAATATACATATTATAAATATGCATCTGTTGATATTTTAATTATTTATTTTATAAAATCTATATATATAAATATATATGTATATACCCTAATACCCATTGTCATCTTCCCCATATTCACCATCTCCACCCAGCCACATTCAGCCGACCCCACGGCGTCCCCAGGCCGAGAACCACCCACGAAACAAGCCCCGGACCCAGAAACCCCCGTCGACCTCTCCGCCTCTCCATCTCACGAAGACCCCACGCCTGAGCCGAGGTGGTTCCCAGCGATCCCAGCACCCCAAGTCTCGGATCCAAGGCATCTCACCACCACATTCTGGCGTCCAGCCTCTCCGCCCAGCAACGCCTCACAAACCCAGAACCAGGCGCGGCTCTGCTCCGCATTGTGCCCTCCTGCCCTTTGCGTGCCTTCCGCTGAGACAGTCCCTGCTCAGTACGCAGCTCTTCGCCCAGTAGCACCTCCCAAAACCAAGGACAACTCAGGCGTATCCCAGCTCTGAACCTTTCGCCTCTTTGCGTGACCCTGCTCCGCGTGTCCCAGCCGAGCACCATTTCTCGACCCCAGGCGGCATTCCACCAGACTGAGGCTCACCACTACCAGCCAAGCATTCCAATAGTCGGTCGAGCCTCTCAATCATGGGGTATTAATTTCCTTGCCCCCGTATAAAGCAAAATATATATATACATATATATATTACTGGGCATTTGAGTACTGATAATCTTTGATCTGGTGAGCAAATCTGTTGGAAACTCTGCTGGAAATTCTGTGGCATTTCTGTTCAGGTGTTCCATTTGTGTGTGATAAGCTTATGAATTAGGTGCTGTCTTTTTATGCCCATCATGACCATCAAAACACGAGCACAGAGATAGAAGACCAACACTACCCCACCATCCCTTGTCCCACCACCAACCTCTATCCCACAAACAACCAAAACACCCAAGAAAGCATCCAAAAACACCACTGTGCCACCACAGCTGCCCCACCTCATAAAACCAAGAAACCAGCTACCCCTTCAGGTCCTGCCAGCAAACTTACTTCTGCTCAAGCCAAGGCCAGCCATGAATCTGTAAAGACCAAGAAATTGTTTCCAGAGAGAGGATTTTTGCCTACCACTAGGAAGGTGCCTGCCTTTATTACTACTGTCATTGAGCAACACCAGTGGGAACTTTTCTATCAGAAACCAGAGTATGCCATTATTCCAGTGGTCAGAGAATTTTATGCCAACCTTGCCTTCGCTGAAAATTCTGAAGTGTTGGTTCGAGGCAAGGTGGTCTCTTTTGCAGGTGAGGCTATTAATGCCCTCTTTGGGTTAGCCAACATTGACAACTCCATTCCCAGTCTTTCCCAACTCCATCCTGGAGGCGTGGACCGCGCCAGCTGTGCCCGATGGCCCTAGTCCTTCGGCTGCTGATTCCGAGGATTAGGAGGAGGGAGATTCTTTAACCCACTTTTTATTTGTAATTATTATTATTATTGTTTTGTAATTAATTCTGTTCTTGAATTCTCTGGTGGTCTACTCTTATGATCTACTATTTTGCTTCTATGTGTGTGTTTTGTTGCTTGTTCTGTTCCTGTCTTGTTATTTAGTTAATCTTGTAGCGATACTCTTTGCTTTTGTTCATATGTAACTAGGGGGCTCCATGACGATTTCTTTACTCAATCTAAGTTGCCGCTGAATGTTTTTCTTTCTTGAGTTTTCAACTAAATTCTTTGGATGTGAATGTTGCTAGCCATTGATTGATGCAATTGTTTCTCCTTTTAGTTGGTGCATAGTTAGATTAAACAATTTTGAGACCCTAGAAAGAGCTAGTTTCTTGTGAGAGCTTAAGTTTCTAGAATTACTTAGTGATTTTCCTTGAGGCAAAATCCTAGACAATACCACACCGATGACATGATTTAGGCCATCTTTGGACCGTTTGAGCCTTTGCAGCCTACCTTGTATGCATTTTTATCCCTAGTCACCCCATTGAGCTTAAGTGTCATTTTTCTTTCTTAGCCACTCATTAGCCTAGCTTTACATATATATATTCACCTCTTTTCACCACACCCTTTTAGCACCTTGATCTTTATAGGATTTATTTGTTGTGCATTTTGGGGGGTTGTGATGAGTTGAGTGTGAGCAAGAAAATTGGGTGAGCGTTTTCCTTTTCTTATTTTGCTTGTTTTCACCATTGGGGACAATGTTGATTTTAAGTTTGGGGGGGAAAGTGTGTTCTCAATCTTCTTGTAATCTTGCCATTTAGTTGTTTATTAGTAAAAAAAAAATTAAAATAAAAAAAAAAGAAATTAAGAAGTACACTCCCTTGCATCAAAGCTTCTAAAAAAAAATCAGAAATCAAAGGAAAAAAAAAGAAAAAAAAAAGAGTGTGTATGTTTGTAAATAAGTTTGGGGGTGTACTTTTCAAATAAAGGAAAAGTTGTTAGAGTTATTGTCTTTGTATGTTAGTAATAAAGACTAGTGGCAAGATTTATATTGTGTTGTGGGGTTTTCTTTGGGGAAATTAATGTGTGCATTTATGTATTTAGGTCCTAGAAAGATTGAGGTGTTTAGGGTGATTTGAGCCAAAAATGTATCTCTCTTATCCTACCTTTACCCTAGCCTATCATTACAAGCTTGATAAAGTCCTATTGATCTTTGGTGTGGTGTTTGTCTACATTAGTGGAGAGGGAATTACTAAGTAACGTATGGAGACATTATTTAAGCTTGAGGACCAAGGGCTAGCTTGATTTTTGGTGATTGAAATTGTTTAGGAAAAGCTATGCATGCATTAAAGGGTGAAACACTTGATTCATATTTTTGGCAGCAACATTCATACTTGAAGAATTTGGTTTAAAACTTGTGAAATATTGAAATTCAGCTTCTCTTTTTTTCAAAATAAAATTTAACCTTTCCAGCATTAAATATAATTAAAATAACTTGCCATTGCTGGCCAAACAACAACAAGAAATTAATTTAAGCACACTTGAATGATCAAGGGAGATTTTACTAAAATAAAGTGCAAGAAATGGATAGATTATAACATATGGTTCATCAACAATCCAAGCCACCAAGAAATTAGTTCATGGCTGGTTTCATAAACAGTAATTCCCAATCAAAACAGCCCATAATATTCAGATTTAGTATCTAACTCAGAAATTAATAACAGAAAGTTTAAGAAAAGAAGAAAGAACAAATCCAAATGATGCTTGAGCTTTCTATGCTTGTCCTCCTTCTTCCTTGTTGGTATCTCAGCTTGTTTCTCTTTTTTTTCTGGTTTTCTTTGCCAAAAATGGCTGCTGGTTGTATATTACGGCTGGAGCATTATTTTGGTATATTAGGTTTTCTTCTTCTCCTCCAAAAGTACCATAATGCCCCTCTTTTTCTCCCAAAACATCAAGTCTTCCTTCTCTTTTGTCCTTTTCTCCATTATGTTGATTATTTCCTTCTGCCACTGCCACATCAGCTGAAATGTAAGCTTGACTCTTGACTGCCACGTGTTCCATGCTCCAAAATATAGCTGATCACAATGCTTCAGTTTTGCTTCAGCAATCCTGAATATTCAGCCATCAACACAATAATTTCATCACACTAGACTCTTAAGCTCACTCATTCCTTTGTGCAAATATTTATCCATGAAATCATTATCTTTAACCCAATAGCTATTAAAAACTAAAACATAATTACACTTAATTAAGATAATGAAAACATTCAAGTTAGCTACAAAAACTAAAAATAAACTAACATCACCCATGATTTTTTCACAATTATAAGCTCAAAAACACATGAAATAACTCTTTATTCAAGAGTTATCAGAACTCATTCACGAACATTTCCCATGACACTATGCTAGCAGGAGGGAATTTCAAAAACCACTCCTGAGCGATGTTAGATAGGGTGGCCGGAAAGATCCTGCAGTGAGCATCATCTGACACCTTCTGGATGTCCATCTGTATCTTGAACTTACTCACATGAGATATTGGGTCCCCATATCCGTCGAAATTGGGCAGTACTGGCATCTTCAACTTGCTGGGGGTTTCTGCCATGGCTATTCTTTGTATGAATGGAGTTCCTCTTCTCCAATCATACTCGATGTGGGATGTCCGGCTCCCTACCAGCTGCTGGACGGCCTAGTTTAGTGCATCGATCTGATCCTGCACAGCATCTGGGATCGCTGGGGCGACTGGTGCTGGAGGAGCGTGCTCATCGTGCCTTTTGCGCCTGTCGTTGAGTACATCCCTCAAGTTGTCATCTCTGCGCCTTTGCTCGCTGGCGCCTAACAGATAAAAGTGTTTTGGCTCGTAGGCCTATTTTCTCTTAGTGGGGGGTTCCTTTCTCCACCACTTTTTCCTTGCCCTCGACCAGCATTCCCTCTGCCGGAATCAGCTTCATTGTAATCGTGGCTGTCTCTGAAACGTGTTTGGCTATAATGTGATCAGCTGGTCGCACTATTCTCTCCTCTAGCTGGCATCTCCCGAGAGTCAGGGGGAGGTTTGCGTTGGTCGATGGGTCCCTGGGCATTATTATGTTGTGGGGTTCCCCTGACCGTAGATCCTGACTCGGTGTGCCTTCTGTTAGCAGAAGGATGTTGCCTCCTGCTCGGTGGATTTGGCTCCTCAGCCGTTGAGCGTCTAAGGCTTCGGGGAGGTTGCCCGACCCTATTATGCCTTGGACGCTGGGGATTATCTCGACCAGCACGAGAAGTTGGTTGTTGCTCAGGATCCTAAAATGGGATATCCTATTGAGCAGCAGGTGGTTGCTCCGGCCTTTGAGAGCTTGTCGGCTGAAGTGGATGACTTGGTTTTGGGGCCTGTTGTGGTGGTGCACTTGGTGGATGATTTGGTTGAGAAGTCGGCGCAGCTTGTCCTCGAGCCAACTTAATGGCTTCTTCCAGGGCGGCAGTGGCGTCTCTTTGCCAACAGTCCATGTCAGCCTGCTGCTCATGCAACTCTTGGCGTTGACGTTTGATTTCCCTCTGCTGCAACACCAACGTCTAAGCCGCATTCTCTTGATTGGCCCTCAAATTGGCCAACTCCTCTTGCAAAACACTCAGTGTTGTCCTCAGGGTTTCATAATCCATTTCCTCCTCTTCAAAATCCAACTGTGGTTCATCTTCAGCCACATTTTGTGGAGGAGGTTGGGTGGATGCAGCGCTAGAAGTCTGTCCTGTCTACCTGGATGTTTTAGCCATTTGATTTTCTTGACAGCCTAGAATTCATCTCTCAATGAAAGCACCAAAATGTTGACCCTCAAATTGGTCAATGACACGGAGTCAGATAAACAATATAAAATGAGATGAAAAACGAGAAGAAATTCAAATGGAAAAGTAAACGACACAAACGATTTATAGTGGTTCGGCCCCAATTGGATGGTAATAACCTACGTCCACTTAGTGTTCTTATTGATGTAGAGTCTCAATACTGTGATCAATGAACTAGGGTTCACGAGTTTCACAAGCCTTGGGAGAATTACAACTTCGGTGAATAATCACACTATAATTTTCTCTCAGGATTCACAGATCCAAAAGTCCCCTCCCTTGAGCCCTTTGATTCGTATTTATAGGCTCAAGAAGGTTACATGAGCCAATGGGCCTTAATTAAAATTAAGACTTGCATATCTAGGTAATAATAGAGATTACAATCAATGTATAATTATAGAATTGCATAAATAAAGGAAATAAATGAATGTGTGCGACCAGGCTGATCGTCTGTAAGTATGATGCTTGGTAAACCAATAATTTTCTGGTCGATGGCCGAACAGGATACACTCACTAAAAGCCGTCATGTGCCTGCCACGTGTGAACCAATCTTGCCACGTCATCAGGGGCCATTTTTGGGTAACAATTACCTCCTGGGTCCTAAGGGGTTCAGGTCTTTCTTCGGGGTTGGAATCATCTACGTACTTCCTAAAACCAGGGGCATATACACCTTGACGCAAGGAAGGCCAAGTCCTACGGTTTGTCCCAACTCCTCAAAAATGGAAGACCTAAAATTGAGAGTGTTTTCAACCACAATGGTACCTTTGGGGTAGTTGTGGTCATAACGTACCACCAAATGGTCCACGCATTGAAGGAGTGTTGTGTTTAGGTTCGGGTCAGTAGGATGGCAACTAACGAGCTGGTTAGGGTTGAAACGAACTAGCTTAAAACTAGCAGCAACCTGATCTCACTCTCTATATGGATTACCTTGGCCAGAGGGGCTGGTTGCTGCCCCAGATGCAAATCGCTTTGGATCAGGCCCCTAATTATCTTTAGGAGCTCACCTTTTACACACCAGCGGTGCCACGTCTTCTTCCTCCTTGACATCTTCAATGGATGGTAGGGCTTCTTGAGGAGGGGGGAGCTCAGGAATAACAAGAAGAGGAGCTTGGGTCCTAAGAGCCAGCGTTTGACCCTTGCTGATCAGGTTGCAGGCCACCATGGTGGCATCATTCACAACCTGACGGAAGTCTTTCTCCCTCAGAGGAAGACTAGACAAAGTCTTATACTGACCCTTAAAGGTCTTAGACCGCCCTGTCCTCGCAAATATAGCTGCACAAGGAATGAACTCAATTAGAATACTTAAACAAAAAAATATGTGTGAAAGTGATAAGAAAGTTCACATGTTGAATTCATAAAGATAGAAGACTTACGAGGGCGATTGAAGTATCGGTACTCGAAGTTCTTGAACCCATTTGACATAAAGAACAAATCTTTATAGTTATTTGGTTGGCTGGGGAGGTCGATGACAGATGCTGAGTCGGGAGAGCGAGTGAGGTAGTAAAAACCGTCACCTCGCCCCTTCTGGTCAGGACTAGCCTTGAGGCAGAAAAATACATAATATCTGCTGGAGTGGGGACCTCCCACTCGTGCCTCAGAAACATATATTTTAACCCCGCCAAAAGTATGTATGAGTTTGGCGGGAGGTGGAACAGAGCCAGTCTAACATAGTTCAGGAAATCTACAAAGTACTGATGATAACTCTACAAAATAGAGTTATTTTATCACTTTTTATGTGCTAATTGTTGCTTAATTCTTGAGTTTTTAATTGATTTATTAAGTTTTAAAGTAATTTTGAATTTATTGGGTTTATTTTGATTTTATATATTTTTGTGTGTTTTTATAGTTATTTTGTTGTAAAATGTTGTATTTAATTATTTAAATTATTGTGTCTAGTTAGAAGTAAAAAAATATGTGTTTTATTGAAACTAAATGTTAAATTAAATTAAGCTTTAATTAATATTTTCAATGAATTAATATGATTTATTTTATAATTGAAAATATTTGATTATGATTTAATTTATGTTTATTTTGTAGGGATTATGTTGTATTATTGGTGTTTGAAAAGCCAAGAAAAATGAAGAAAAAGTGTGGCATTTTCAAGAAAGAAAGACAAGAAATTGGCATTTTCCTAGGCCCAAAAAGGCCAGCCCAGACTGAAGCCCATGCCAGGCCCACACCTGCCAGCTGCTTTCCCCCTCCAGCCGCCTGGGCCTTCCCTCAGCTCCTCCCAACAGGCCTGAAGCCAGTCAGCAGCAAGCCTTCCTCCCAGCATTTGCCCAGCCGAAGAAGCCACTGCACCACCGAAGCCTCCCAGGCCCAACACGCCCCAAGCCAGCCCAACGCCTCCCTGCCTTCACCACGGGCCCAAACACCTCTGCCACAGCCCACCTGCAGCAGCCAACAAGCCCCTTTGTTTTTCTTGAGCCCAACAAATGCCTAAATGTCCCCTTGTCCCCGTATGTCTAAAAATACCATTTTTTTTACCTCACTTTCTTACATTTTTCACCACAAAATCATCATTACACCTAGAATTTACCCCTATTTTTCATATAAATATTAATTTAATTAATTTAATCAATTTAATTAATTTAAATTGATTATTTTAATACTCTCATTTTGGCTATAAATAGGGAATTTTTAAAACCATTTAGGGGTGCTTATTTTTTAGGAGGAAGTTTTACACTTCAATTTTTACACTTTCAAGACCCTCCATTCTCTTCATATTTTTCTTCTTTTTGGTCATTTTTTCTATGAGATTTTAGAGGAAAAATATGGGGGTTCCTCCTCCAAATTTTCCTATTTATGTTTGTAATTTATATTCTAGTTATGAGTTTCTAATCTTTTTAAGATTATTAAGGTGATGATGAAACAATATGTAACTAGATAGTATTTATGTTGTGTTGATTTCCAATTTTGTGCAATAAAGTTTATGGATTTTCTTCTTCAAATATTTTCTTTCATCTTAAATATCTTGTATTTTTTATTTTTAGAACATATTTGCACTTTGTTCTTCATTAGTGCAAAATCATAATATTCTTTGATTAAGGTGTGCCATTAAATTGTGCACATCAAATTCTTAGAACAAAAATATTATGTTTTGCCTTATAAATAATTTTTATTGATTTATTTGTTATTTCATTAGATTGCTTTACATTAAATACTTTGAAATTATAATTTTAAAAGTGAAGATAAATCCTATTTTTATAAAAACTCATGCTTAAATAAAATATCTAAATTGAAGAAGTGATGGTTTGATTAATTTATACTATTACTAAAACTTGGAAATCAATGTACTTATAAATATTATTGAACTTATATTTTGTGGATTCTATTATCTTAATAATCTTTCTTCTACAATCTTGTTTACAATTATTATTTTAAGTATATATTGCCTTTAATATCTTTATTATTATCTTTTATTTTATTTTATTGATACAAAAATCTCATCAATCTTTGGAGCTCGGTTAGAGTTTATTAATTTTGGTTTAAAATAGTTTTCTTTTTTATTTTAGACAACTCCTTTGGGTTCGATCTCATGCTTACACGAACACTATATTTCATATACGATTAGTGCGCTTGCGAGTTATAAATTTTTAAAACATACCCGTTTTGGGTCCATCAACTGGTCCAGTGGGAGGAAGGCACCTGCCTTCAGGTGCTCATCACTCCAAGACCCATAGTCATCTTGGAGAGGGGTGCAGCTCCGCTCTCCTTCCAACGGAGGTCGGGCATGGAGGCCATCAACTCCCATCTCAATCCCATGACTCAGCAGGATCTTGTTAACTTTCCCCTGAGTTGATATCCGGGACACTATGTGCTCGGCCTCGAAGAATGCATTGGGGTCGACGACGAGTTCCCTCTCCACCACAGGGCCAAAATGAGGAATTGGAGAGTCAAAGGCAACTTGGTTGCTCTTATTCTTGCTTTGAATAGAGGAGCTCGCAACGTTTTTCTTTGGGGGGCCATGATTTAGCTCGCCTGACAACAAAGCGGCCTATTAGTGGCGACCTAAGACAATTACTAGCTACGACTTTAAGGGTACAAAAATTCGAGGGTTTAAGTGGTTTACTTTTGGGATTTAAAATTTACTTGAGCTAAGGTGTGTTCTAGCCTCAGCGCATGGTTCCACGTGTGGTCCTAGGTCATGCGCTTTGATTTCGTGAAATTCCCTGATACTTCGAGATTCGTGTGTCAGACTTGTCAGACCCACTACTTTTCTTTTGAAACTGGTTTAATGCAAAACCACTTAAGGAATCGTGACCCTTAAGCTACCTAGAACCACACCTAAAACCCTTTCGGATTCTACATCCAAACAGGTATTCTAATCGATTTACCAGTAGCATTTTCTTTGTAAAACCCAGAAAATTTGCCCATTTTTATGAATACCTTATTTCTAAACAAGCCTAGTCTCGGGCACTTAGCCTAAACCGAACCCTATTCCCTATTCAAAATCAGACATAGCCTAAGCGATATTGAACAAAGAATGTTTTTCTGAAACAAAAAACTCACTAGAAAATAAAGAATCGAAAGATTCAAACTAGATGAGGAAACACTTACAGATTATATGTTCATTCAAAGAGAATGTCGATACGTCCACATGAAGCTCCTTGAAAGCTTCTAAGAGTCTGAAAGGCGATGAAGGTTTTTGAGAGAAGTTTGAGAAGAAAAAGGGAAATTTTGTTTTTGAAAGGAAACTTTTTGAATGCAAAGGTGGTGAGGGTTCAAGTTTGATTACCCTATTTATACGTAAACTATGGGAATTAATTCAGGCCATCTGATTGGATCAGCTCGAGATCCAAAGGCCAAGATTAAATGAATCATACGGCGACAAACAGTTGACAGGACACTTATCACAGTCCTCGAAACCTGAACGGACACCAATTATAGATAGCCACGTGTCTAGTACTCGAGTAGTAGGCATGCACGATTTTACATGGCAGAAGCCTAAAAGCCCCTACTGTGCATTTCAAAAAGTGATGACATCAAGCATGAGTAGGAGCTTGGAGGCAAATGTTGTACCCTAAAAATTAGCAAAGGTTTAATCACTCAGCTCAGGGTACAGTTGGCAGATGAATATGTGGAAAAGCAGCCAAGTAGAATCTCTGGTTAGTAATCATGCGAGCAACTCGAGTTGGGACTTGACAACACGACGTACAGGTTATTATTAGACCGTCTCTTAGGATAACGATCCAGTTCGAGACCAATAGTGGCCAGATCCTCCTTTGGGCATTCTGAGGTTAACCCGAACTAAGGTTCAGGTAATCTTTGATCACCAGCTCGGTGAAGATATTTAGCTCGTGGAAATCTTGTCAGAACGCATACTGAAGGATCCCAAGATACTTGGACGCTCTTTATACACTCATTAATGCCCAAACTGTATTGCATATTTATCATTTATTATCCGAGATAGCAGGAGTATATTCTATTCTGTTATCAAATCATATCCCTATATAAATGAGAATAATTTGTATTAAATGTATACTATATTTATTCACGCGGTTACCTAAACATGTCTAGGAAATATTAGGGATAATGGACAGGGAAGGAGACTGTTTTTTTGTATTACTGAAACTATGCATAAATTGTGAGAGAAAAGCAATAATACTGTCTCGTGGACTAGGTGGATTTTAATCACTGAATCACGTAAAAGTTGTGTGTGTACGAAAGGGTTCTTCTTATCTCATTACGGTTTACAATTAAGCACTAATATCCTTATTAGATTTCTCAATCTACTGTTGACGAAAAACCGCGTCATCATTATGTTTGTTCTAGTTTTTTAATTTGGCCGTAACAACAAGATATTATATATTATATGTTTAATATAACATTAATATTATACATGGATTTTAAATTTAAGTTTGTTGCTAGTTGATAGTAGAATATATTATATTATATGTTTAATATGATATTATTCTAATACGTGAAGTTTAAGTTTAATTAAATTTTATTTAAGTTATATAACGTATGATTTTATTAATTTTAAATAATTATCACTATAAAATATCTTATTTTAATTTATTTAAATATTTATTTATTTAAGTCATGTTTATAATATACTGTTAAATATAATAATATTTTATTAAAGTTAACAGAAAAAATAACTATTAAAACCAAATTTTTTTGTTATCTTCACATTTTTTATATAAAAGAGAAATAGATATAGATAGGACACCCCAAAATTTATCATTATAAGAAAATTGGCTACTCCTGCATTACTACTGATGAAAACTTAAACAACGAAAATAAGAGAAAGAAGAAGAGTCCCTTTGACTAAAATAAAGTGGGAAATTTTAAAATTCTAAAAAGAAAAGAAGTCAAACTCAAATTTACATAAATTTCATTAAACAAAAAAAAAAAAGAAAAGAAAAGAAAAAAAAAAACGTTTAGATATATTGGATTGGACCCACATCGTTGG
Source organism: Humulus lupulus (assembly GCF_963169125.1). NCBI lineage: Eukaryota > Viridiplantae > Streptophyta > Magnoliopsida > Rosales > Cannabaceae > Humulus > Humulus lupulus. The sequence continues at coordinate 264,218,235 of NC_084793.1, forward strand.
ACCATTCCCAGCCCTTACAGAATTAGCGTGTGGTCAGCTCATGCATAAGCCACCATTGGCGACTTAATTATTGTTATTATTTTATTTTTTTTAAAAAGTCAAGCTTATTAATCTGAAATGCTCTAGAAACTTTATGACGTCAATAAAATAAAGAAGTTTACTTAATTATTGGACCCACGAAACGCACATAAATTTCTATTATGTTGTTGAGCCGCGTTCGCGTAAAGACTCCCCCTTTATTTGTTTTGCTATAAATTGATGAGTTTGCCCATTATTTCCTTTGCTATATCAGGAAATAAGTATATAATCGTTGATGGTAGAATCTCTAACGTTATCGACAAAACTCCAAAGAAATATAACAAATTTAAGGTGGTTCTGTCTAAAAGAGTCGTATCCATATAGCTCATTATTAAATCATTTTTTAGTTACAATCTGTGCCTTTTCTTTTCTTTTCTTTTCTTTTTTAGTTACATTTTTTAACTTTTTGTGGTAAAGTATTCCTAATCCTCATGGATTTTTATATGTATGCTGATATTCGACTGACCAAGGTTATATCTTTTAGGATAAATAACCGTAGAGGAGAGGTCTCCAATTTATACCTACAGAATTGATATAATTTTTTTTTCTCAGACATTAATAATAGTTCATTCTTATTTTGTTTATTATTGTAATTTTTTTTTTGTTATAATACTTCTTTGAAAGAATTATTATATAAATTCATATATTTTTATATATTAGGTAGAAGTTATTTAATTTTAAAATTGTAAATATTATTTATAATTTTAGTAAAAATTAGTTCAATTTTTTTAAATATATATATAATAAAATAAATTATATTTCTATAATATATATAAATATTTATATTAATAATCTATATATATATATATATATGACATCTAACACAATAGATATATATTTACATACAACAAAATTTAAAAATAAATTAATAATAAAAATAAATTAAGAATAGAAAAAGTAGTATATATGCGTCAACTATTTTAAATTTTAATATATCTCGCAATGTCTTTCAATGAATTTTATGAAGAAAAATAGCTCCAATCACTTGATTAAAAATAAACTATCACACAAATTTATAAGATTAAAAAAATTATATGTATGCATTTATTATTTTTAAATAAATATGATTTAATTATTTAAATTATCATAAAATATCTTAAAAATATCTTATTTTAATTAATTAATTTATTTTTACTTAAGTTTATGTTTGTTCTAGTTTTTAAATTTGGCAGTAACAACTAAAGATTTATATTATATGTTTAATATGATATTAAGTTTAATTAAATTAAAATGTATGATTTTATTATTTTTAAATAATTATCATTGTAAAATATATCAAAAATATACTATTTTAATTTGCTTAATTATTTATTTATTTAAGTTTAAGTCATGTTTACAATCTACTGTTAAATATAAGAATATTCTGTTAAATATAAGATATTCCGTTAAAGTAAAAAAAGAAAATAATTTTTTCAAAAATATGGCTTTTATACTATCAATGTGCAAAAATATGGGAGTTATACTTTTCTTAATTTGTATGGGAAACTTATTAAAGAAAAAGTTAAAGTATGGGAAACACAATTAGTAGCTAACTAAAATATGGAAATGTTACATTTTTTTATCATAGTTATGTTTTCTTTAATTTTGAAAATAATTTTTTTTTCCATCATTTTTTTTTCCTTACTTGTTTTTTCTTCCATTTTTTTCTTTTTTTTTATACCAATTTTTTCCTTCATCTTTTTTTCTTTCCATTTTTTCATTTTTTTTTATTCATTTATCTATTTTTTTTCTTTCATTTGTATTGTTTTCTTTTTTTTCTTCATATTTTTTCAGTTTTTTTTTCATTTTTTTTTCTTCATTTTTGTATTTATTATTTTCTCCTTTTATTTTTTTTTTCGTTTTTCACACATATGAGCTTTTTTTTCTTTTTTTTTTCTTCTTCCATTTTTTTCTACCAATTTTTTCATTCATATTTTTTTTCTTTTCATTTTTCCATTATTTTTCTTCTTCTTCTTTTTATTCTTATTTATTCATCTATTTTTTTTTTCATTCATCATTTCTTTTTTTTTTCATTTTTGTAATTATTCTTTTCTCATTCTATTTCTTTTTTTTTTCTTTTTTTTTTCACACATATATTTTAACATTACATAATTATTCTACTATTTTTTTATTTATTATCTTTTATTATTGTAATTTTTTTTATAGTTTTTTCCACTATATATTAAAAAAATTCAAATCAATTTTTTCAGCATTTTCTTTTTACTGTAACACTTATAGGAATACCAAAATTTGGAAAGAAAACTAATAAAAATATGAAAACGTGAATGGGTAACTGGTTACCTTCACATTCTTTGTGTGTATATTTCTGATGGTAACTGGTTACTTTCACGTTCTGGTGTGTGTATATTTATGGTTTCTTTATGGTAACTAGTTACTTATTGTACGCCCTGATTTTCCCACGGGTTGATTAGCGAGCTGAGCTGCGGCCTAATCATGATTATCTCGTGGACATCCCCAAGACCGGAGCTTCCGTCATAAGGTCGTACCTCCTTAGATCGAGATAACCCAAAGGTTCGCCAAGATTGCCTAAGACTTGAGTCCGGACTTTGAAGGCCATACCACGAGCTGGATATGGAGGCTACGACCCCTTTGTAAAGTCAACACACGCAAGGTAAACGTGCATATATCAGACATCACATGTCTGATATGCCCCTGACTTCTCGAACACGCAGCAGGAACGTGCGTATTTAGACACCCACGACTGGGTTGGGCCGTGCGGCCCATTATCTCCTTACCTATTGATTTGACCACACTCATGTGTCAGGTTTAGGAATTAATCATGAATGTCACAGAGTTGATACGATAGGTAAGAAGGTCACGGGATGACCTTCTTACCAACTCCCAGGTGCCTTCTCCTATAAATATAGAGACCCTGGGAATAAATAAGGGTTGGATTCTCTCTTGTAAGAAATACCCTGTAATCATATACCCATAATAGAGCAATAATATTGACTAGTGGAGTAGAATGATTTTAACCTTTGATCCACTTAAAAAACGTGTCTTGAGTCACCATTTCTATTTTCCAAGATCACATATCTGTTTCGGTTTATTATTAGCACTAATGCCTTTCTCTTCTTTTCTTAAATTACCTGTTGGCGAAGAACCGCGTCAACACTTATGTTACTAAAATCATAGTTACTTCTTCTTCATTTTTTAATGAAGTGTTCTTCCATTTTTTCCTTCAAATTTGATGTTTCTTTTCATATTTAATATGAGTAACTCGTCACCCCTCTTAGGTAACTGGTTACCCCTCTTATGGCAGAAAGTTACCCATCTTAGGATAATTGGTTACCTCTCCTGGTGCATGTTATTTAACCTAGCTCTATAATTTTTTTTTAAGATCAATCAAGTAACTGGTTACCCTACCCAAAATTTGAAAAAAAAAAAGTACAATCTTAAAAAAACATGTTTATAATAAATAAATAATAATTTTAAAAACAATTCATATTACAAAAAAAAAAAATTTGCAAAACAACCAAAGAAAAATTTAATATAAAAAAACAAATAATCTAAAAAAATAATAATTAAATTACAAACATACCCTTCCAAATTTGATTAAAAGTAAAACTATGACATAAACCAACTTTTATACAAAAATATGGGAAAATAAATTCATAAAAGTTAAAATTATTTAAAAAAGTCATAGATTAACTTTTTTTGAAAAAAAAAAGCCATATTTTTGCACACTCTATTAAAAATCTCATATAAAATGTAATTTCCTCTTTATCGTTAAAACAAAAAATTTATGACATCTACACACTTTTTATATAAAAGAGATAAATCTAATGTATTCTTAGTTTAAAGATTTTTTATTTTTTAATTCAATTTTAACGAGATATTTTAAATATTTAATGAAATATACTTATAAAATTAATTAAAAAATATGAAAAATTAGATATTTGATAATGGGTAAATATCATTTTGGATTCTATGTTGTGCAAAAATTACCGATCGAACTATCTGTTAAATGATAATTTAAACCATATGTTTTGTAAAATAGAACAAAATAATACCCTCATCCTAAATTTTGGTCAAACTTTCTTTTAATATGACTAAAATGCCCCTAAATTTTAATTTTAATTTGATTTTTTTTAATATTTAATATATTTTATTTGAAATAAATAAAAACAATTTAATAAAAACTAATTAATAACTCTAAACTATTAAAAAGTTAATATGTTATAAAAAAAATTAAAAAATTCTTAAAACTTCTTCATAACTTCTCCACTTCTGTTCTTCCTTTCTCTTTCCCAATTCTTCACCTTCTTCTTTCTTCTTTCTTCTTTCTTCTTCATTCCAAAACCCATCTATCTCTTCTTCTTCTTCAGATTTGGACATCGCCGAAGGAGCTAGGCATGGAGGAGCTCAGATCTTCCTCCTCTCTTTCCTGCCGGTGTGCCGGGGAATGGTGAGTCGTTCGTCGAGGTATACTTCCAGGTTGTAGATCTAGTTGCTTCGCCCCTTCTTCCTCTTATTCTTCTTTGTTTTTTGTCGCAGTGCAAATTCGGTGCCCTTCGTCGCAGTGAACACTTCGTCTCGTTGCAGGTCGTTTGACAGGCAAACACTCCAGCATTCTTGCAGTCTTCAACGAGGACGTCGGTCTGGTTGATGGCTTTCTAGGCAAAAGTCAAGATGAGGATGACTTTGATTTTTTTTCCTTTCTCTAATCTGGTTGTCTCAAAATTTGTATGGGTTTTCTATTATTGGAAATGAAATTTTAAGGTTAAGCTTTGATTTTGTGATATTTTGGTGATGGTAAAGTTTGCAAAGTTGAAGATGAAAATGGTTGTGATATGATTGCCCAGGTATTTTTTTGAAGAACATTTGAACTTGAAGAACCCATGACCTAGATGAAGAGCATATGAACTAAATAGTGAGTATTAAAAATTTTATTATGTTTAGAAGGTTTAATTTACCTTTTTAAGTTGAGATTTAATTCTTTTGATGATAAAATATGAATTTTTTATTTTATTTTTTGATAATATATAAACTTTTTAATAGTTTAGGTTTGTTAATTAGTTTTTATTAAATTATTTTTATTTATTTAAAATAAAATATATTAAATATTTAAAAAAAATTACATTAAAATCCATGGGCATAGTAGTTATATTAAAAAAAGTTTTGACCAAAATTAAGTTCAGGATATTATTTTGTTCTATTTTGCAAAATGCATGATCTGAATTGTCATTTATTTAACAAAATAGAGGGTTTGATTGATAACTTTTGTACAACACATGGTCAAAATTGGTATTTACCATTTAATAATTATATTAAGATAAATTCAAATACTATAAAATATCATTATTATTATTATATTTAATACATAATCTTAATTTTTATTATTTTTTATCATTTATATATATATATATATTTTTATAAACACGCTACTCTTTTTTTATTATTACTTAATCTAAATTATATATATTGATATAATATTATATCGTGTACAAATAGTGTGACTAAGTAACTACATAAGAAAGTAGAATAACATTCATTTTCTATCAAATATAAATAAGTTTCTTCTACAATCTTTGAAGCATGCTTTAAATAGTACGATGGTCGCATGTGTTTGTACCCTGAATAGAGATAAGTAGGGTATTTTGTAATTTAAAAAGTTGTCATATGACTTATTTTTAAAAAGTTATCTATAGACAATGTTTTTGGTTTTTTTTAATATGTTTATTTCATTTTTTAGTAATATATGACATCGTTTATTTATTTAAAATTTATATGATGATTAAAAAAATAATAAAAATGAATTAATACATTTTTTAAGGCTTTTTAGGATTTTCCCCTCCAAACTATTACTAATTATAATGCCCCGGAATCCCTAATGCGGTTTAATGGCTGGATTAGTAGGCCGGGAGGGCCATAACTGTTTAATTATGTCATTAAATGATAATCTGCATGTATATGTGAATTATATTATAATATGATATTAAATGCATGCATGTGGGTCCACGTATAATTACAGGGGTGTTTTGGTAATTTGGCCCATTGAGGGTATAATTATATATTTGTATGCATGTCGGTGACATATTGTTGAGACCACATTATAATGTGGGTTTGTTCGAGCTACTCGGTATGAGACGATCTTGGATTAATAATTAGCGGTCTAGTCATAATAGGTTTAAGTTCGGGGCTCGGGATGAGTCTCGGGGTGATTTTAATGATTAGAGTGTTACCGAGAATTAAATGGTAACGAGATATGAATTATTGATGTTTGTGAATATCGAGAATAGCGGGAATTGGGGAGCGTTAATTATGATTAATGAGATAGGTGAGAAATACCAATTTTACCATTGGGGGCCTTTAGAAACCCTTAATTAACCTAGGGGTATTTTGGTCTTTTCACCCCTAGGATAGATATAAGCCATTTATGGCTGTGGAAAGGTAGTGAAAACAGAGTATAGTTCAAGAGCTTTCCCGTACCTTTTCTCCTTTAGTTTTCTTTGGGATTTTTGAGCCATTCTTGAGGATTCAAGCTTGGGAAGTAAGCCTTGGGAGTTTGGGAGTGTGTTCCACCATTGAAGAGCATCATAATCTGAGCTTCAGGTAAGTTTCTAGCCATTGAATTCCCTGGTTTGCCCTGTTTTAGTTCTGGTTTTCAGTTGGGGTTTCTAGATTGAATGTTTGGTTTTGTTGGGAGTTTTGGCTAGGGTTCTTGTGGCTGTGATGTTTGGGGTATGTGAGGATGGTTTTTGGGTTCATTTGGCATCAAAAATGGGATTTGGAAGCATTGAAATCGAGTTAGAAGTGAAGGAGTCGAAGAAGGAGATTTCAGGGGAAAGCTAGTTTGGGGGTAGCGCTACAGCGCCCATCATAGGGCACTATAGCGCTACACAGGATGCTTTTGGGCGGTTTGGGGGTTCTGAGTATAGTGCTGGGGCGCTAGGGAGCAGCACTGTAGCGCTAATTTGTTCCTTCAGAATCCCGTTTTGAGTGTTTTAAAGGGTTTTTGGCTTGGGGTTTCAATCCTTAAGGCCCGGGATCGAATCTACTCACTGTGTGGGCATGTTTCGAGGTCCCGAGAGTGGGGTTTAGGTTAAGACCCTTTCATTGTTGATTTTCCTTAATGGAGGTTATATTGGTTTTGATTAGGTAACTGCTAAGGGACCAAAAAGTTGATCGTTCTCAAGAGTCGTTCTTATTATATTTCTCACTCGAACCGGAGGTAAGAAAACTCCACCCTGTGTATATGACATGCATGATTGTTGTTGAGGCATGTTGGTTGATAAATGTGGACAATGATTGCATATTAAATGCTAGCGGATATTGTTTACTTGTGTATGGCACTGATTAGTTAGGGACGGTATTGGTCGCGTATCACTGACCTAAGAGTCAGAAATGGCATAAGCGTTCTAAACGCAGGGTCGAATGAAGATTAGATCTAATCGATATCAGCATTGAATGACTCTAAGACATTAATGCTGGACCGACCCTAAGGTCGATGAAACTTATAAGTGCTTGACTAGTCTAAGCTAGTTACTTAGAGCCAGGGCCTAAGGCCTAGGTGACCGTTTGTCACATGGCTAGGGAACGATGTTCCAGAGTTATGACTCTATAGTCACGAGGAAGGTTATGTTGGTGACTAGTCACCATGCACCTATCCTGTTTAAGCTAGTGAAATGTTCACTTATCTGTTAAGCCCCGGTGACCCTATCGTCACATGGCTAAAGGGAGTTGTACTCACCTTAGTGACTTTTCCTCTGTCACTTACCTATTTTTGACTGAAAATCCTGGATGATTATTACGATCATTGTTGATATTATATCATGCTATACTGTGTTTTCTTGCTGGGCCTTAACTCATGGGTGCTATGTGGTGCAGGTAAAGGGAAAGAGAAGCTCATCCAGCCCTGAGTGGAGAGCTTAGGTGGTGATGTGTACATATGCGTCTGCTTGACCACCACGGCCAAGGAGTTCTCAGAGGAACTAGGGGGTTTACCCTATTTTTGTCGCTTAGGTCGACAGGTTTGTAAATGTTGGAAATGTACCCTGAAAGCATATGTAGTAGACATTGTTTTTATGAAATAAATAAATGAATTGAATTTGTTATGCATATATTTTATGGACTATATTATTCTGTGATAATATTAAGTAAATATCAGGAAAATTCCTAAGTTCATATATGTGATTTCAAACACGTATTGGTACGGGAGGATTGTGTTTGAGATAAATGAACTTGAATAGTTCGCAGTAAAATAAAGTTATGGAATCTTTAGATTAATTACTGCAAGTACGGTCCACTAGTATTATGAATACATGTGATCTATATCCGGATCACTAGTGTGGTATGACACTTTAGTGGAGGTGCTTTATATATTAGAGAATATATAGAACTGGACCAGATATGTTTATTAATACTTAGTTAAATACTGTTTCGAAGTATTAATTAAATATATCAACTGATGATCATATACAAATAGATCTTAATCCTGAAGTTACTATGAACTCCTGTTTATGTTATATGAGTTCTTTGATTCACTTGTTAGGGTCTGTCAGAATGATCAGGCTAGAAACTTTTGTTTTGGGAACTCATTAATGTAGATGGCTGGGGACATAGTATACAGATATGGAATCTATGCCTTCTCGCAAGAGATTGAATGATGGTTCTCTTAAGGGTTGACTTTTGGGACTGAAAGGTTATTGAGCTCAAATTCATAATTTAGTTATGAATTAACCTTCACTAGTAGAGTCAATGATACTTAAGGAAACAAGAGATAATTAAACGGGTAAAACGGTAATTTTATTCCCAATTAATTATGAACCATTATTAGAGGGTCAAGTTGTATGAAATGATTATATCAATGGACATTTTATGATTATAAAGTACTCAGTAAATGAAATGTCTATAATTACAAGAGTGCAGTCTCATATTCATAGTCGAATAATCATGAGATTAATAAATTAAGATTATTTAATTAAAGAGTTTAATTAATAATCTCAAATTATTGGAGCTTGGAATTATAGGTCCATAGGTCCCCATAGCGGCTCTATCAACAATGTTCAAGGTAAGAGTTGATATGAAGGGAAAATAGTTAAAGACATATTTAAAAAGAAATTTGTTCTTCAGGCCAAATATGCAATTATATGATAATAGTAATTAATTAATTACAAATTAGTTGTAGTTAACAAAATTTATTAATATTTAATTATTGTATAATTTTCAAAATTATATTAAATAATTAAATTAATTTCGAAATTTACCCTTATCCTTGATTTCATGAGGGTAGCTAGTAATGAGAGGGTGTCTTGTGCCACTTATATGTTTCGGGAGGATGCCCGAGTTTGGTGGGAGGTTATTACCCAGACCAAGAATGTTAATGCCCTGAGTTGGGAAGAGTTTCAGACTCTGTTTAATGAAAAATACTACAATGATACCATCAGGGCGGCAAAAGCTGAGGAGTTTATTAGGCTACTTTAGGGAAATTTGTCGGTCACTGAGTATGCCTTGAAGTTTGATCGTTTGGTGAAATTTGCCATGGAACTGGTGCCCACTGATGGGACCAGAAGAGAGAGGTTTTTTCAGGGGCTATAGCCCAGGTTAGCCGGTGATGTACGTATTACCACTGTGGCTGGGGTTACTACCTATGCACAGGTGGTGGAGAAGGCACTCACAGCTGAGAGTGCAGAGAACAAGATCTGGCGAGACAGTGCAACCAGAAAGGATTTTAGGAGGACAGGTTGTAATGCCTCAGATTCCCTATTATGGTTTAATGGCTGGATTAGTAGGCCGGGAGGGCCATAACTATTTAATTATGCCATTAAATGTGTTTATGCATGTTTATGAGAATTATATTATAATATGATGTTAAATGCATGCATGTGAGTCCACATTTGTTTACAGGGGTGTTTTGGTAATTTGGCCCGTTGAGGGTATAATTGAATATTTGTTTGCGTGCTTATGATATATTGTGAGACCACATTATAATGTGGATTGGTTCGAGTATTTCGACATGAGACGATCTTTAAACATGATTTATCGGTTTGGTCATAACAGGTTTGAGCTCGGGGCTCGGAGTGAGTCTCGGGGTGACATTAATGATTATAGCGTTACTGGGGATTTTAGGGTAACGAGATATGAGTTATTGGTGTTTGAGGGTATTGAGATTAGCGGGAATTGGGAAGCGTTAATTATGATTAACGGGTTAAGCGAAAAGTACCAATTTTACCCTTGGAATAGTTTGAGAAGCTTTAGTTGACTCAAGGGTATTTTGGTCATTTAAGGGTGGATATATATGATTTAAGAGGCTGTTGATTGTAGAAGTATGTGGAATAAATAGAACAAAACAGAGACTTGCTTCCTCTTCCTTCCCGTGCATCACCTTTCTCTTTTTCCTTCATTGGGGTTTTGAGTTCTAAGTGGGAATTCAACCAAGGAAACTTAAAAGCTGGGTTGGTGACTTGGTTCAGCTAGTGAGGGAAGTTCAAAACAGGTTTTAAGGTGAGTTTTGATCATTGAACTCAAGTTATGCTCTGTTTTTATCTTTAGTTTTCAGCTTTAAAGTTCTTGATGTAAGTGGGAATCAAAGGGAGTTTTAGTGTTGGTTTGATTGGGATTTGATGAGGGTGAGCTAAGGGTGTTGTTTGGGGGTTTAATTGTATGTTTGGAGGAGGATTAGAGATGGTTTGAAGGACTGGTTTGAGAGGAAATAGCATAGGGAAAAAACTGGGTTCGTGTGGCCGTTTTAGATGGTCTGGGCTGGGCGCCGCGGCGCAGCAAGGGAGCGCCGCGGCCCTTGGCGTCTGGCAGGGGGAGTCCCTCTCTGTTTGAGGGCGCGTCGCGGCGTAGCAGGGGAGGGCCGCGGCCCTTAAGGCCATTTTGACCAAAAACATGTTTTTAGCTTGGGGATTCAAACCTTAGGCCTCGGGGTTGGACCTAGTACCTGGTTGGGTAGTATTTGATGTCCCGGAGGCTAGATCTTGGTTTGGGAACCCTCAGTTATCATTTTTATTGATGAATCCTATATCTTGGTTATGACCAGGTGACCGTCAAGGAATTTAAAGGTTGATCGTTCTCAGGGGTCGTTCATACAATAATTCTCACTCGAACCAGAGGTAAGAAACATAGTGTATGAATACAGTTGCACCCTGTATAGGTATATGACATGCATGGTTTGATATTGAGGCATGTTGGTTGATATATGTGGACATGGATTGCATATTAAATGCTAGTGAACGCTGATTACCTGTTTGAGACACTGACTAGTCAGGTACCGACTCTAAAGTCGATGATCACGCATTGAATAGCTCTATGGCATTAATGCGGGACCGACCCTAAGGTCGAAGAGCTTATAAGCGCTTGCCTGGTCTATGACCAGATGTTTATAGCCAAGGTATATGACCCCGGTGACCGTTTGTCACATGGCTAAGGGACGTTGTCCATAGCTTCGACTCTAGAGTCGAGAGGAGAGGTTATGTTGGTGACCATTCACCATGCATCTGTCCTGATCAAACTTATGAAAGAACCACTCGTCAGTTAAGCCCGGGTGACCCTATCGTCACATGGCTAGAGGGAGCTATGCTCATTATTGTGACTTTTGGCTATTGTCACCTATTCGTTTGGACTGATAGTCCTGAGTGGTTATTATGATCGCTGTTGATATTATAACATGCTTTACTATGTTTTCTTGCTGGGCCTTGGCTCATGGGCGCTATGTGGTGCAGGTAAAGGAAAGGAGAAGCTTAACCAACCTGAGTGGAGAGCTTGGGCGACGTTGTGTACATACAGGGCCACTTGACCGCCACGGTCAAGGAGTTCTCAGAGGGACTAGGGGTTTACCCTATTTTTGCCGCTTAGGCCGGCGGGGACTGTAAATTTGAAACAATAGTGACTCTTTTGTATTACGAACTACTTGTAAACATTTTGAAAGGCTCATGAGCAGTTTATTTACTTAATGAAATGTATCCTTTCCTTTTTACTGGTTTTCACCTTAGCCTGATATTAGCACTTAGATCACGTTTTTAACCAAAGGACTCGGGTAGCGAGTCAAATTTCCGGTTCACTGTTCACCGTAACTATTCTGGGGTAACCAGGGCGTTACACAGGTCCTCCATTTGTGGGTTCTAGTAGGGGTATAGGCCCCAGTGAGTAGAAGAGGAAGGTTCCTGACACCTTCCCAGTTCCAAGTTCTGATAGGCGGCCTCGTGGTATTTCAATGGGTCGTCCAGGTGGTAATGAAGCCTGGAAGTCTTATCCTGAATGCCCTAGATGCAAGAGGCGTCATTTGGGGGAGTGTAGGGCAAGGGACTACTTCTCTTGTGGAGTAGTGGGTCATCTTAAAAAGGATTGCCCTAAGATCAGAAAAGAAGAACCCAGGAAAGTGGACAGCTCGGCCCCAGCTCAAGTGTTCGCATTGACACAAGCAGAAGCTGAGGCTTCTCCCTCAGTTGTTATAGGTCAGCTTCTTAGTGTTGGAACCCCTTATAATGTTTTGATTGATTCTGGTGCTACACACTCTTTTGTTGCTAGTAGTATTATTGATAGACTGTGTAGACCTTGTGATTTTTATGCTGTGGGGTTTTGAACCTTGTTGCCCACTGGAGAGTTAGTGGTATCCAGGAGATGGGTCAGATCTTTGCTAGTGACAGTGGCAGGCAGAGAGTTATCAGTGGATTTGATAGAGTTGGTTATGACTTACTTCGATATGATATTGGGTATGGATTGGTTAGCAAAGTATGAGGCAACCATTGATTGCAGAAGGAAGATGGTCACCTTTGAGCCTGAAGGTGAGGATCCTTTTGTGTTTGTTGGTGTTGTGCATGGACCTCGCATACCTATGATTTCTGTATTGAGGGCCAAGGATCTATTGCAAGGAGGTTGCATTGGATTCTTAGCCAGTGTGGTTGATACCACTCAGGTTGTGCCAGTGAGACCAGAAGAGACCAGACTTGTTTGTGAATTCCTGGATGTGTTTCCAGAAGATTTGCCAGGGTTGCCACCGTACAGAGAAATTGAGTTCGTTATAGAACTGGCACCAGGGACGGAGCCAGTGTCCAAAGCACCTTATAGAATGGCCCCAGCTGAGTTGAAAGAGCTAAAAGTACAGTTGCAAGAACTGTTGGATTTGAGTTTTATCAGACCTAGTTTCTCACCTTGGGGTGCGCCAGTTCTGTTAGTAAAGAAGAAGGATGGTTCTCTGAGGATGTGTATTGATTACAGAGAACTGAACAAGCCGACAATTAAGAACAAGTATCCTTTACCAAGGATATATGATCTGTTTGATCAATTGCAAGGTAAGAAGGTATTCTCAAAAATCGACCTTCGTTCTGGTTATCATCAGTTGAGGGTCAAGGAGGGAGACATACCGAAGACTACTTTTCGTACCAGGTATGGGCATTATGAGTTCTTAGTTATGTCATTTGGATTGACTAATGCCCCTGCTGCTTTTATGGATCTGATGAACCGAGTGTTCAAGGATTATCTGGACCAGTTTGTGATCGTCTTCATCGATGATATTCTGGTATATTCTCAGTCTGAGACAGAGCATGAGCAACATCTGAGGTTGGTTCTACAGAGACTGAGGGAACACAGATTGTTTACAAAATTCAAGAAATGTGATATCTTGTTATCTCAGGTATCCTTTCTTGGGCACATTGTCAGTAAGGAGGGGATTAAGGTAGATCCAGCAAAGATTGAAGCGGTTAGAGATTGGCCAAGGCCAAAGAATGCTTATGAGGTTAGAAGTTTCCTTGGATTGGCAGGTTATTATAGGCGTTTCGTGGAAGGGTTCTCAAAGATTGCTTCTGCATTGACTGAGCTGACACGCAAGAGCCAGAAATTTGTGTGGTCAGATAAGTGTGAGAACAGCTTCCAGGAACTGAAGCAGAGATTGGTTACAGCTCCGATTCTGAGTCTCCCGACAGATCAGGAGAAGTTTTTGATTTATTGTGATGCTTCTCATCAGGGTTTGGGTTGTGTTCTGATGCAATCAGAGAAGGTAATTGCTTATGCTTCTCGTCAGTTGAAGGAGTATGAAAAGAGATATCCCACTCATGATTTAGAGTTGGTGGATGTGGTCTTTGCTTTAAAGATACGGAGGCATTATCTTTAGGGAGAGAAGTGCGAGATCTACACAGACCACAAGAGCCTGAAATACTTCTTCACCCAGAAAGATTTGAATATGAGGCAAAGGCATTGGCTGGAGTTAGTAAAAGATTATGATTGTGAGATTTTGTATCATCCAGGAAAAGCCAACGTGGTAGCTGATGCTTTAAGCCGGAAGGGTCCGGGACAGATTTATGGTATGAGGCTGATAGCCAGAGAATTAGCAGATGATATGACCAGAGCTGGTATAGAGTTGCTGGTGAGCCAGTTGGCTAATATTACGCTACAGTCTATGCTGTTGGAGAGAATTAAGGAGGGTCAGTTGAGTGATCCACAGCTGATCAAGATTAGAGAGGATGTTCTGGCTGGAGCATCCAGAGATTATACAATGTTTGAGTTAGGCTTGTTGAGATACAAGTGGCAGATATGTGTTCCGTTAGACACTGCTTTGAGGCGAGAGATTCTGGATGAATCTCATACTACACCTTACTCTTTGCATCCAGGCACCACGAAGATGTATCAGGATGTGAGATCGTTGTATTGGCGGCCAGGGATGAAGAGAGATGTAGTAGAATATGTGGCTAAGTGCTTGACATGTCAGCAGGTTAAGGCTGAGCATCAGAGGCCGGCAGGGTTATTGCAGCCTCTGGATATCCCAGAGTGGAAGTGGGAGGACATCACGATGGATTTTGTGGTGGGCTTACCCAGGACTGTTGGTCAGCATGATTCTATTTGGGTGATAGTGGATCGCTACACTAAGTCAGCTCACTTCTTGCCGGTGAGGAATACTTATACAGTTGATCAGTATGCAGATCTCTATGTGAAAGAGATTGTGCGCCTCCATGGAGCACCTAGGTCGATCGTGTCAGATCGGGACCCTACTTTTACTACCAAGTTCTGGGGGAGTTTGCAGAAGGCCATGGGGACACAATTGAAGTTCAGTACTGCTTATCATCCTCAGATAGATGGGAAATCTGAGAGGATGATCCAAATATTGGAAGACATGTTGCGGGCATGTGTGCTGGACTTTGGTGGATCTTGGAGTAAGTACTTACCTTTGATAGAGTTTTCCTACAACAACAGTTATCAGTCTACCATTGGGGTTGCACCTTATGAGATGTTGTATGGTAGGAAGTGCATATCTCCCATTCATTGGGATGAGATAGGTGAAAGGAGATACTTGGGTCCTGAGGCAGTTCAGAGGACCAATGAGGCCATTGAGAAGATTAGAGCTCAGATGCTCGCTTCTCAGAGTAGGCAGAAGAGCTATGCAGATCCCAAGCGCAGGAACGTGGAGTTCCAAGTGGGAGACTATGTCTTACTTAGAGTCTCACCATGGAAAGGGGTGAGAAGGTTTGGGAAGAAGGGCAAGCTGAGCCCTAGATTTGTAGGTCCATTTGAGATCCTGGAGAGGGTTTGTCAAGTGGCTTACAGGTTGGCTTAGCCTCCGGCATTGTCAGACGTGCATAATGTATTTCATGTTTCAGCTCTTCGAAGGTATGTATCTGATGTGAGTCATATTTTGAGTTATGAAGATCTGGAGCTTGAGCCAGATCTCTCCTTTGAGGAGTAGCCAGTTCAGATACTTGACAGAAAGGATAAGGTCCTCAGGAATAAGACGATACCTTTGGTTAAGGTATTATGGAGGAACAACAAGGTCAAGGAAGCGACCTGGGAGCTTAAGTCAGATATGCAGAGTCAGTATCCCGAGCTGTTCAGGTAAATTTTGAGGACGCAATTTCTGTAAGGAGGGGATAGTTGTAATGCCCCGAAATCCCTAATGCGATTTAATGGCTGGATTAGTAGGCTGGGAGGGCCATAACTGTTTAATTATGTCATTAAATGATAATATGCATGTATATGTGAATTATATTATAATATGATGTTAAATGCATGGATGTGGGTCCACGTTTAATTACATGGGTGTTTTGGTAATTTGGCCCGTTGAGGGTATAATTATATATTTGTATGCATGTCGGTGACATATTGTTGAGACCACATTATAATGTGGGTTTGTTCAAGCTATTTGGCATGAGACGATCTTGGATTAATAATTAGCGGTCTAGTCATAATAAGTTTAAGTTCGGGGCTCGGGATGAGTCTCGGGGTGATTTTAATGATTAGAGTGTTACCGTGAATTAAAGGGTAACGGGATATGGATTATTGATGTTTGAGAATATCGAGAATAGCGGGAATTGGGGAGCGTTAATTATGATTAACAAGATAGGTGAGAAATACCAATTTTGCCCTTGTGAGCCTTTAGAAACCCTTAATTGATCTAGGGGTATTTTGGTCCTTTCACCCCTAGGATGGATATAAGCCATTTATGGCTGTGGAAAGGTAGTGAAAACAGAGTATAGTTCAAGAGCTTTCCCGTACCTTTTCTCCTTCAGTTTTCTTTGGGATTTTTGAGCAATTCTTGAGGATTCAAGCTTGGGAAGTAAGCCTTGGGATTTTGTGTAACGCCCTGGATAGCCAAGACCGTTACACTATGTGTTTGTAAAGTGTCAGACTTGCTAATCAAGTCATTTAATTTAAAGCGTGTCATCGAAACTGTAAAGGAACTAGGGTTTAAAATGTTTTGGTCTCAAAAGCCACATTTTCATTAAGAAACACTATCTGTTTACACGGGATCCCAAAAATACAAGTTTAAGGATCGTTTACAAAAATTATAAGGTTCAGATACAATAACCAATCATACTAAGGCAAAACAAACAGTCAGGTAATCCCTGTCCTGATCCACTCCTCGACCATGGTGATCGAACAGCTGGCTATGTACATTCAACCCCGCAGCCCTCCACCTCAGGATTGGTCCAACCTACCCTTGCCTTTACCTACACCACGTAGCACCCGTGAGCCAAGGCACAGCAAGAAAACACAACAACAGTGCATAAGCAATCAACAGACAAGTCAACATCGCATACTACTTCACATAATCTCAACCATCTAATCATTCAGTATAGTCAGGTATTCAACATACTAAGCATACCAACTCATATCATATATCACTGCACAATTGATAACTAGGGCTAGCGCTCTCAGGCTGCTCCCTACGTTATCCCACTGACTCCGGCCCGCTTAAACCGAGCTCAGTGAATATTAAGCTGTCCTCGGCTACCAGTGGCCAAGCCGCGCCCTATGCGCAAATATTATGTACGGCCCTCTTAGGCCGCTTTTACATGTCCCATGGCGTAATACCATCAATGACACGATACAAGTATCGGGAGCACTTAGTCCCATCACAAACATATAACTAGGTGCAGTTTTCTTACCTTTCAATTCACCAGCTTTGATCCCCCGACTCCTTGAGCACGATCCCCCTTGAGCCCTAGCGCTCACCTAAACACAACCATGGGCCAAAGTCATCATAAATCCTCAAGTCCAAAACCTAGCCTCGAGGCCAATCCCGAGCCCCCGAGAGGTCCTAGTTCCACCAAACAAGGTGATGGAATCAAACCCCAAACCCTAGGTCAAAAGCCCTTGCAAACAACCCTAAAATCCCCTTCAGAAGGCAGGGTAGCGCTACAACGCTCATGGGAGGGCGCTACAGCGCTACAAACAGAAGCAAAATCCCCTCAGCAAGCTTGGCCTAGCGCTACAGCGCCCAAAGGCTAGCGCTGTAGCGCTAGTCACAGACTGGCCAACTCCGAGCTTTCCCTTCCTGCGATTTCCTCGAACCAACTTCAACCAAAACTCTTCCAAATCTTCCCAACCTCAAAAACAACCTTATGACCATATTCCACTCATCCCAAGCACCCCAAATACCTAAAACTCAAGCACATGCATCCCCAAACTCAAAATTCACCATAGCCACTTCTAGACACTAAAACTCAGCAGAAACCAGTTGAACATCAAAGTTAGAGTTTAGATTTTATACCTTTGTTGGGATTTTGACCACAAGTTGCCTCTAGACTTCCTTGGCTTGCTCCTCCTCAGCCTTAGGCCTGAATTCCCTAAAGTTCCCATCCAATTCAACTTAAACACCATAGCTCAAAAACCAGAAACAGAAACTGAAGAACTCTAAAGTCTTACCTCAAGTGTTAGTGAATCCTTGCTTAACCTCTGCCAATTCTCCAAACTTAGCTTAGAATTCTTGATTCTTAGTTTATCCCAGCTCTCCTCTGAGCTTTGCTCCAGAAATCCTCAAGAAACAAATGAAGGAAATATAAACCGACCTAGAAAACTCTCTCTGTTTTCTCCCCTTTCTTTTCCCTTCCTTTTCCTTCTTTTTCAGACTTCTATACTTCTCTACAATTCCCACTAACATAAAGCCTTAGTAATACTTAACTCCTGTAAGCCAAATGACTATTATGCCCTCCCTATTAAGTCTAAACCCTTGAATCCACTTAAGGGCATTTTAGTCATTTTACCCAATTCCCGCTAACTCCTCGAGTGTCTCTAATATTTCCCGCTTAACTCCCGATACCTAACTAATCACCAATAATATTCCTCAATATCAAGATAGACTCCAGTATATTCGCTAAATTCCCATTTATACCCCTAAGCTCACCCTAAGCCAGGTATAAATCCCCGCCATGACTTTTTCGCTACTTTGCTCACTAGGATCCTCTCGAGTCACAGATCACAGATATATCCACATAATAATATGGTCTCGACAATTATCACATATATCAAAGCAGTTATGCCCATAATGGCCAAAATTACAATTATGCCCTTCTAACCTAATCAGAGCCTACATGCATACTAATACACATAGTCATGCATCTCAGATATTCAAGTAATCATATAACATGCTTTAAATCATAATCATGCATCTTAATCATTAAAATCACACATAATTCCCATTATGCCCTTCAGGCACTCTAATCAAGGCCCTTAAGCCTTATTAGCGAATTTGGGTCGTTACAGTTTGGGAGTGTATTCCACCATTGAAGAGCATCATAATCTGAGCTTCAGGTAAGTTTATAGCCATTGAATTCCCTGGTTTGCCCTGTTTTAGTTCTGGTTTTCAGTTGGGGTTTCTAGATTGAATGCTTGGTTTTGTTGGGAGTTTTGGCTAGGGTTCTTGTGGTTGTGATGTTTGGGGTATGTGAGGATGGTTTTTGGGTTCATTTGGCATCAAAAATGGGATTTGGAAGCATTGGAATCGAGTTAGAACTGAAGGAGTCGAAGAAGGAGGTTTTAGGGGAAAGCTGGTCTGGGGGTAGCGCTACAGCGCCCATCATAGGGCGCTATAGCGCTACACATGATGCTTTTAGGCGGTTTGGGGGTTCTGAGTATAGTGCTAGGGCGCTAGGGAGCAGCGCTGTAGTGCTACTCTGTTCCTCCAGAATCCCGTTTTGAGTGTTTTTAAGGGTTTTTGGCTTGGGGTTTCAATCCTTAAGGCCCGGGATCGAATCTGCTCACTGTGTGGGCATGTTTCGAGGTCCCGAGAGTGGGGTTTAGGTTAAGACCCTTTCATTGTTGATTTTCCTTAATGGAGGTTATATTGGTTGTGATTAGGTAACCGCTAAGGGACTAAAAAGTTGATCGTTCTCAGGAGTCGTTCGTATTATATTTCTCGCTCGAACTGGAGGTAAGAAAACTGCACCCTGTGTATATGATATGCATGATTGTTGTTGAGGCATGTTGGTTGATAAATGTGGACATTGATTGCATATTAAATGCTAGCAGATATTGTTTACTTGTGTATGGCACTGATTTGTCAGGGACGGCCCTGGTCGCGTATCACTGACCTAAGAGTCAGAAATGGAATAAGCGTCCTGAACGCAGGGCCGAATGAAGATTAGATCTAATCGATATCAGCGTTGAATGACTCTAAGGCATTAATGCTGGACCGACCCTAAGGTCGATGAAACTTATAAGCGCTTGACTAGTCTAAGCTAGTTACTTAGAGCTAGGGCCTAAGGCCTAGGTGACCGTTTGTCACATGGCTAGGGAATGATGTTCCAGAGTTATGACTCTATAGTCATGAGGAAGGTTATGTTGGTGACTAGTCACCATGCACCTATCCTATTTAAGCTAGTGAAATGTTCACTTATTTGTTAAGCTCCGGTGACCCTATCGTCACATGGCTAAAGGGAGCTGTACTCACCTTAGTGACTTTTCCTCTGTCACGTACTTGTTTTGGACTGAAAATCCTGGATGATTTTTACGATCATTGTTGAAATTATATCATGCTATACTGTTTTTTCTTGCTGGGTCTTGGCTCATGGGTGCTATGTGGTGCAGGTAAAGGGAAAGAGAAGCTCATCCAACCTTAAGTGGAGAGCTTAGGTGGTGATGTGTACATATGCGGCCGCTTGACCACCACGGCCAAGGAGTTCTCAGAGGAACTAGGGGGTTTACCTTATTTTTTCCGCTTAGGTCGGCGGGTTTGTAAATTTGAAATAGTAATGACCTTTTTGAGTTGTAAATAACTTGTAAATGTTTCTGATGGGCCCATGAACAGTTTTATGTATTTAATAAAATATATCCTTTCATTTTGATTGGTTTTCCACCTTAGCCAGTTAATAACACTTAGATGCACATTTTTAACCAAAGGACTTCGGTAGCGAGTCAAATTTCTGGTTCACCGTAACTGTTCAGGGGTAACCAGGGCGTTACACCAATCCAAATCGTGCCCCCGGATTTATCAACTTGTTAAAAATTCCTTTGAATTATTCACATTACTGAAATGTGAGACTTCCCTCCAGTTTCGCAAACGAAATGGTGATGTGGCAGCTTGAGCACCGCTGTGTTATTGCCACATCAATGCCTCGTTTATAATTTAAAGAATAAATAGGATTCTTGTCCCTCGAACTATTACCATTACCAAATCGTGCCCCCAAGTTTTAAAAATTTAAATTTAAACAATCTTTTGAATATTTAAAAAAGGAGAAAAAAACCCATTAAACTAAAAATCAATTGAAATTGAAAAAAAAATGATACTGAAAAAAATTGGCTTAGGTGTTGGACATGCGTCTGAGTGAGCTTGAAGTTGGCTGGGTAGCGACATCATTGACAGATTGGGCTCATGCGGGTTCCTTTTTCTCTGCCCATCTCATATCTATTTTCTCTTTCATTTGTTGAGTGTCCTAGGGGATTTAAATGGTACAAGAGTGTGAGAAAAAGAATGGCAAATATGAGTTTTTCGTTATGTTGTTAATATCATATTAAAATGTGTATTGTTCCAGGTTATTTTCAACTTGTTGGCAACGTCAGCAAATGACGACATGTGGCAGGAAGTATGATAGGTTTCCCAAAGAGTCCTCGGAGCAGTGATCTGTCGACATCATACTAGCGAGCCCCCGTCTCCTCAGTTCCCGAGGAAAGGTCTCACGAACTCCCACAAACCCCCAATGATTGACTTCTCATGAGGGTTCCGAAGTGAGGCCTTTTTATAGTGACTCCCCGGGGGGCCGAGCACTCCCCATAAAGATTCTGCGAGATTCTTGGAGATTCGGGGAACCACTTTCTTCGGAGGTGGTCCCCATCACCTTTTCTGTTGGAGATTTCGGGACCACCTATTTTTTAGGTTAGATCACCACCCTATGGGCTTGTGATAGAATAGCATGTGTAATGTATCTTTTTGTATTCTGAATATTCCCCAAAGAATAAGGGAGGATTTGCATTGTAATAAAGGTTGAAAACCTATCACTCACCCCTCAGACCGACTCTAAATAAGACCTAAGGGGATCATTTGTAAGGATCTGAAGCCCTATTTTCTGGACGCCTATTTACCTTGGAGCAAGATTATCATCCACCCAAGTTGTAACCCTAAAGAAGCTTCCTATTTTGGCTAGATTTTACAATACAAGTGACTCGTGGACTAGGCCTCGTTAACGGTCGAACCACGTAAAAATCCCATAGCTCATTATTTCTTTTCTATCATTTTCTGTTGTTTATTGAGTTGATGGAAATTCTAGTCAACATGTATGAATTTGAGATATTTAAATTTCGATTTGTATATGTTGTGATAATTTTTTTTTTTGGTTGAGTTTTTATTGTGATAAATTGATGAGTGCTGTTGAGATTGTTTGATTTGTGCAAAAGTGAGGGAAAATGAAAGAAAATAAGAAAAAGTGAAAGAAAATTTGAGAAAATTTTAATGTAGTTTTGTTTTTATCTATTTTATTTTTTAATTTTGTATGATTTAATTTAATTTAAATGGATTTTTAGTTTAATATCTTTTATCTTTTCTTTTTAATATTCAAAATTGTTGACCCTTGTTTTGGTCAACTCACGGAGTCAAAAAGCTTGATGTGGATAGATGTGTTGGAATGAATATAATGGCAAAAAAAGTAAAGGACACAAGAAATTATAGTGGTTCGGCCCCAAGAACTGGTAATGACCTACGTCCACTTAAGCTATTATTGATATGAGATCTCAAAGGAGTGATCAAAGAACTAGGGTTCTCCGAGTTTCACAAACCTGAGAGAGATAAACAGTACAATCGTAATACAATAGCTCTAATTCTCTCGTAAGTATGTAATTTTAATTAAGCGAAAGCCAAAAGTCCCTCCCTTGAGCTATCTTTATCTATTTATAGGCTAAAGGAGGATTACATCAATTTGTTACAGATATTCTCTCCTAATTAATCGAATAATCAGGAATCATTGGAGACAATCTCGGAATTGATTATGATCTCTACAAGATTATCTTGAAATATGCGGAATGTATGACCATGCTGGTCGTGAGAAAAACTCAACTGCCACGCCTGTAATGCCTTATTGGTCGATACTCTAGTAGAACTCTGCCAGGTGTCAGCCATGTGTTCAAAATCGCCTGCCACGTCACCCGTGCCTATTTTTTGGATAACATTTGCCCCCCAAGTTCATTTATTATGACCAACAATAAATAAACTTTAAGGAAAATGACTCTTCGATTGCCCCACCGGATCTGTCAGAGGAGTTCGTGCAACCTTGGGGAAAGTAACCTACCCCTGTCCAATCACGACTTTTCGGTTCCCAAGTAACCTATTGACGGCTATCACCCTTCCCCATGCTTCGAAAAGAGGAAACTGATGATTACTTCCTCTTTCATGCCACAGACAAAAAATATATATATCCTTCTCATAGTCTTCTTTTCCTTTTTACGCAAGTTAATTCTCCTTCAAGAAACCCTAAAATCAAAACCTTCATTCTCTCTGAAGACCATCTTTCAGCGTTTCAAGAACCAGCCGTCTGTTCGTCTTCGCTTGAAGCTCTTTCAAACCTCCACGATCTTTGCTTTGGTAAGTTTCAGAACCTTTATGCTCTTTTATTTTTGCCGTGTATGCCTCTGTGGGTTAATTGTTAAGTTCTGGTGTTGTCTGTGTTTCTGAGTTGAGATGCATGAAAGTAGGGGATTTATCGGGTGATAGTAGATAGGATGATGTTTCTTTTCCATTTAGAAGTTACGAGTTAGTTTGATAGCCAAGAACATAAATTTAGGACGTAAAACCGAAATAAAAATTCGATTTTTATGCTAGTTGAAAAACTGAGTTTTTCCCGCCCTTAAAGGAGTTGAAAAAGCTTTTTCAAAAACTTTTTACTTTCACTTTTTGATCTGATTTTCAAACTGTTCGTGTGAAAAAATTAATTTTTTGTTAGAATGCTGTTGTATAAAAGTTTGACTTTTATACACGACCAGCGTTATTCTACCAAACTTTCTAGATTCTCCATCCTCACCTCCCCATTTTTCTGTTCGTAGATTTTAATGCCAGATTTGTGAGGAGGTGAGCGGCCAATCGACGACGATCTTCTTGCCCAACTGCTTAAAGGCGAAGAACAGGCGGCTGAGCGTGTTCACGAGATCCCATTCTCAAGACCTTCTTCCTCTAGATCCAACCATCACCACCTAAAATGGCCCGCTCTAAGTCTCCAGGCAAAAAGAAACCAAACCCTGAAAACAATCCAAATCCTCTTGCTCAGCCTGATTCGCAGGCTAGGGTTCCCTCGACCAGTGGTCGAGAAAACATTGCCCCGGACCCTCGCATTCAGGTCAGGGCTCGCCCTCGGCATTCAAACCTTCCTGATGTTGAGTGGTATCTTTCTCCCACCAGCCAGGTGACTCCCTGGATGCTTGCCAATCACCTTAGGAAGTATCCTCTCACCGGGGTCAATCTCAAGATCCCTGCTGCTGACCAGAGGGCTAATTTGCCTGGGGGCGTCTACAGCGCCTGGTCGAGGTACCACATAGAGGCGGGGGCTACCCTTCCTCTACATCCGTTCTATCAGGGGGTGGCAAACTACTTTGGTGTTGCTCCCTTTCAAATTACTCCAAATGGATATAGAATGCTCGCTGCACTCTATATCCTTTACAAACTCAAAAAATGGCCAGAGCCTACTCCCCACGAGGTCAACTTCCTTTTTGACCTTAAGTCCAACCCTCAACAGTACGGGACAAACTTTTTTCACTTTTGTCACCAGGAAACAACTCGCACGTTCCTGAGTGACACTACCCATATCTCCAACGTGGGGAAATACAATCAGGAGTATTTCCTTACGCCAGACATGACTACGAACAAATTGGCCTTCACTCGAGGAGGTAAATTTCCTTTCCCACTGGTCGCTACTTTTCTTAGCAAATTTCTTTGTATTTCTCTAAAGTATCTTGTGCCTTTCAGGACCATGGTTACGCCCGAACCCAACACCAGACATGGTGTTGAGGTCCAACACATTGGCCAGGATGGCTGATGCTGAAAAAAGCGTTAAGTCTCTGGTCACTGATGAAAACCTGAGGCTGTCTGGCCTCCTGACTCCTCATCAGGAGACGAGGGAACCCGTGGTGGCAGACGCCACTGCCGAGGGGGCATCCCGAGCAGCAACCCCCAGCGTCTCCTCCTCGAAGGAGACCGACTGGGGTTACGATCAGGGAATCGACTGGCACTCCCTCAGTAGAAAGGCCTTCTGCCCCCCAAGGGAAGGGGAAACAAAAGGCAGCAGAAGTTGTCGTAGACTTGGATGGGTCTTCAGACGAAAACGCAACTGTTATTTCGCTTTTAAATAGCTTGCCAATTCCCTATCACTTATTTGACGGGGACGGCAATTTTACGTATACTCCAAATCTAGGGCTAGACTTCTTCGTGCCAGAGAGTGAGTGTATGACTAGTAGAGTCATTAGTGTAGCGACAAGTAGTAGTAGCTCGTGTATTGGAATTTGTGATTTTCCTTACTTCTTTTCTGATGTACCGTCATTTTTCATCTATCTTTATCTTACTATCTGCATGCTTTTTCTGCAGAAATGGCCTCCCCCAATGTTTTCGACTTATACCAGACTCAGGATGAGGAGGAGGTTCCCCTGGTCCGACGGAGGAAATCGGCCAGGAGACACGATGACGAATCTAGCCAAGCACCCTCGGCCAAGAAGGGTCGAGCAGCTGATCCTTCCAAGGATGGGCCCTCTGGCCAACCTTCTTCTCAACCACCTGCTACTGCTGAGAAGGAAGTCCCGCCTACCGCCATAAACCCTTCGCTTGCGGTTCAAAAAGAACAGGCCCAGCAAGACGAACTTCCTGGGGCCAGACTCTCGATCTGTTCCCTGCGATCAACAAAAGATCGCCTTGCTCATATCCTGAAGCATGACCATTGCAGGGAGGCAATGGTCGAGGCTGAGAACATGGGGGTCGATCAGATCCTCAACAGGGCTCTTAACGAAGAGGCCAGTGTAAGTACTATTTCTCTTTTTGTGATCTTTATTTTTATTTTTCCTTCTTGTAATATAGCATAACTCTTACTCTTTGACTGCAGGCCATGCTGACAATGATCGCGGCTCATACTCGTGCTAGCACTAGCATCGAGCAGTCTCGGGTGAAGGTCATCGAGGAGCTTCAAGCCACAGAGGCTAGGCATGCTGGGGAGTTGGAAATAGTCACCCAGCAGAAGGATGCCTTGGTGGCAAAACTGGCAGAGAAGCAAGCTTCTCAGGAAACTCTCCAGAAGCAGAGGGATGACTACCTGGAGTCCAGCCGAATCCAATGGTGTGAAGTCAAGAAACTTAGGGAGGAGCATCTCGCTAAGGACGTGACCATTGCTGTTCTTAAAAGCCAGGTGGAACAGCTTAAGCTCACCAATGCCAAGGACATGGGGAGGTATAAGAACGCAACACTTCGGTGTTTCTATGATTTTTGGAAACACAACCAAAGTGCCGATTTCAGCTACCTCCCAGAAGACGCTAGGAAGGCCGAGCTGGCCCGCTGCACTGCTCGGTTAGCTGCCAAAGAGAGAGCTAGGGTCCCTGCTTCCCCAAGCATTCAGCCAGCCGCCGAAGTGGAGGGAGGAGAAGCTGGAGAGGACGTGGTCGATCAAAATGCTCCAACGGATCCTCTTGCTCCTCAAGCTCCTTAGAGTTTTTTGTTCTTTTACTTTTCTTTAATTACACGACCTATGGGTCGTGATGTAAAGACTATGATTTTTCTTTGGTTTTGCTGCATGGGCAGCATATTTTTCTTTTACATTTGAACAATTACATCCAAGCAGTACTGCTTGCGGTGTAAAAGAATTCCCTTTGATATTATAATATTTCTGCTTATTATAACATCTGTTCGCATGACCGAACTTAGCATAGTAATTTGGCTTGATTTAACAAAATATAAAATTTGAAAAATACTCTAAGTACCGTAGCATGCTTTTGTTAGGAGTGTGTCCTAAAAGCATGTAAAGACATTTGTTTTTTCTGTGAATAAATAAATACAATGTTTTATTATTATTGTCATATTTAGATTGTTAAATTATTGTTTGAATAATTTTGTAAATATCAGAAAAATTCCATATTCATTATTGAGGATGTGATCTTGTATTAGTACGAGAGAATTAAGATCACATGAATGAATAAAAATAGTCAACAACAACAAATTAAAGTTATGGAATTCTTTAATTGGAGTTGTAAGTACGGTTTACTGAGTATCATAATGATACAAATAATCTAGATTCGGATTATTGATGTGGAAAGACATCTCGGTAAATGTGCTTTATATAATATGATTATATATGACATGGACCGATATGAATTAAAGTCTTTATCCAAAAACCATTTAACAATAAAGACTTGTAATTCATATCATAACTGATGATCATTTATAGATCAACCTAAATCCTGAGTGTTCATGAACTCCTGTTCATGTTTATTATAATCTTTTGATTCATTCGTTTAGGTCTCTTCAAAGAATGAGGCTAATGACTTTTGTTTTGGAGATTTAATATCATGGGTGGCTGGGAACATGTATCAACAATACGGAATCTAATCTTTCCTAACGGATCGTATATTAGTTCTGTTATCCCCAAAAAATGGAGATCGATGACGTGGAAATAGAGGTGACAAGTGGCAGTACATGTTCCGTAAAAGACACATTAAATAGTCAATAAATACATTGACTCCTGAGAGTTGTGATAAAGTGACCCGGTAGACTGGTGAAGAGTTTTGACTGCTTGAGAAGTGTCATGACCGACCAGGCATGACCTTGTCCAACCAGTCACGTGTTTGTCTGCCCAGGAGTGACATTTTCCTACCAGCATGCACATGTCCTACCAGCACTGGCATGCTAGAGGAGAGTGCCATGTTAGACGAGAGACATGGCATGCTAGAGGAGAGTGCCATGTTAGAGGAGAGACATGGCATGCTAGAGGAGATTGCCATGTTAGAGGAGAGACATGGCATGCTAGACCAGAGAGAACATGCCATGTTAGATGAGAGGAGTGCATGTCCTACCACCATGCGCATGTCCTACCAGCACTTACGTATGTCCAGTATGCATGTGTCCGATCAGCACTTGCATGTCCTACCAGCACTTGCATGTCCTACCAGCAAGTGCATGTCCTACCAGTAAGTGTATGACCGACCAGTATGTGTATGTTCGACCAGAGTGGAGGTAATGTGGATCAACCAGATAGAGGAGGACTAAGTCAAGATTCCCAGAAACGGCTTCAACAAGAACCGGTCTTGCCACACACGGGAATATCTCATTTTCCCCCATAAATTGGGGGTTTTGTTACATTTTGAATGTTTTTTGTAATTTAAATGTAATAAATATAATAAAATATCCCGATTCTAGGGGATATTAGATGTATGATCCTAAGCCTATAAATATATGACTTATGGGATCAGAAATGGGCTTCTTCTTTGGAGACTTTTTGGGAAATTTTGGGTCTGAGTTTTCTAGAGAGAGAAAGTGCTTGTATCTAGAAAAATTCTTGTAATCTGTACTGAAGAAACTCAGTTGGCTCAGTTCATCTGATCTTGAGTACAGATCTATAATCACAACTCTAAGTGGATTAGGCCATTACCAACATATTGGGGCTGAACCACTATAAAAATTGCTGTGTTATTTACTTTATGTTCAAAACCGTCTGTGTCGTTTAAATTCTCCTGAAGGTTTTATCATTTTTGACGTTCTCACGTTGTTGGCCAAAAACGCGGTCAACAAGTTCCCTTAAGGGTTAATTCTGGAACTGAATGATTTTGAGCTCAAATCTATAATTAGATTATAGATTAATTATTCACTAGTGAATTAATGGTACTTAAGGAATAAGAAGTAAATTAGAAAGGTTAAATGGTAATTCTCCCATTCTAATTTATGAACTAATTAATTAGAGGGTTGAACTATTGTAAGATGGTTATATCAATGGACGACTTAAGAAAAAGATTTCTGTAAAAGTATATCTATAACATAAAGAGTGCAATTCTGAATTTAAAGTGGAGTAATATCAGAATTAATAAATTAACTATTATAATTAAAGAGTTTAATTATTTAGTTTCAATTTATTGGAGCTTAATGTTATAGGTCCATGGTCCCCGAAATGGCTCAAACAATCACTGTCAAAGGCAAATACAAAAAATTGGCAAAAAGAACTTATGTGATAAGTAAAATATTTTTCTATGTATCAAACATAATTATTGTTTAATTATGTGTAATTAATTAATTATTTGATTTAACAAAAATATAATTAATTTTGAATTAATTTATTTTTGGGATTTGTGGTATTTAAATAATAATAAAAATTGGGAAAAATCACATGTCTGCACAGGCATCTGGTACACGTGTGGCACAGTGCACATGCACTGTGCTACACGCATAAGAGATGGACTTAGTCTCTTGATTCCACAATTTTAGTTATTTAAATATTAAATAAATAATGAGATATTTTAATTTGATTAAAATATTATTATTTAAACAAAAATATGATAACTGATCAGTTATTTTGAATTTGTTTAAAATAACAAATATTTTAATATATTGGATATTATTAAATATTGGATATCAGTTTTCACAGAACGTAATTTTTCAGGGATAGAAAAATATCTAGGATTCTCTCAGAGAAAAGAGAACAGTGACAAAAACAAAGGTCATTGTTCTTCACAAAACCTAGGTCCAAACTTTATCAGATCTCATGTGTTGAGAACATCTGATAAATAGTTATTGTCTATTATTTGTATAGCGAGCCCACACTCGTTCTTTGTGTGACTGAGAACATTTTGGAAGATCTTGGTGTGAGATCTCAAGGATTCAGCCATACGAAAAGATAGCAGCAAGGAAGGACCTGAGGTAATTTTTTCTATTCTTGTCCTTGATTCAATATATATATGAGTGTGAAGAAGTAGATCTAGAAATCTTATGGGATTAATCTGACAATTTGATTGTTGTTCTGCTGCGCATAATCTCTGATTTGATCAATAAAAACCAACATATGGTACCAGAGCAATCTTCACATATATATGTATTAAATCTGTGTGGGTTTAATTTTATGCATTTATTTATTTTGATGAATGAATGGATGGCTTAATGTGATTGAATGCGTGGGAATGTTGAATCGTTAATTGTGTGGTGGTTTTGGGTTAGGATTTGTTTATGATTAGATCATTGTGTAAGCCATTAAAGGGCATAGGATTTATGTAATTTTATTTGGTTTTCGATACCATAAAATTGCAATTCTGATCACACAAAAGTCAGAACGGAGCCCGGGATTCAGAACTCAGCCACCGCACCTCCGAGACCGACCTCCGAGCCGCTGCCAGATGTCGTACAGACGGCCGTACGGACGTGTCCGTACGGTCCAGCCCCGGCGGCCCCGTTTTGATGCCGTGTGTCCCCGCCTGACGGTCCAGAATTTATTTTTATTTTTTCTGAAATTAATCTGTTATTTTTAAAATTTTAAAATGTTTAAATATCCTATTTTTGAAATTTGATATTTAAATAATGAGATATTTTTGTTGTCTTAACAAACTTTTTTGAATATCTTATTTAAAATTTATTTTTCCAAAATAACAGATTTTAATTTAAATTTATTTCAATTTTAATTAAAAGTTGTTTTAATTAAAAAGAAAAATAAAAATAATGATTATTTAAAAGTTTGTTTTAATTAATCAAAATAATTTGAAAATTGTTTTCTTATTATTATTCTGGACCAACAATGCCACATATCCTACCGACAGTAAAGTAAAGAAGCTCGATGGAGATCAAGGCAGTTTTATTTTATTTATTATAATTTTATAAAGTGGTTGTAAAATTAGAAATACCCAAAAGCACCCGGTTCAACATTTATTGTTTATTTAAATAATTATTTTCATGTGGTTAATGTGATTGATAACATGTTCATGCATTGTATGCCATACATGAAAACCCACACAGTTATAATCATGCATCTCATTAGTAGAAACATGATTATTAGGATTGTCCTATATGTTTATATGAATTGTTTTGTGAAATCAATTGCATATAAATTACTTAGTTTTATTTTGAAAACTTGGTAAAATATCACACCATTTTTTTTAAGTCTTTATGACTTAATTTCTTTAAACCAACTTTATTTTAAAAAGTGTTTTTTAGTAAAGTTTAGATGAACATGATTGGTAATTTAAAATTGGACATGGACCTAGAAACTCGCTTTCTTTCCAATTTTAATTGTGTTCATAAAGTTTAAAGAAACTATAATTAATTTGGAATTAATTAGGTTAAAAACACTTATTTCAAAATAGTGAGTGGGAGAGGGTTGATATCTCAAACATAACCCATGGTCTCTATTATTAATATAACACCGTGAGATATGAATAGCGCCTCGCGACGACTTTGTTTTCGTCCCCCTAAGGAAGGTGTCTGGACATATCAATAGCAAGGTTATATTTCTTACATAGATAGGAACTAATGATGTATTTTAGGCTTGACCGACCCTAAGGTGGCATGACCTAAGTTAAGTCATGAACTCCGAAATAATGGGTTACACTCACAAAGTTATGATTAAGCTTGAGAGTGGATAATCATAACTTGACCAAACTAAGCGATACTTTAATGTTTAAAAGAGAAAATAAAGAGTTATTTTAAGTATTAAACAATAAAGATAAGAATGTCTTATAAATTCTCTAAAATTAATTTGACCGACCCTAAGGCGGCACTTTAATTGTTAGAAAATTTTATCGTGGAAATTATTTTTTATTTTATGTGTTTTAATTGTGCTCGTGCATCACGTTTAATTTCTGAAACTTTGATATTTATTTTTCTAAATATAATAATAATATTTATTTGTACTTATTTATTACCAGAAAAATGTCTATTGGTGAATTACCCACCGATGCCTTTCTCAAATCCTTGGTTTTTGAACCTGGAAATATGAAATACTGGTTTCGAGGCATGTTGACTATTTTTTCTTATAAGAAGATGATGTCAACTGTCTGTGAAAAACCTCCAACAGAACCACCTCTGGCTACTAGCTATGAAGCAGAAGAAAAATATGCAGATTGGATGAAATCCGATCGTATGGCACGTTATTGCATGCTTTCAACCATGCCTGACGAAACAAAGGAAAAATATATACACTATGACTCAGCCCATGAGATGTGGCGAGCAATGACAGAGGAAGTCTATGCTGAATGTCATCGTTTATATCAAACGAAAAAGGTAAATAAGATTTTCATATATTTTTCAACTTTGAATAATTGATTCAAAGATTATGAATATCAGATTCAAATTTTTTGAATAGTATATTCAAAATATATGCCATTAAACTATTTTTTCTTTTGTCTTTCCTTTTGCAGAATCAGAACCCTGAAAAGGAGGAAGAGACTGATGAGGATTTTGGTAGCAAGTAAGGAGCTGGAGAAGTTGGAGAGCAGTAGTTTTTATTTAGTAATTTTATTGTTAGTTGAACAATTTAAATTTCTTTATTTTGTTTTAGAAATTTTAGATTTCTTTAAACAAAGAAAACTACAGTCTAGAAATTTAGTTTATTGTTAATAATTTTGATTATTAATGTTTGGAAACTTATTTCTATTTTTGCAGAACATTTATTTCTTTTATTAATAAAGTAGTTATTATTTAAAGATATTATATATTTATTTGTTATGCAAATGCATTGGGATAAACAAAGTTTACATACTTATATTGAATGAAATTTTTTTATAATTTTTTGAATTATTTAAAAACAACTAATCCTAGATCTATTAAACTGATTCCGATAGTGAAACATATCTGTGGCACTTGAGATTGGACCATATTGGTCTAGACAGAATAAATAGGCTTGTAAATGATAGTCCTTTAAGAGAACTATCTATTGGATCTCTCCCTATTTGTAAATCCTGTCTAGAAAACAAAATGACCAAGAGACCTTTCTCTGATAAAGGTTCAAGAGCCACAAAACCACTTCAGCTAGTACATATGGATGTTCCAATCCACTTAATGTACAAGCAAAAGGAGGTTGTGAATATTTCGTCACTTTCATTGACGATTATTCGAGATATGGTTACCTATAATTAATGCAAAGAAAATCTGAAAGTTTTGGAAAGTTCAAAGAATTTCAAGCAGAGGCTGAAAAGCAATTAGGTAAATCACTAAAAAGCACTTCGATCTGATCGAGGAAGAGAGTACTTGGACTGTGAATTCAAGAAAAATCAACGTGAGCATGGCATTCAATTCCAACTCACTACACCTGAAACAACACAGTAAAATGATGTTTCAGAAAGTCGGAATAGAACGTTATTAGATATGGTTAGATGAATGATGAGTTTCTCATCATTACCACTGTCATTCAGGGGCTATACAATGTGTTCTATGCATATTGAATTATGTTCCACCTAAGTCTATCCAAAAGACATCCATAGAATTATGGAATGGTTGTAAACCTAGTCTACACCATTTTAAAATTTGGGGGTGTCGTGCATACGTGCTTAATAGGAAGACCGGGAAGTTGGAAACGTACTTTGAAGTATGTATGTTTGTGTGATATTCCAAAGAGACTAGAGGTGGAATTTTCTATAGTCTAAAAGAAAATAAAACATTTGTATTGACAAATGCAACTTTTCTTGAATATGACTATGTTAATAACCATGAACCTCGCTGTAAGGTTGTACTAGAGGAGATGGTCTCAAATAAAGTCGCAAAGTCACCAGAAATAACCAATGAAAAACGGCAAGAGGAAACTGCTAGTTCTAGTCAGAATAGTAGAGAACTTCATCATAGTGGGAGGGTTAGTAAGTAACCCACGTACTGTGAACACGAAGTTCAAATGCTTGTGTTTGACACAAACAAAGACGATCCATTGACATTTGAAAATGCAATGAATCATTCTAACAAGGAAAAATGGCAAGAAGCCATGAACCAAGAAATGGAATCGATGTGTTCCAATTCTGTCTGGGTTCTTGAAAATCCACCTGAGAATATCAAACCCATTGGTTGCAAGTGGATATTCAAGAAGAAAAAGGAGTGAATGGGAAAGTAGAGACTTTCAAAGAAAGGCCAGTAGCCAAAGGTTACACACAGAAAGAAGGGGTTGACTATGAAGAAACCTTTTCTCCATAAGCCATGCTAAAATCCATTTGTATACTCTTGTCCATAGCTGAGTGCATGGATTACGAGATCTAGCAAATGGATGTCAAAGCAGCTTTTCTGAATGGCTATCTTGACGAAACCATTTACATGTCTCAACCAGAAAGGGTTCGAATTAAAAGATCAAGAGCAAAAGGTTTGCAAGCTTCTTAGGTCCATTCATGGACTCAAACAAGCTTCTAGGTCTTGGAATCTTAGATTTGATGACACAAGAAAAACATTTGGTTGTTGAAGAAAATGTTGATGATCCTTGTGTCTATAAACAAATCAAAGATGGTATAATAGTATTCCTCGTTCTTTATGTTGATGATATCCTACTCATTGGGAATGATGTGGAGAAATTATCAAATGTAAAGAACTGGTTAGCTGAACAATTCCAAATGTAAGATTTGGGAGAAGCCAAGTATGTTCTGGGCATTAAGAGTCTTAGAGATAGACAAAACAAAACTTAGGCACTGTCTCAAGCAACTTATATTGATAAGGTGCTAGAACGCTTTAATAAGCAAAAATCCAAAAAGAGTGATATGCCAACCCATTCTGGAGTATTCCTTTCCAAAGAGTAGTGTCTCAAAACACCTCAGGAAAAGGAAAACATGAGACAGTATCCCTATGCCTCAACAGTAGGCAGTCTGATGACGCCATGTGTGTACAAGAACTGACATTTGTTATGCAGTAGGGATAGTCAGCCATTATCAATCCAATCCTGGATTGAGTCATTGGATTGTAGTGAAGAATATTCTCAAGTATCTTAGAAATACTAGAGAGACTATATGCTAGTATATTCAGGTGGAGACCTGAACCCCACTGGTTACACTGATTTTGATTTTCAATCAGAAAGAGATAGTCAGAAATTGACTTATGGATCAATGTTTATACTTGGAGGAGGAGCATTAGTTTGGAAAAGCATTAAGCAAACCAGCATTGCAGACTCCACCATGGAAGCCGAGTATATAGCGGCTTGTGAAGCAGCTATGGAGGCTCTGTGACTCAAAAGGTTCTACTCCGATCTGAAAGTTGTTCCGGAAATGGAGAAACCACTTGTTCTTTACTGTCACAACAGTAGAGCAGTGGTCAATTCTAAAGAACCAAGAAGCCACAAGAGGGAAAGCATATAGAGCGCAAATACCAGTTAGTAAAAGAAATCATACATAAAGGAGATGTGTCCATTCTGAAGTCGTATCAGAACACAACCTTGCAGACCCGTTCACGAAGACGCTTTCAGCAAAGCAATTCGAGGGTCATGTACGTAATATGGGATTGAGAGAAATGCCTCACTTGCTTTAAGTACAAGTGGGAGATTGTTAGGAGTGTGTCCTAAAAGCATGTAAAGACATTTGTTTTTTCTGTGAATAAATAAATACAATGTTTTATTATTATTGTCATATTTAGATTGTTAAATTATTGTTTGAATAATTTTGTAAATATCAGAAAAATTCCATATTCATTATTAAGGATGTGATCTTGTATTAGTACGAGAGAATTAAGATCACATGAATGAATAAAAATAGTCAACAACAACAAATTAAAGTTATGGAATTCTTTAATTGGAGCTGTAAGTACGGTTTACTGAGTATCATAATGATACAAATAATCTAGATTCAGATTATTGATGTGGAAAGACATCTCGGTAAATGTGCTTTATATAATATGATTATATATGACATGGACCGATATGAATTAAAGTATTTATCCAAAAACCATTTAATAATAAAGACTTGTAATTCATATCATAACTGATGATCATTTATAGATCAACCTAAATCCTGAGTGTTCATGAACTCCTGTTCATGTTTATTATAATCTTTTGATTCATTCGTTTAGGTCTCTTCAAAGAATGAGGCTAATGACTTTTGTTTTGGAGATTTAATATCATGGGTGGCTGGGAACATGTATCAACAATACGGAATCTAATCTTTCCTAACGGATCGTATATTAGTTCTGTTATCCCCAAAAAATGGAGATCGATGACGTGGAAATAGAGGTGACAAGTGGCAGTACATGTTCCATAAAAGACACATTAAATAGTAAATAAATACATTGACTCCTGAGAGTTGTGATAAAGTGACCCAGTAGACTGATGAAGAGTTTTGACTGCTTGAGAAGTGTCATGATCGACCAGGCATGACCTTGTCCGACCAGTCACGTGTTTGTTTGCCCAGGAGTGACATTGATGCCCAGGAGTGACATTGTCCTACCAGCATGCAAATGTCCTACCAGCACTGGCATGCTAGAGGAGAGTGCCATGTTAGACGAGAGACATGGCATGCTAGAGGAGAGTGCCATGTTAGAGGAGAGACATGGCATGCTAGAGGAGATTGCCATGTTAGAGGAGAGACATGGCATGCCAGACCAGAGAGAACGTGCCATGTTAGAGGAGAGGAGTGCATGTCCTACCACCATGCACATGTCCTACCAGCACTTACGTATGTCCAGCATGCATGTGTCCGACCAGCACTTGCATGTCCTACCAGCAAGTGCATGTCCTACCAGCAAGTGTATGACCGACCAGCATGTGTATGTTCGACCAGAGTGGAGGTAATGTGGATCAACCAGATAGAGGAGGACTAAGTCAAGATTCCCAGAAACGGCTTCAACAAGAACCGGTCTTGCCACACACGGGAATATCTCATTTTTCCCCATAAATTGGGGGTTTTGTTACATTTTGAATGTTTTTTGTAATTTAAATGTAATAAATATAATAAAATATCCCGATTCTAGGGGATATCAGATGTATGATCCTAAGCCTATAAATATATGGCTTATGGGATCAGAAAGGGGCTTCTTCTTTGGAGACTTTTTGGGAAATTTTGGGCCTGAGTTTTCTAGAGAGAGAAAGTGCTTGTATCTAGAAAAATTCTTGTAATCTGTACTGAAGAAACTCAGTTGGCTCAGTTCATCTGATCTTGAGTACAGATCTATAATCACAACTCTAAGTGGATTAGGCCATTACCAACATATTGGGGCTGAACCACTATAAAAATTGCTGTGTTATTTACTTTATGTTCAAAACCGTCTGTGTCGTTTAAATTCTCTTGAAGGTTTTATCGTTTTTGACGTTCTCACGTCGTTGGCCAAAAACGCGGTCAACAAGTTCCCTTAAGGGTTAATTCTGGAACTGAATGATTTTGAGCTCAAATCTATAATTAGATTATAGATTAATTATTCACTAGTGAATTAATGGTACTTAAGGAATAAGAAGTAAATTAGAAAGGTTAAATGGTAATTCTCCCATTCTAATTTATGAACTAATTAATTAGAGGGTTGAACTATTGTAAGATGGTTATATCAATGGATGACTTAAGAAAAAGATTTCTGTAAAAGTATATCTATAACATAAAGAGTGCAATTCTGAATTTAAAGTGGAGTAATATCAGAATTAATAAATTAACTATTATAATTAAAGAGTTTAATTATTTAGTTTCAATTTATTGGAGCTTAATGTTATAGGTCCATGGTCCCCGAAATGGCTCAAACAATCACTGTCAAAGGAAAATACAAAAAATGGGCAAAAAGGACTTATGTGATAAGTAAAATATTTTTCTATGTGTTATCCCAAAAATTTGAAAAGAATGACGTGGCAGTAAAATTGGCACATGGCATGAGTTAGTGGGGTGATCTGGCTTAGCAATGGCCCAATACATCAGTTAAGAAATTGGACAGATAGTCAAGCCAAATACACCCGACCGAAGAGAATATTTGGTCTAGGGGTTGCTTGGCTCAGACCCCAATTTGAAGACCCTAATAATTGATTTGAAGCCAAGTCCAAGAAGATTGAAGGAGAGATTTGGATTTTGGTTCAAGGGATAAAAGCAATAGGTCCGATCGGACCTAAACTTAGGGGACCTCTTGATAGTTTGGCTCGAACGTGTCCAAAGAGAATGACTAAGGCTTAAGTTTTAGTCAAGGGGAAAGCCACATAATGGCCGATCGGGTATGCCATGGAAGAGGTAGGCTTGGGCTTGAACGAGGTTAGAAGGAGGAGGAAGGTAGGCTCGGACCACTTTGGTCCGAGGAGAAGATTGCAAGGTCCGATCGGACCTTGGTTGAAATGGAGAGGCTCGGACCATTTTGGTCCGAGGAGAAGGGCAACATGTCCGATCGGACATGCCCATGGGAGAGGAGCCTTTGGACCGTTTTGGTCCGAGGAGGTGGCATGAAGAGATGGCTCGGACCACCTTGGTCCGAGGAGGAGAGTACAAGGTCCGATCGGACCTTGACTGAAGGAAATGAGCTCGGGCTTGACTGAGGGAAGATGCCAAAGAGGGTGGTTTGAACCACCTTAAGCCAAGAAGAAAATTATTGTGTCCGATCGGACACAATGAAGGAGTATACCTCGGATTTTCCCGAAGTAAGGAGCAAAGGAAGTATCCTCGGACCACCTTGGTCCGAGGAGAGCCAAATGTACATGACCTTTGGTTCGAGGAGAGCCATGCACATACCACCTTTGACCCACGAAAAGCTTGAAGTGTAATCAACATGCATGAGAGACTACGTCAAACTTCCCGAAATGACATCAGTGAGAATTGGTCTAAGCATCCGGGAATCTCTCACTCCTCACTTGAATTTAGGGATCACTTGTATTTTAAACATTTATTTTGTAATATAAATATAAGGTGAATAATGAAATATCCCTATCTAAAGGGGATATCAGTTGAGAATCCCAAGTCTATAAATAGAGAGTTGGGAGGATCGGAAAAGGACTTTTTGGCAAAATGAAGAGTTAATCTGTGTTCTAGAGAGAGAAAGTGTTTTTCCCTGAGAGAACCCCTTTTTGTATTCTGGAATATTTTGCACTGAAGAAACTCAGTTGACACTGTTCATCTGATCTTGAGTGTGAATACAGTAATAAAATCTCTAAGTGGATTAGGCTATTACCGATTATCGGGGCTGAACCACTATAAAATCTCGTGTTATTTACTTTCATTGATAAAAACTGTCTGTTGTCGTTTATAATTCTCTTGAAGGCTTGTCGTAGTTGACGTTCTTACGTCGTTGGCTAAAATCACAGTCAACACTATGTATCAAACATAATTATTGTTTAATTATGTGTAATTAATTAATTATTTGATTTAACAAAAATATAATTAATTTTGAATTAATTTATTTTTGGGATTTATGGTATTTAAATAATAATAAAAATTGGGAAAAATCACATGCCTGCACAAGCATGTGGTACACGTGTGGCACAGTGCACAGGCACTGTGCTACACGTATAAGAGATGGACTTAATCTCTCGATTCCACAATTTTAGTTATTTAAATATTAAATAAATAATGAGATATTTTAATTTGATTAAAATATTATTATTTAAACAAAAATCTGATAACTGATCAGTTATTTTGAATTTGTTTAAAATAACAAATATTTTAATATATTGGATATTATTAAATATTGGATATCAGTTTTCACAGAACTTAATTTTTCAGGGATAGAAAAATATCTAGGATTCTCTCAGAGAAAAGAGAACAGTGACAAAAACAAAGGTCATTGTTCTTCACAAAACCTAGGTCCAAACTTTATCATATCTCATGTGTTGAGAACATCTGATAAATAGTTATTGTCTATTATTTGCATAGCGAGCCCACACTCGTTCTTTGTGTGACTGAGAACATTTTGGAAGATCTTGGTGTGAGATCTCAAGGATTCAGCCATACGAAAAGATAGCAGCAAGGAAGGACATGAGGTAATTTTTTCTATTTTTGTCCTTGATTCAATATATATATGAGTGTGAAGAAGTAGATCTATAAATCTTATGGGATTAATCTGACAATTTGATTGTTGTTCTGCTGCGCATAATCTCTGATTTGATCAATAAAAATCAACATCTTTCACTTATTTTGTTCATGTGTTTACACACCTCTTGGTATGCTTTGCTATCGATGTACCTTATATGCCCCCCAAGTGACTGAGGAGCTTTAGGTCCTTGGTCACTTGCCTTGACCACGACCTGTATGAACATTACTGCTCGGTATAAAATGCAACACTTGTAATACAGCAAAACAACACACGTAATGAAAAAATACTTGTAAAATAATTACAAAGGTTGGCAAGAATGACTGGCTGCGCACAGTCCCTTATAATTCTCGTATTAAAATGGACTAAACATGTCTTTACGAGTGATTTTTTAAAAAGATCTTACACTTATAAGCGATCAGTCATACAACATGACTAACCCTTTTTCAAAACTTGTAAAAAGTAAAAATTAATACAAGCCAGTCCTTTAAGAAGGACTGTTTATTGATAATACTTGCGCAGGTGTTCTCCATTCCAATAGCGCGGAACGAGATCTCCATTTAAGCGTGCAAGTCTGTATGTGCCTGGGTGAAGGACTTCTTCAATCTGGTAAGGTCCTTCCCAGTTTGGTCCGAGTACTCCAGCAGCTGGGTTGCGGGTGTTTAAGAAAACTCGTCGAAGTACTAGGTCTCCGACGTTGAACTTTCTTTCTTTTACTTTTGAGTTAAAATACCGGGCGACTTTTTGCTGGTACGCAGCTACTCGGAGTTGGGCTTCTTCTCGTTTCTCCTCAAGTGAGTCTAGGGACTCCATCAACAGTTGGCTATTATGGTCTTGGTTGTATGTGATTCTTCGATGTGAGGGAGGATCTAACTCGACTGGCAACATGGCTTCATACCCGTATGCCAAGGAAAACGGGGTATGACCTGTTGCTGTTCGATGAGAAGTTCTATACGACCAGAGTACTTCGGGCAGCTGTTCCGGCCATGTTCCTTTAGCTTCTTCGAGCCTTTTCTTCAGGGTATCCTTAAGTGCTTTATTCACTGCTTTGACTTGCCCATTTGCTTGTGGATGTGCAACTGAAGAAAAGCTTTTGAATATTCCATGCCTTTCGCAGAAGTCTATGAATAGGTCACTGTCAAACTGGGTGGCGTTGTCTGAGACAATCTTTCAAGGCAATCCATACCGAAAAACAATGTTCTTGATGACAAAATCAAGAACTTTCTTTGTCGTTATGGTAGCGAGTGGCTCAGCTTCGGCCCATTTGGTGAAGTAGTCGACTGCTACAACTGCGTATTTTACTCCACCCTTTCCCGTTGGCAAGGATCCAATTAAATTGATACCCCATACTGTGAAGGGCCATGGACTTTGCATTTGCTTTAACTTGTTGGGAGCTGCGCGTGGGATCTTGGAAAATCTCTGACACTTATCGCATTTTCGCACAAACTCCATTGAGTCTTCGTTCATAGTTGGCCAGAAGTAACCCTGCCTCAGAATCTTTTTCGACAAGCTCTGCCCCCCAGCGTGATCCCTACAGAAGCCTACATGTACTTCCCTCATCAGCTCTTTAGCCTTTTCTGGTGTAATACATCTGAGCAGTGGCATGGAGTATCCTCTTCGGTATATAATACCATCGACCAATATGTACCTAGCAGCCTGTCTCTGAAGAGTCCTGGCTTTGTTTCTATCTGCTGGTAGTACACCATTCATGAGATACTCCAGGTATGGTTCCATCCATGTATCTTTTATCAAAATTTCCATACTGGTTTCATCTGCTCGTATGCTCAGCTCGCGTAGTCGTTCCACTGGCACTATATTTAAAGTGTTAGCGTCTTTTGCACTCGCGAGTTTGGCTAAGGCATCTGCGTTTGAATTATGATCCCGAGGTATTTGCTGGAGGGTATACTTCTCGAATTGCGCCAACAAATCTTTGGTTTTGTTCAGGTAGGCTACCATTTTCAGGCCCTGTGCTTGATACTCCCCTAAGACCTGATTCACTACCAGCTGTGAATCACTATAAATATCCAGCACTTTTATACTCATGTCTTTGGCCAACCTTAGTCCAGCGAGTAGTGCTTCATATTCAGCCTCGTTGTTTGATGCAGTGAAATCGAACCTGATAGCACAGTGAAATCGATGCCCTTCTGGCGTTATCAATATCACTCCTGCTCCTACGTGAAATTCGTTGGACGATCCGTCCATGAATAGCTTCCACGAAGGAGCTTCGACTTGGGGCTCAGGCGCACTAGGTTTTTTGCACTACTCGTTATCTGGGAGCTCAGTGAATTTAGCGATAAGATCAGCCAAGACTTGTCCTTTTACTGCTGCTCGCGGTGAATATGTGATATTGAATTGCCCAAGTTCGACCGCCCATTTTAACAAACGTCCAGCCGCCTCTGGTTTTTGCAGAACTTGCCGAAGGGGCTGGTCAATTAAGACTGTGATGGGATGGGCTTGGAAGTAAGGACGTAACTTCCTTGAGGCCAAAATTAAGCAGTAGGCAAATCTTTCGATGGGAGGATACCTCAATTCGGCCCCGATTAACCTCTTGCTAACATAATAAAATGCCTTTTGTACGCCTTCTTCTTCTTGTACTAGCACCGCACTAGCAGCATATTCGGTGATTGCCAGGTAAATGAACAAAGTTTCTCCATCTATAGGTTTTGATAAAACAGGAGGCTGTGCCATGTGGGCTTTTAAGGCTTGGAAAGCCTGTTCGCAGTCTCCTGTCCACTCGAACTTTTTGTTGCCTCTAAGTAGATTAAAGAAAGGGACGCATTTATCCGTCGACTATGAAATAAATCTACTGAGTGCGGCAATTCTTCCAGTTAAACTTTGCACATCCTTGATTTTTACTGGCGATTTCATGTCGATTAGGGCTTTGATCTTTTCGGGGTTGGCCTTGATTCCTCTTGAATTAACAATGAACCCCAAAAATTTCCCTGATCCTACTCCGAAGGAACATTTGAGAGGATTTAGCTTCATCTGGTATTTGTTCAAAACATTGAAACACTCCTGTAAATCCTTCACATGTCCTTCTGTCTTTTTTGACTTTACCAGCATGTCGTCCACATACACCTCCATGTTTACTCCGATTAACTCCTTAAACATGTGGTTAACCAATCGCTGATAAGTCGCACCAGTGTTTTTCAGTCCGAAGGGCATTACTTTATAACAGTATAACCCTGTTTCGGTCCGAAAGCTAGTGTGATCCTCGTCAGGGGGTGCATACTGATCTGATTGTATCCCGAGTATGCATCCATGAAAGAGAGGATCTCATGTCCTGCAGTTGCATCGACCAGATGGTCGATCCTTGGGAGTGGGAAGCAATCTTTCGGGCAGGCTTTATTAAGGTCTGTGAAATCCACACAGGTTCGCCACTTGTCGTTAGGCTTGGGAACCAGTACTGGATTAGAGACCCACGATGGATAAAACGCCACCCTAATGAACTCATTCTCCTTTAGTCTTTCAACTTCCTCTTTTAAGGCTTTCGATCTATCCTTATCGAGCAGCCTTCTTTTCTGTTGTACGGGTGGATAAATCTTGTCAACGTTCAGGACATGGCTGATAACTGCAGGATCTATCCCAGCCATGTCTTTATGTGACCAGGCAAAAACTTCCTGGTTCTTTCTAAAAAATTTCACCAGTGCGTGCTTCGTTGTTTCTTCTAAATTTTTCCCGACCTTTACAACTCTGGTCGGGTCTTTTTCGTCAAGTTGGACCTCTTCAAGGTCCTTGATGGGTCCAACATCTTCCTCAAAATCCCCAAAGCGAGGATCTAAATTTCTATCCTCACTTTGGGCAACACCCTATTTGGTGACTCCATCACCGAATTGGGCTTGTGTATCAATGGCCATCTGCAACCTCTCTGGGGGAGTGCTCTTCAACATTCCTTTCTATGCCTTCGTAATCGAGGCATTGTAGCACTCCCTTGCTTCTCTCTGATTCCCCAACACACGTCCTACCCCTGCGTCTGTTGGGAATTTCATGGCCAGGTGCCATACTGAGGTGACGGTTCGAAGGTCAACTAGTATGGGCCTTCCGATTACAGCATTGTACGCCGAAGGACAATCGACTACTATGAAAGTAGCGAGTAATGTCCTGGTAGCAGGCGCTGTACCTGTTGTTACCGGAAGTCTGATTGACCTCGTTGGGGCGAGTCCCTCACCAGAGAAGCCGTAAATTGTTTGGTTCCAGGGCTCTAAGTCCTTGACAGACAACTTCATGCGTTTCAGCGAAGATTTGTACAGGATGTTTACTGAACTTCCTTTATCGACTAGTACTCACTTCACCATCATGTTGGCGATTTGAACATCCATGACCAGCGGATCGGAATGTGGGAACCGGACATGCTGGGCGTCAATATCAGTGAAGGTTATTTCACCATCCTCTGATCGAGCCTTCTTTGATGCCCTGTCCTCCACAGTCATCATCTCGATGTCCTGGTTGTGGCGTAGGGTCCAAGCATATCGTTCCCTCGCCTTTCCACTACTTTCCGCGAGGTGCGGGCCTCCACAAATGGTGAGTAAAGTGCCAGCTACGGGATCAGGCTGCAAAGGTGGCGAGCGTTGGCGTGCGGGCGCTTGCTCGTTGCCACCTGGAGCCTCTCATTGGGAAGTTCCTGAGGTCCGTACGTATCTCCTCAAGTTTCCTTGTCTGATAAGGAACTCGATTTCATCCTTTAGCTGGTTACATTCATTTGTATAGTGTTCGTAGTCGTTATGATAACGATAGAACTTTGTTGTATCTCTCTTCGAAATATCCTTCCGAATGGGAGCGAGTCTTTTGTAAGGCACACTAGAACTCGTGGCCTGATACACCTCTCCTCGAGACTCGACAAGGGCAGTGTAGTTAGTGAATCGCGGTTCATAACGATTGCCCTTAGCGCGTTTATTTTTAGAGGTGGAAGGCTCATTGGGTTTTGACCCATTGGCGGCTCGGCAGTCCCCTTATCCTTGCCTGGGGGCTTTCCTTCGCTGGCGATGGAATCCTCGAGCTTGATGTACCGATCAGTCGATCCAAAAATTCTTGAGTAGTCTTAACTCCATGCTTTCTGAGGCTACTCCACAAAGGCGTGCGACACCTAACTCCCGCAGTTAGGGCCATCATCTTGC
The DNA here is from genome assembly GCF_963169125.1 of Humulus lupulus. Lineage (NCBI taxonomy): Eukaryota > Viridiplantae > Streptophyta > Magnoliopsida > Rosales > Cannabaceae > Humulus > Humulus lupulus. The sequence goes on from NC_084793.1 coordinate 264,262,941, forward strand.
CCTCATCTCCCACTGTTTTGGCTCCAGCCGCTGCTCGCATGAAGTGCTGGACGTAATCCTTCAGTGGCTCTCCTTCTTGCTGGCGTATCTCCACCAGCTGGTTCGCCTCAGTTGGGTGCACATGACCTGCATAGAATTGTCTGTAAAATTCCTTTACGAACATGTCCCAAGAAACAATACTTGCAGGAGGGAATTTGAAAAACCACTCCTGCGCAGCATCAGAAAGTGTTGCAGGAATGATCCTGCACCGAGCATCTTCAGACACTTTCTGAATGTCCATCTGTATCTCAAACTTGTTGACATGAGATACTGGGTCACCATACCCGTCAAAGTTCGAAAGCGTGGGCATCTTAAACTTGCTGGGAGTTTCTGCCACAGCTATCCTTTGAACGAAAGGAGTGCCCCTTCTCCTGTCGTATTCGATATGAGACATCCTTCCCCCGACCAGCTGTTGTACTGCCTGGTTCAGGGCATCTATTTGGGCTTGCACGGCGTCAGGAATCGCCGGGGCCTCTGCTACTGGGGGAATGTACTCATCATGCCGCTCCCGGCGGTCATTGAGTACATCTCTTAAGTCTTCGTCTCTTCGCCATTGCTCGCTTGCTCCGAGCCGGTTAAAGACGTTATGTTGTCTGGGCTGCCCCCCAGCGTTACATCTCTCGGGTTGGTCCTCCCTAGGTGGTGGGCTTCTACCCCCACCTCTCTCTTCATTTCTCCGACTGGCGTTTCCTCTCCCTGAGTCGACCTCGTTGTAACCATGGCCATCTCTGAACCTCGATTGGCTAAGGTGGGATCGACTGTCCCCTCGGTTGCCCCCTCGGGCCGGAACTTCTCGAGCGTTAGAGGGTGGCCTGCGTTGGTTGGTAGGTCCCTGTGCATTATCATGCCATGGGGCGCCCCGGACCGCAGTGCTTATCTTTGAGTTCCTTTTGTTGCCAGAAGGATGCGGCCCCCTGCTCGGTGGGTTCGGCTCTTCGCCCCTATGGCGTCTAGGACTACGGGGCTGCTGCCCGGCCTTATTCTGCCTTGGCTGCGGGGGATTGCCTCGACCAGCCTGGGATGGAGGCTGCGCTTCAGGATCCCTTGGTGGGACATCCTCCTGAGGCATTGGCGGCTGCTCGGGCCTTTGGGAGCTCAACGGCTGGATCAGCGGGCTAGGATTGGGACCCCTTTGGGGTGGCTCATTTGTGGGTTGATCAAGCTGTGAGGCAGGTACAGCCTGATTCCTAGCCAAATGCAGGGCTGCTTCGAGGGCTGCCATGGCCTCCCTCTGACGACAGTCCATCTCCACCTGCCTTTCACTCAGTTCCTGGCGCTGTCGCTCTATCTCTTGTTGCTGCCGCGCCATAGTCTTCGCAGCACTTTCTTGGCTGGCCCTCAGATTGGCCAGTTCGTCTTGCAATACCCCCAGGGTATTTCTCAGCGTCTCGGAATCCAGTTCTTCCTCATCGAATTCCAAATGTGGCTCATTTTGAGCCATGTTTGGAGGAGGAGGCGGTTGAGATGGTGCAGCGCCAGCCGTCTGCCCAGTTTTCTTTGTTGTTTTCGCCATTACTATTTCAACGATTTCGTATCAAGCTCTCAATGAAAGCACCAGAATGTTGACCCTTGTTTTGGTCAACTGACATGGAGTCAAAAAGCTTGATGTGGATAGATGTGTTGGAATGAATATAATGACAAAAACAGTAAATGACACAAGAAATTATAGTGGTTCGGCCCCAAGAACTGGTAATGACCTATGCCCACTTAAGCTATTATTGATATGAGATCTCAAAAGAGTGATCAAAGAACTAGGGTTCTCCGAGTTTCACAAACCTGAGAGAGATAAACAATACAATCGTAATACAATAGCTCTAATTCTCTCGTAAGTATGTAATTTTAATTAAGCAAAAGCCAAAAGTCCATCCCTTGAGCTATCTTTCTCTATTTATAGGCTAAAGGAGGATTACATCAATTTGTTACAGATATTCTCTCCTAATTAATCGAATAATCAGGAATCATTGGAGACAATCTCGGAATTGATTATGATCTCTACAAGATTATCTTGAAATATGCGGAATGTACGACCATGCTGGTCGTGAGAAAAACTCAACTGCCACACCTGTAATGCCTTACCAGTCGATACTCTAACAGAACTCTACCAGGTGTCAGTGTTCAAAATCGCTTGCCATGTCACCCGTGCATTTTTTTTGGATAACAAAAATATTGTTTAAATTTTAAAATTTTGAATTTGAAGGACATGATTTGGTAGTGGTAATAGTTCAGGAGGTAAAATTTTATTTATTCTTTAATTTATACTTGTGGCAATGCTACGTTAGTAGGCAAAAAGTCACGTCAGCATGTCATTAGCCACATTAGATAAAATTAAACGGAAGTCTCACTTTACAACACTATGAATAGTTCGTTAGAAGTATTTAACGACCCAAAAAAATCAAGAGGCACGATAATGTATAAGTCATAATTCAGGAGCAAAAATCCTAAATAAAACTAAGCAAACATGCATGGTATGTTTCTTTCACCTAATATATATAAATACACACATATATATATACATATATATATGATATAATTGAAATGTCGAGTAGTATATCAAAGAACAACGTCTCTTATGTTGAATGATATAATTAAATATACATGGGAAAAATACTAGTTTGACCTCTTTATTTTTTCAGAATACACGATTTGCCTCTGTGTTTTGTTAAATGACAATTCAGACCCTGTGTTTTACACAATTCATCAAAATAGTACTCTAGATTCAATTTTGGTTGGTCAAAATATTTTCAAATATTATCTTTTATTCTCATCTCCTTAACCACACTCTCCGCTACTGTGAACTCAACCCATCTCCAACAACCCAATCATTGATCTTATAAAATTGAAAATATTTTAATAAAAATTGGGTCTAAGGTACTATTTTGATTTATTTTGTAAAACATAGTATCCAAATTGTCAATTAACAAAACATAAGAGACGACCACATGTTTGAGAAAACCGGCAAAAAAAATATTTTTATTTTGCATACAAGTATTTAATTTTATCATTAAGCAAACTAGATGTTGTTCTATAATATGTTACTTGACATTTTAGTTATATCATATATATATATATGAATTTATATAATAGAGCAAAAAGAAATATTACAGTAATAAAAAAATAAAAAATAAACTATTAAAGGTTAAAGAAAAAAATACGGCAATAAAAATAAAATAAATAATAAAAAACATTATAATTATAATTTTTCCATTTAATTTAATGTTTTTTAAATAACAAATAAGGTGTAGAGACTGAATTGTAGCCAAAATATAAACTTTTGTGCTTTAAAATTTAAAATGAGAACTTAAATAATGCGGTATAAATTGGGGACATGTGCTTCTTATCTTTTATATTATTTTGTGATAGAAGAATAATAATCAACTTATAATTGTTCGATGAATGTGATATATGTTTGTTGGAAATGAGGATAAATTTCCCAGTTCAAGAACCTTAGATGAATCTCGGAAAACCATAAATGAATCTAAGAACACAAATCAGTAAGACTAATTATCAAACAATTAGAAAACGAAAAATATGAAAGCATAAATTAACACAAGTATATATACTGGTTCAAAACACGATCAATGTGATCTTGAACCTAATCCAGTTTTAGGAACCACTATCTCTTCTTTATTCAATCAACGAAATGAGTACAAGGCTTCAATGGAGCTTCCTGGAACAATCTTGGATCAAACTCTCTAAACACTCAATCACACAGGTGTTTTCCTCTCAATCCCTGAGTAAGCACTTTCCCAGCAGTTGTGCTTCTCAATACAGTTCCCCAAACCCAGGTCTCACAACCTTCTCAATACTCAATCTTGATTTCCACACTTGAACTCTCTCGTCTAATCTGGCTTTTCTGTTGTTTCATCTGTGTAGTGCTCTTCACTGTGTTCTTCTGTCTTCGTTTTTCTCTTCTCTGTTTTGTGTCCCTTAACAAGTGAATCCCACAAGTCCTTTTATAGACCAAGGACTGAAAACTAATGAGGTTGTTATGATAGTTGAGAACCAAACAACTCATTAACAGAATTAGTTGGGATTTGGAGAAACTACTCCCACAAATTCCACCTAGATTCTTCAAATCACAACCTAAATAGAATTCCACTTGTAGAGATAGTGATCCTATAGTTCCAGCATTAGTTACCAAGGTTGAGCAAGTTTAAGCAATGCTTAAACTTGTTCACAGGTAGCACCTTAGTTCCTATATCAGCTGGATTATCCTCAGTACCAATCTTGTCCAAAGATATCACATCTTCCTCTATCTTTTCTCTTATCCAAAACAAACAAATGTCAATGTGTTTGCTCTTTTCGTGGCATACTGGATTTTTACAGAGGTGAATTGAAGATTGACTATCTGAGTATATCTTAGCTTTACCTTTCATCATCTTCAGCTCTTGTAGCATTCATTGTAACCATATTGCCTCTTTGAATGCTTTGGTGGTGGCCATGAACTCAGCTTCAGTTGTTGATAGTGACACCACTGACTGTAGTTGGGACTTCCAACATATGAAATCTCCATTTGTTGTGAATACATATGAAGTAGTTGACCTCCTTGTATCCTTACTTGCTGCATAGTCTGCATCTACAAAACCTTCAAGTGTAACTTTCTGATCCATCTGCTTGTATCTCAGTCCCATCTCTGTAGTTTCGTTTAGATATCTAAGTAGCCACTTAAGAGCATTCCAATGCTCTAATCCGAGGTTGGGCATAAACCTGCTAAGAATGCTTAGAGTATGTGCTATGTCTGGTCTAGTGCTAACCATGATGTACATTAAACACCCTAGCGCCATAACATAAGGGACTTTTGCCATTTCCTTTGTCTCCTCGATAGTCTTTGGACTTTGATCTTTTGAAAGTACAAATTGTCCTCCTAGAGGTACTGAAACACTCTTTGAATCCTGCATGTTGAATCTCTGAAGTACCCCCTGAATATAACTTGCTTGTTTAAGATTCAGAATCCCATCTTTTCTGTTCCTTGTCACTTCTATCCCAAGTATCTTTTGGACTTGACCGAGCTCCTTCATTTCAAATTCATCTTTCAACTTGTCTTTGATGCCTTTTATCACTGTTTTGTCCTTCCCCATAATGAGCATATCATCTACATATAGTAAGAGAAAAAATGATGTAGATTGCTCAAGATTTTTGTAGTATAGGCAATGATCAAACTTTGATCTAACAAACCCAATGTCTTGAACATAGGTGTCAAATCTCTTATTCCATTGTCGTGGTGACTGTTTAAGCCCATACAGTGACCTTCTAAGCTTGCACACCATCTCTTTGTTGCTTGATTCCACCTGAAAACTAGGTGGTTGATGCATGTAAATGTCCTCCTCTATAAAACCATTTAAGAAGGCAGTCTTGACATCAAACTGTTCTACTTCTAAATTTTGTTGTGCTGCAAGAGAAAGCATCAATCTTATAGTCTTATACTTTACCACAGGTGAGAACACTTCATTGTAATCGATTCCTTCCACTTGTGTAAACCCCTTTGCGACAAGCCTTGCTTTGAACCTCAAAGGCTCATCTTTACTCAGACCTTCCTTCACCTTGAAAATCCATTTACATGAAATCACTTTCTGACCTTTTGGTTTTGCAACTAAATCCCATGTTCTGTTTTTGCTCAATGAATCCATTTCTTCCTTCATTGCTTGACTCCATTCAGCCTTGTTCTTCCCTGAAAGAGCCTCTTCAACACTATTGGGTTCTGGTGTGTCAGTTTGCTGCACTGATGCAAGTGCATAAGCCACCAAGTCAGCTTCAGCATATCTTGCTGGAGGTTGTATAACTCTTCTCTCTCGATCTCTTGCCAGTTGATACCCAGATAGATCAGGTTGTTGTTCTGTTGCATCTAGCTCAGTTTCAGATTCACTTTGGTCATTCATATCAGTAGTAGCTTGAGTATTTCCTTCAAAGTTTCTCAGCTTAACTTCAAACTCAGCCATGTTCCTTTTACTTGTTCCACCTGCATCATTTGAAACACTACCAATCTCGGCTTTCAAGTGAGGAAAATCATGCTCATTAAAGATAACATTTCTTGAAATTAAATTTACTGCAACAAAGCACAATACCAAAGGAGTCCTGGAGTACATTCACTCGGATTTATGGGGGCCTAGCAAAATACCAACACACTCAGGTAAACATTACTTTCTATCTATAATAGATGATTATTCTAGATGTGTTTGGGTATATTTACTTAGGACTAAAGATGAATGTCTAGAAAAATTTAAAGTATGGAAAAATCAAGTGGAAAATCAAACAAACTCTAGAATTAAGACTCTTAGAACCGATAATGGCTTAGAATTTATAAACCATGAGTTTGACATATTGTGCAATGAGTATGGTATCACTAGACATAGGACAGTAGTTAGTACTCCAGAACAGAATGGAGTTGCCGAGATGATGAATCGTACTCTACTGAATAAGGTTAGGTGTATGCTAGTAAGTTCAGGGTTGTCTAAATCTTATTGGGGAGAAGCACTTGCTACTGCTTGCTATTTGATAAATAGGAGTCCTAATAGATCTATAGATTTGAAAACTCCATATGAAATGTGGTATAGAAAAGCCCCAAGCTTGAAACATTTAATTTTATGCTGCTTTCCAAATACACATGCTTCACAGAAAGGTAATGCACAGGTCTTCAATTTGTCTATGCTTCCTTGTTGTGAAGCTCTCTCAGCCCTTGCTCACTGATGTGTCCCATCCGTTGGTGCCACAGATGCATCTCACTTTCCTGGGTCTTAACAACAGATGCTTCAACAATTGCTACAGTTTCTCCTTCCAGTACATACAGTCCATTAACTTTCTTCCCTTTCATCACTACTAGAGAGCCACTAGTGATTTTCAAGATGCCATTTGTAGACTTGTAGCTGTATCCTTCATCTTCCAAAGATCCGAGAGAAATCAAGTTTCTCCTCAATTCTGGTATATGCCTCACATTTGTCAATACCTTGACCTCACCATTAAATTGTTTAACAGCTACCTTGCCAATGCCATAGACCCTGCAAGAAACATCATTACCCATTAGTACTTTACCACCATTAATTTCTTTATAATCAAAAAATGATTCTTGATTGGGACACATATGAAATGTGCATCCCGAATCAAGAATCCACTCCCTTGTCATGGTGGTTTCTGAGATGGAGAATAGTTCTCCTTCTGAGACACGTTCATCTTCTCCTTCTGCTACAACAACTGAATCATTTTGAGACTTCATTCCTTGCTGGTATTTGTTCTCCTTACGAAATTGATTGTAGATGGGTCTTCTCTGGTCCTGGTTTGATCTGGACCCTTGTTGATTTCTTAACAGATTGCAAAATCTCTTGATATGTCCTGCCTTTCCACAGTGGTAACATGTTCTTGAATCCTTTCCTCTTGATTTAGAACGTGAGTGAAATGGTGTATGGCTTCTTGAAGAGCTTCTCTTTGTTGATCTTCCACGAACAAAGTAAGCTTCATCCTTCTTGGATTCTTTCTCCAACTGAAGTTCAAAATCTTTGGACTTCAATGCTCCAAGAACTCCATCTAGTGAGATGATATCTCTTCCATACTTTATTGCAGCTTTCACTTCTTGGTATGCCATTGGTAATGAGCACAACAAGATTATTGCTTGACTTTCCTCATCCACCTTGTGCTCGATATTTGCCAAACCTACAATGATCTCATTGAATTTGTCAATGTTTTCATCTAGAGACATAACAGGATTCATTCTAAAACCATAAAGCCTTTCAAGTAAATTAATCTTGTTAGAAACAGAAGGCTTTAAATATAATTTTTCCATCTTATCCCATAATCCCTTTGTTGTAGTCTCTGATGTCAATTTCCTTCGCACTCCATTTGATAGGTACATGATTATGGTGTAATAGGCCATTTCTTCCATCTCAGCTATTTCTTCAGGTTTCTTATCAGCCAGCAATTTCTGATCTCCAAGAATCTTGGCTACTTTCTGGTGTACCAAAATTCCTTTAAGACTTTCTCTCCACAATGAGAAATCGTTTGTACCATCAAATTTCTCAAGCTCGAACTTGGCCATGGTTGACATAGTCTTCTAACTTGTGCTCTGTATCAGTTGTAATGCGGAAGCTCTAGGATCTTGAACTTTCTTCTCCCATTTTGATCTGAAACCTGTCTCTGATTTTGTTGGAAATGAGGATAAATTTCCCAGTTCAAGAACCTCAGATGAATCTCGGAAAACCAGAGATGAATCTAAGAACACAAATCAGTAGGACTAATTATCAAACAATTAGAAAACGAAAAATATGAAAGCATAAATCAACACAAGTATATATACTGGTTCAGAACACGATCAATGTGATCTTGAACCTAATCCAGTTTTAGGAACCACTATCTCTTCTTTATTCAATCAACGAAATGAGTACAAGGTTTCAATGGAGCTTCTTGGAACAATCTTGGATCAAACTCTTTAAACACTCAATCACACAGGTGTTTTCCTCTCAATCCCTGAGTAAGCACTTTCCCAACAGTTGTGCTTCTCAATACAGTTCCCCAAACCCAGGTCTCACAACCTTTTCAATACTCAATCTTGATTTCCACACTTGAGCTCTCTCGTCTAATCTGGCTTTTCTGTTGTTTCATCTGTGTAGTGCTCTTCACTGTGTTCTTCTCTCTTCATTTTTCTCTTCTCTGTTTTGTGTCCCTTAACAAGTGAATCCCACAAGTCCTTTTATAGACCAATGACTGAAAGCTAATGAGGTTGTTATGATAGTTGAAAACCAAACAACTCATTAACAGAATTAGTTGGGATTTGGAGAAACTACTCCCACAATGATAGTATTGGATTGAATTAATAAAATAAAAATGAGCGAGCATTTGCTAACAATAAATTATAAAAAAATAAGTTAGATATAAAATTATAGGGGATTTCTCCTATAAGGGCTTCACTTTAAGTCTTACAGGTAGGGTAGGGTTCTCAGTGTTTACAACTTGTGAACAGTTTTCGGCGCGATTCTTTTTTATGACCGTGTATATTGTAGCTATTTAGAGCATCCTGCAAATTTTCAGAAAATTTCGAATAGTTTACAGTACCGAAAACTAAGTTCAAACATGTTGTTGCATGCGTGACTAATTTATTTTATGCGCATGGAAAGCAACATGTTTGAACCTAGTTTTCGGTACTGTAAACTATTCTGAATGTTCTGAAAATTTGCAGGAAGCTCTAAATATCTACAATATACGCGGTCATAAAAAAAAAGTTGCGCTGAAAACTATTCACGGGTCGAGAAACACTGAAAGCCCTACTACCGATAGGGCTTAAAGTGAAGCCCCTATAAAAGAATTGTCCTAAAATTATAAAAATTTATATAGTTAGTAAGATATATAAATTTAAGATAATGGGTTTAATATGATAACAATATCTCAAATTTATGATCACATGGATTAATTAGATAATTGAATCATTGATCAAGTCTAGTGATAAAAATTTGTATTCCTATTTTCTAACATATTGTAGGAGTATGATTGATGAGTAGGATTGGATAATTTTGTTAGATAAGATTGAGATAATCTTTATATTATCTTTTGTTTGTTGTATTATCAAATTCGATGCATATTATATATTTTATAAATAAATTTAAAAATAATATTAAGCTACTAAAATATTAATATTATTGTTTAATTTAATTTTTTTATAAATAATAAACTTTTAAAAGTAAGCTCCACTAATATTGAAAATTATAATTAAAGTGAGACCTATTATTTTTTTTGGATTTTGATTATTAATCCCACCAATAAGACAATGTGGAGAATCATCATCTCAAATAAGGGACAAACATGAGATAATTGCTCTCCCAATTCTAGTCCCTTCTCCCATGTGCCAAAAGGCCATAAGAATTATGGTATTATTATTATTTTACCTAACCAAATAATATAACATATTAGATTAAGATCAAATTATTAAAAAGTGTATTTTTTTGAATAGAAGCAAATGTATATACACATATTATTTGTTTTAATAATAATTTTCATATATGCAAATTGCAAAGTATACGCGTTATCATAATTTAGCTCCATTTTTTAAAATTATTTCCCCATATCAACCAATTTCATCTCACTTTATTTTGTGTGGCCATGGTCTTAGTCTAGACTTGAAATGCCCAATATCTAGATTTGTACAATTTATATGATCGGATTTTAGTTTTATTTTGGCAAAAGATTCAACATAATTAATGCAAACAATTTAACATATGTACTGGAAATGATTTGAACAAGCCAAAGACTTTTAATGACTCTAGAGTTAATCCTTATGAATTTAGGGCACATCATAAATGTTTTGAATTTTTGTGCGCAATCTATTCTTTTTATTGTTCTAGTAAGAACTAATATTAGCTTGGTTGTTGTTTGCATTTATGATATTATGTGAGAATGTTATTCTAGGGCACTAATATTGTCTAATACTGCTTGGATCCACAATTTTTTTTGGGTAGTAAATTTAGGATATCAAATCATGTATCATGTATTTTGTGCACCATATAATAACCATAGCAAAACTCTTTTATGTGATGGCATTTTGGGTAAAAAGAAGACGAGGAATTCCTCGGTTGATACTAAATTCCAATTAAATCTGAACATCGTTAACATGATATAAGCCTTGCTTAAAAATTAATAAATACCTTAAGGGGCTAAGTAAGACAAAAACAAGTGCATATATATATATATATATTAAGAATTAACAATATAGTTATGAACTTATGATGATGATGCATAACTTAACCTAAACGAAATAGCAAATATTTAATCAAGATGATGCATAACTCAATCTAAACGAAATAGCAAATATTTAATCAAACCTATCACTGTCAACATTACTTATTAGGGTACCACCGTGCCTTTGGTACACATTTATTTGTCCTCAAAGATGGTGGTATTGTTAGTTTTATAAAACAATCAAGCAACATACAAAATTCCCAAACCTAGTCATGTTACTAAAAGTGCTCTAATATAAAAAATCATAAATCATGTTTCTATAGAACATTTGCTAAATCAAAACATAAGATGGAAATGAGAACGGGAGCACTAACCTGAACCCATTGTTGGAGATTGTACAGAAAGTTTAGATATTCATTCCTATATTATATGTATCTCTATGAGAGAATAATCTCTCTTTTCTTCTCTATTAATAGGATTGCATAAAGAATATAATGATACATATATAGGGGACCACAACCTTAATAGATCATTAGTGATTTTCAATTTTGCCCATTATAAAATTAAAAATTCACTTTCCTGTTTTACACATTAAATCCATAAAATTTTAATACCTTATGATACTTATAACATAATTGGTCACTTAATTTTGTATCACGCTATATAATAGCATTATACATTATACATATGTGCCCATAAAATAGGATTTTAATCCAACAATCTCTCATTTGGGCAACATATGTTTCCTTATAAATGTATAACCTTATGAGCTCAAAATTTTCTATCATATAAATGTATTCTTTAAAAATCTTGTCCATCAACCATATCCATTGTTACACCTAAATTTCGAAAATAAAAATTTTATCTCGAAAGTCAGGCTCGTAAAGTGCCAGCTCGAAATAAGTAGGTTTATCATAATTGGCTTTAATAAAAATATCAAGAATAGTCTCGTTGTGCAGTAAGTGCGACAACATCGGAATTGGTGAGCTCGGAAACTACGTGGCGTCGGAGGTGTTCTGAGGTTATAAGTCAAGCTCGAAGCTACAATGACAGTGGTTCAACACTTGTATAAATTCCCAGATTCCTCTCCTGCCATTAGACAAGATGGTTCGAGCTCGGGCATTGTGAGCTCGAAAAGGATGATATGAACAATGTTACTTGTTAAAAGTCGAGGCGAACTAAGGTAGCGAGCTCGTGATGGTTGATCGGTCTTGAAGGCGTGTGAATTGAATGTTCAAGGTCGTGAGCTGAGTGTGAACATCTTTATTGTTATAAAATCCCTATGTTTAAGGGATTGGTTGTAATTTGTTGTTAAATCCCAAATATCATGGGATTTATACGCGTACGTAGTAACTATATGCATTTAATTGCATTTATTTAATTGATTTGTATAATGACTCCTCGAAATATGAGGGGAGATTTTCGGTAAACCATTCTATAAATAGTGTGGAGCAATTCATTTGTAAGGACGGAGAAATAAGTATTGGGAAGACTCTGTAAAAGTGCTTCTAGAAAGCTTTGAGAGAATTCTATAAAGTGAATAACATTGACTCGTGGACTAGGCAGATTTTAACTGCTGAACCACGTAAAAATCTTGTCTATTATTATTTGTTTCCTCTGGTATTTTGTTTAATTACTCTACATTTCTAAGTTGACGAAAAAACGGCGTCAACATCCATATATGATGAAAGTGGTCTTTGTCATTTTAATCATGACAAACCCATCAATGGTCACATATATAAATACAGTCAAATGACATAGCCAATCATGGATGCATAGAATGAAAATTACATGCAATGTGAACCAAACATGTCTATTTCCAACTGGTCCTCCTTAAACTTTAGTGAAGTCTGAGTCAAACATAACAAAAAAACATAGTGCATAAACTAAAAACTTCATTTCTAATAAGAATATAACTAAATACATAAATTTCTGAAACAAACATAAACCAAATAATATACAAACTCTCATTAAATCATGATATCCTCAATCAATGCTACACCCATATGAGCAATGTGCTCATGAAAGACATTGGGTGGTAATCTCTTTGTGAGCGGATCTACTATCATGGAGTGTGTCCCAATGTGCTCTATGGATATCTGTCCACTCTGAACTCTCTCTTTCACAACTAGGAACTTTATGTCAATATTCTTTGACTTGGTTGAGCTTCTATTGTTGTTGGAATACAACACTACTGAATTATTGTCACAAAATAACTTGAGTGGTAATTCTACATTCTCCAAAATGCACAGCCCAATGACAAAGTTTCGCAGCCATATTCCGTGATTTGATGTGCCATAGTTGTTGGAAATTACTTATACAAGATCTTCATTTATTTATCATTCTTTTCATATATTATCAAACAAATACATGAAACCCTAGAACATGTTTCTATGAAATTGAATATATAGAGAAATAAGTCTAGATCACTTACTTGATCACAACAGAATTAATAGACTACACCCTTTAGATCTTCTATCTCTTTATCCATTCTAATTGTTAAGAATTGTCAAGGATCTAAACTGCTAATTCTTCACAGTCTTCTTCACCGACCTTTGATCTACAATAATATGTCTGGGCAAGTTTCTCAACGCATGAGATGAAAGAAAAAAATAGAGAGAAAGAGAGAGTGATGTGCAACTGGAATAGGGTTTAGTGTCTAGGATTTTGCTTCTAATAAAACTTACCAAAAGTTTAACTGCTTGTCTTCTTATGAAATCCTAGAATTAACTTCTTATATTTATAGGCTTCACTTAGGGTTTATTAATTAATAAATTAATTAAAATAAATAGGGAAAAATATCCCCTTATGGCTGAAACCTTATAGAAAATAGACCTTGGATTTTTACTTAAATTTCAAGCCCAATGGACTTAAATTTAAAGCTCTTTTATCTTTTCCATAATTAATTAATTAATTAATTATTGGAGCTTTTTCATAAATATACAATTTTTATGTATATTTTACATTTTAAAGACCTCTAACTTTTTTTTTTCATTTTTACTAACTCAAGTTTTAAAAAATATGATTTTAAAGTTATAAAATTATAAAAATACAGTTTCAACTAGACATCAACCTCACAACAAAAAATATTAAAAAATAACTTAAAAGCAACTAGACATCAGCCTCACAACAATACAGTATTTTCGTTATATATTTAGTAATTTTCCTGTTTGATTAATGAAGTTCAATTCTTCTTCTTGATCAAAAAAAAAAAAAAACAACAACTTTGAAACAAATGCAACAAAAATCAACTTACTACATCAACCCAAAATCAACTAAACATATACATCAAAACAACTAAATATATAACGAAAATAAACTTGGAAAAAATTACAAAAAAACACAAATTTTTTAAAGGAAATATATACTCATGGTATGCCCAGAATAAACAAAAAATATATCCAACATATACTAAAAAATAAAAATAAACTAAATAATATATATTCAATTAGAAATTAATTACAAATCAACCCAAAATATAATTGAGAAAAACTAAATGTATGCTCAAAAGAAACTAAAATTCAACTGACACAACAACAAAAAAGTAAAATATATATACCCAAACTACACTAAAATTAAACTAATAATTTACCTAAACAAAATTAAAAATACTTAAAGTACCACATAAATATCTATAATCTATTGAGTTCTAAATAGTTCATTTCTCTATTTTGTTACGACCAAAACTTTAGAAAATATATAAATATGTAATTATTGGTTAATACGAGGAACCAATCATATCCCACAATAATTTAATAATATAAAATAATTTTGTGTCCTTTATTCATACAAGTAAGCTATATTTATATACACACATATATATACATAAATCTAAAGCTTATCTAACATTACAATCCCAACACTTTAGACTTGCTCCATGCATGTTGACACATGCATGAAATGAATGCTATAATATATTTACTATTACTTTGACTTGTGAACAAAACTTACTGACTACACATAATATATATTAAAATATGAAAGCATTATATTTGTAAAAAGAAAACGAAGAGATTGCTAGCTTCGAATATTGTGTTCTGCATCAACGAAGTCGAACCCATACAACATACCGAATTTGGATGGCAACCACCTTAAAGCTCCATGGAAGAAATCATATCAAGGTCCCTCTCAAAGTTTATTGAGCAGACCACCACCACAACCACTATCAAGTGGTGGGGGAAGAAATGTTTTGAATATGGGGTTTCGGAGTTGGAGACGGAGTCTCATCGTCTGGAAGGCTTTTATGCTCTACTCAAGAGAGGATGCCATCCTTTGTTCAAGTCCAGTACGATGAAGCTAAAAAAAATGATAGATACTATTTTGGAATCTATAGGTTTTGCTAGAAGCATGTACACCATAAAATTGAAAAGAAAATAGTTCAATCGTAAATATTTTGAAATCTCCGCCTCCACTTGTTGCAATAGGTGCCATGAGCTTGAAGTGGACGGTGGATGGTGGACGACAAGGGGAAGAGTAGTAGACTATGTACATTGTAAAACTGTAAAAAAAAAAAGCTTCGACCGTACAAATGAAAAAAATTCTGCATCACCGTAATTTGTTATTTCTATACTTATTACAGTGCTTTGTGTAAAATTCCCTTAATCATTTAAATACTTATTCAAATTAAATATTTATAATTTGAACTATGATTTAAATTTATTTATTAATTCTAACACCAATTTGTTATAATTAATAAATCTGCTCTAATAGTTATCAAAACTCTTTTTTCTCCTTTAAATCACAAATCTCTGTAAAATTAACCAAAATTGACCTAGTCAACTTTCATAAACCTAATTGATAATTAAATCAATTAATTGAGATATTATAATTAATTTATTCAAAGGTGATGCAGGAACTATGGATCCATAAAACCAAACTCTAATAAGTTACTATGAAATTATTTATAGAATAAATTATTTCACTACCTTATTAATTCTTCATGACTCCACTGTAGACTCGGAATTGCACTCTTGAATTCATAGAACACTTTACATCATTGTAAATATGTTATCCATTTTTATAACCATTTCCATCATTCAACCCTCTATAAATATCGGGTGTGAATTACTATTTTACCCCTCATTGATATTTTATCCTTAAATCTCACTCAGTTCCTTATAAATGATATTTCTGTAAACTTAATTACAGAAATGAGTACTCTATCATTTAACACTTGAACCAAGCTATAAGAAAATTATCATTTCACTTCCTATACATAAGCTATAGATTTCATATCTACGATTAATACTCTCACTCAATTAAACTACCAAATCTCCAAGATGTAAGTATGGGCTAGACCGTAGGGTAAGCTGGTAACGAGCAAATCAAAAGACTTGAATAATATAATTAGTAGGATATTAATCACTCAGAATTGTGATTGAATTGACCTATGGTCAATGTTGTGATATGCTTAGATTAGAAAATAACAATACTGACTTATCCATCTATAATCAATATCAATCCCATCCAATGTAACTAAAATACATTCGATCTTATCTACTCGGTCAATATCTTGGATAAGACATCACACCTAATGTGTAAGTAGATCATATCGTAGATTAACAAGTCAGTGTAAATCTCGTGCACTGACTTAATCTTAGGATTAATTATTTTGAACATAAAATTACAATTATAATCCACAGTGACCTAGTCACTATAATTGTGATTATCCATGTGTTATGGGTTTAATAGATATTTATATTAAATTAATAATCATGTAATTAAATAAGTGAACAATGCAATGAAAAACAAAATTGATTTTTACTCTTTATTGATAATAAATGAAGTTACATCAGAAATGTAGTTTTAAAAGGGCATAAAACCCCAACAATAGCATGCTATAAATCCTGCTGTCATAGTGGAAGAAGCTACAAGTGTCTGTTTGACACTTTTCCAAGATATAGATCTTCCAGCTAACATGTAAATATAGCCCAAAGTAGACTTTTTGCTATCTTGGCACACAACAAAATTAGAATCAGAATAATATATGACTGCCAAATGATATGATTTCTTATATGTGAGCATGTAATATTTTGTTCTTTGAAGATACCTCATAACCCTCTTGGATGCTACCAATGGTCCATATCAGGGTTGTTTAAATATCTGTCCAACATCCCAATAATGTACGCAATATCTGGACGCGTACAAGCTTGAGCATACAATAGACTCCCAACAGTTGATGCATAGGGAATCTTTTACATTTCCTGAATTTCAAGGTTACTTTTAGGGCACTCACTAAGACTGAATTTGTCTTCTTTAGCAATAAAGGTATCACCTAGTCTACAATCTTGCATGCCAAATCTTTCGAGTACTTCATCGATATAGCTCTTTTGTGATAATCCAAGAATACCCTGAGAAATGGTCTCGGTGTATTTGAATTCCCAATACAAAAGATGCGTCCCCAAGATCTTTCATCTCAAAATGCTTAGACAAAAATCTCTTGGTTTCATGCAATAAGCCTATATTGTTAGTGGCAAGAAATATGTCATCAACATATAGAATCATGAATATATATACTTTGTAACGCCTTGGATAGCCAAGACCATTACAATGTGTATTTTAAATAGTGCTGGACTTGCTAATCAAGTCATTTGGATATAAACGTGTAACTAAGAGTAATAACGGATTAGGGTTTAAAAGTTTTGATCATAGAAACAATTACTTTCATTTAAAAGTTTGAGTTTGTACATGGGATCCCAAAATAATATTTATAAGGAATTTACAACTCCAAAGGTAATTACAACATAAGTCGGCCTAAGTGAAAATATTAGGGTTTGACTCTAATCCCTCTTGAATCCTCGGCCATGGCGGTCAAGTAGCTGCAAATGTACACACCGCCCCTAAAGCTCTCCAACTCATGGTTGGTTCATCTTTCCATTTCCCTTATTTTCACCACATAGCACCTGTGAGCCAAGGCTTAGCAAGAAAACTTAAATCAATAGATTCAAATATGCAACAGAATATAAATAACAAGTTTAGCAGTACAACCCTGCTCAAACAAATACATAGTCCAATTTAAACAGCCAATGAGTTAGACAAGCGCAAACCACACTTCTAATTATTTAGGTGACGTTCGGGCCAGACAAGTGCATATTGCACTCCCAGGTTGCCCTAGCCAAAATGGCCTATGTTTCGCACGCATATCACCGACCCTGACTCTCTTAGGTCGAGCTTTAAAATCAGGAATAATCAACATACAGTTTGCCTAACACGCAATCAAATACAGTGTATACAAGCATGCCTAATCAAGTAATCACATGCATATTTATAGTCTTATTCATTAACAGGGGCTTGAGCCCTAATCACAACCAGGGTGCAGTTTTATTTCCTTGAGTCTCGAGTAGATAGCGTACGATCCCGAGCGCGATCCTTTCTCTTGAGCCCTAACGGTATAACCTAGTCACAACACAATAACGAGTAACCATCAAGAACTAACTAATTAAAAGCTTCAGGATAAATTCCAAGCCTTTGGGACCTTGAATTCTACTCAACCGGGCAGTAGAATCCTTCCCGAGCTTTTAGGTTTGAGTTTCCATGCTTAAAAACCCCATCTGGCCAAAATCCCCAATTTTAGTCGCGACGACCCACACAAGCGTCGCGACGCTCTACAAGTAAGAGAGCAAATTGCCTTACTTCCTTTGACACACTCTGCAACGCTAAGGCGGTTCAGAGAACCACCCCTAGCCCTTAAGTTCATGCAGGCCGCGTCGTGACGCCGCGAACCCAGATATTATGGGTTTTTCCTACATTTTTCCTGAACCAAAATCTCTCCAAATCCAACCCAATGTTATACCAAAGTCGCAATTGAGTCTAGGACTCTCAATAACGCAACATAAGCAACACAATTACCCCCAAAACTAAAACACATCCTTACCAAAACTCAAAAACCAAAGCTAGAGTTTAAACCTCAACCAAAAACATAAACCATAACAAAATTCTCTAAAATACTAGAGCACCAGAGCACAAATCTTACCTTTGCTGAGATTATGATCCCAAGCTGCCTCTTAATCCCAACCCTAGCTTCAACTCCTTAGATTCCTAGGCCAATTCTCCTAAAAAATCAGAAAGCTTCCTAATATTTCAAGAAAGAGAGAGAAATGAGAGAGAGAGAAAGAGAGGGAATGTGAGCTGAGTGCTTTTGCTTAAATGACTAAATGCTCAACAAAGGGTTGTCGCTTACTCTAATTATGTGGTCAAATGACCAATTTTCCCCTACACACTGTTAACCTTCAAGGCAACTCCTAAGGGAAATTCAGTCATTTTGCCATTTTCTGCCAATGAATGGGTAACCTACACTTTCTGCCATATAGCATCTCATATGAAGCTACTGCAATTATTGATTGATAGCTGTTATTGTATGAAAACTCAATAAACTGAAGATACTTACTCCATGACCCCTCAAAATCCAGTACGCATGCTCTAAGCATGTCCTCCAATATCTGAATCGTCCTCTTAGACTACCCGTCTGCCTGAGGATGATAGGTTATACTGAACTTCACCTGAGTCCCAATAGCCTTCTGTAGGCTTCCCAAAAACTTGGAGGTAAAAATGGGTTCCTGGTCTGACACTATAAATTTTGGAACCCCATGGAGATGTACGATCTCTCTTACGTATAGTTCTGCATACTGATACACAATAAAGTTTGGTCTTACTGACAAAAAATGAGCTGAATTGATATATCTGTCTACAATCATCCGTACTGAGTCATGTTGCCCCACTGTCCTGGGAAAGCCTCCTACAAAATCCATAGTAACATCTTCCCACTTCCACTCGGGAATACTTTGAGGCTGTAACAACCCTGCTGGCCAATGGTATTCAGCCTTCACCTACTGACAGGTTAGACACCTCGCCACATAGCCAATCACTTCTTTCTTTATCCCAGACCACCAATACAATGACCTTAAATCGTGATACATCTTCGTGGTACCTGGAAGTAATGAATATGGTGTGGTAAGCGATCATCAAGGATCTCTCTACTGATACCCATGTCCATCGGAACACAAATCTGATCATTGTATCTCAGCAAACCCATCTTTGTAATGGAATAATCCTGAGCTACTCCAGCTAGGACATCTTCTCTAAGCTTTATCAACTGAGGATCACTCATCTGGCCTTCCTCTATTCTCTCCAAAAGAGTGGATTATAAGGTAATATTTTCCAACCAGCCCATCACCAACTTTATCCTTGCTATAGTCATATCTTCTGCCAATTGCTTCGATATTTGCTTTGAACTAAACAATTTTCTTGGGCCTCTCCGACTCAAAGCGTTTGCCACTACATTGGATTTCCCTAGATGGTAAAGAATTTCACAGTCAAAATCCTTTACCAACTCTAGCCAAGGTCTCTGTCTCATGTTTAAGTCCTTCTGGGTGAAGAAATACTTTAAACTCTTATGATCAGTGTATATCTCGCACTTTTCTCCATACAAATAGTGTCTCCAACTTTCAGTGAAAATACCACCACTGCTAACTCCAAATCATGAGTAGGGTATCACTGTTCATATTCTTTCAGATGTCGCGATGCGTAGGCAATCACCTTTCCATTCTACATCAGCACACATCCTAATCCCAATCTCGATGCATTGTAGTACACCACAAACCTACCCCCATTTGAAGGAAGGCTCAACACCGAAGCAGTAATCAATCATCGCTTCAACTCCTGGAAGCTATTCTCACATGTCTTACCACACAAACTTTAAATTCTTCCGTGTCAGTTCTGTTAGTGGTGTAGCACTCTTTGAGAATCCTTCCACAAAGCGCCGATAATACCCTGCCAACCCAAGGAAACTCCTAACCTTTGATGCATTCCTTGGCCTCGGCCAATCCCTAATTGCTTCAACCTTGGCCAGATCTACCTTAATCCTATTTCCACTGACAACGTGACCAAGGAATGTCACTCGCGGTAACCAAAAGTTGCACTTCTTAAACTTGGCATACAAATGGTGCTCTCTCAACCTCTCCAATACTAACCAGAGGTGCTGCTCATGCTTTGATCCAAATAATCCTTGAACACCCTATTCATCAGATCCATAAATGTTGTTGGGGCATTGGTCAATCCAAATGACATGACTAGAAACTCATAATGCCCATACTTCGTGCGAAAGGCAGTCTTTGGAATATCCTTATCTTTGAACCTCAGCTGGTGATAACCAGATTGAAGATCAATCTTTGAAAACACTGTCTTTCCTTGAAACTGGTCAACTAGGTTATCTATCCTTGGTAGTGGGTACTTGTTCTTAATGGTCAGCTTATTTAATTCCCTGTAATCGATGCATATCCTCAGGATCCCATTATTTTTCTTCACAAAAAAATAGGAGCACCCCACGGTGTAAACCTAGGTCTTATAAATCCTAGGTTCAGTCATTCCTATAACTGTACCTTTAACTCCTTCAGTTCTGCAGGAGCCATTCTGTATGGTGCCCTTGACACCAGTCTGTACCTGGCGCCAACTCAATGATGAACTCAATTTCCTGGTGCAATGGCAGTTCCGGTAAGTCCTCAAGGAACACATCTAAGAACTCACACACCAATCTGGTCTCCTCTGATCCCACCAACACGACCTTAATGGTATTTACCACACTAGCTAGGAATCCTATACACCCTCCTTGTAATAGATCTCTAGCCCTCAATCCTGATATCATAGGCATACAGGGTCCATGCTGTAATGCCCTAGTTACCCCAAGACCGTTACGGTGAACGTTGAACTGTGAATTTAACTCGCTAATCGAGTTCTTTGGTTAAAAACGTGCTTCTAGGTGTTATTAATAGGTTAAGGTGGAAAACCAATCAAAAGGGAAGGATATATTTTATTTAAAACATAAAATTGTTCATGGGCCCATAAAAACGCTTACAAGTTGTTTACGATACAAAATGGTCATTACAGTTTGAAATTTACAACCCGCCGATCTAAGCGGCAAAAATAGGGTAAACCCTCTAGTTCCTCTGAGAACTCCTTGGCCGTGGTGGTCAAGCAGTCGCATATGTACACATCAATACCTAAGCTCTCCACTCAAGGCTGGGTGAGCTTTTCTTTCCCTTTACCTACACCACATAGCACCCATGAGCCAAAGCCCAGCAAGAAAACACAATAATGCAAACATATAATATCAAATGATGATCATGATAATCATACAAAACTTATAGTTCTGAACAGATGAGTGAATATCACTTTGTGGTTACATTAACCATGAAGGAGCTTATAGCTCTTAATCAAATGAGTGGTTTAACACTTGAGGTTCTGGTAAACCATAATGAGTGACTGAGGAGTAAGTCACTAGCTTAAACAGATGAGTGACTGCTGGATAAGTCACTAGCCTAAAAAGATGAGTGACTGATGGGTAAGTCACTAGCTTAAACAGATGAGTGACTGATGGGTAAGTCACTAGCTTAAACAGATGAGTGACTGATGGGTAAGTCACATGGGGCTCGGCACCCACAGCCATGTGACTAAATAGTCACTGTGGCTCTAAGTAACTAGCCTTTGGCTAGACAAGCGCTTATAGTATTCATTGAGCTTGTGGTCGGTCAGACATTAACGCTCTTCTGAGTCATTTAATGCAGATGTAGATTAGATCTAATCTTTGTTGGCTTGCGTTGAACACGCTAAGGCCGTTCCTGACTAATGAATCAGCACTGTGTGACCAGTGACCAGTGCCCAGTACCACTACCGAACTTGACTAATGAGTCACAGCTTCACAGTTGATACTGACACCTTTGCTAATTCTGACTATTCAGTTAGTACCATGCACAAGTGAGCAAGATTTGCTAAGCATTCAATAATCAATCCATGTCCACATTTAAACATTCAACATACCTCATGAATAACCATGCATGTAACATATGGGGTGCAGTTTTCTTACCTCTGGTTCGAGCGAGAATTAATAAAAGAACGACCCTTGAGAACGATCTGTCTTTTAGTTCCTTAGCGGTCACCTAGTCATAACCAATTGGAATCCATTAATAAAGTAACACAATTAAATGGTTCACAATCTAAAACCACACTCCCGGGACCAATCCCGCACTCTCGGGACTCATAATCCACCCAATTGGGGCAAAGGAACCAAACCCCGAGCCTTAAAGATCATCCCAAGCCCTAAAAATGAGACTTGCTAAAATTGGCCTAGCGCTGGGGCCCTGCCAAATGGCGCTGGGTCGCTGACCCAAAGTAGAGAGACCCAAGTCTCTGCCTTGCATAGTGTTGGGGCACCAGGACTGGTGCTGAGGCGCCAGCTTCAAACCAGAGAAATTTCTGGTTTTCCCTCCTTGCGATTTCCCTTGAAACCAACCCTCCAAACCAATCCCAAACCTTACCAAAACATCCAATTCAATCCCAAATCTTCATCTATATCACACCCTCATCAAAACCTAATCAATTTTACACAAAAACATCCCTTAATTCCTAACTAGCCACATCAAATTCTCTAAACTAAAAACTATAAAGAAAAACAGAGCAAAGCTTATATTCATGGATGTTTTCTTACCTCAAGTTGGTTTTGAGTCCTCTTCAATGGATGAACTAACTATATAGCCTCCAAGCTTTGATTTCCTAGCTTGATTCTTCAATTTGGGATCAAAAACTTCAAAGGAGAAAGAAGGAAGATGATGAACGCGAGGAGCAAGAACAACACTCTGATTTTGGTTTTGTTTTCTATAGGTTACCAAAGTCATATATATCCTAGGGGTGAAATGACTATTTTTCCCCTAGGTCATTTAAAAGTTTCTAAAGGCTCCTATGGGTAAAATCGTCCTTTCCAACTTATTTCGTTAATCATAATTAACACCCTTCAATTCTCGCTATTCTCAAATACCAATAATTCATATCTCGTTACCCTTTAATTCCCGGCAACGTTCTAATCATTAAATCACCCCGAGACTCAAACTTAATCCCGTTATGACTAAACCGCTACTCAATATTCAAAGATCGTCTCATGCCGACTAGCTCGAACAAATCCACATTATAATGTGGCCTCAACAATATATCACCGACATGCGTACAAATATCAATTACGCCCTCAACGGGCCAAATTACCAAAATATCCCTGTCATGAAATGTGGACCCACATGTATGCATTTAACATCATATTATAATATAATTCACATAAACATGCATATAACAATTTAATAGCATAATAAATCAATTATGGCCCTCCCGGCCTACTAGTCCAACCATTAAACCAAATTAGGAATTTCAGGGCATTACAACTATCCCCTCACAGAAATTTCATCCTCGAAATTTACCTGAACAGCTCGGGATACTGACTCTGCATATCTGACTCCAGCTCCCAAGTCACTTGCTCGACCTTGCTGTTCCTCCACAATACCTTAACCAAAGGTATTGTCTTATTCCCGAGGACCTTCTCCTTTCTGTCAAGTATCTGGATTGGCTGCTCCAAAG
This sequence comes from Humulus lupulus, assembly GCF_963169125.1. Taxonomy (NCBI): domain Eukaryota; kingdom Viridiplantae; phylum Streptophyta; class Magnoliopsida; order Rosales; family Cannabaceae; genus Humulus; species Humulus lupulus. The sequence goes on from NC_084793.1 coordinate 264,287,025, forward strand.
GGGAGATCTGCCTCAAGCTCCAGATCTTCATAGCTCAAAATATGAGTCACATCAGATACATACCTCCGAAGAACTGAAGCATGAAACACATTATGCACAGCTGACAATGCTGGAGGCAAGGCCAACCTGTAATTAACCTGACCAATCCTCTCCAGGATCTCAAATGGACCTACAAACCTAAGGCTCAGCTTACCCTTCTTCCCAAACCTTCTCACCCCTTTCCATGGTGAGACTCTAAGGAAGACATAGTCTCCCACCTGGAACTCCACATTCTTGCACTTGGGATTTGCATAGCTCTTCTGTCTACTTTGAGAAGCGAGCATCCGAGTTCTAATCTTCTCAATGGCCTCACTAGTCCTCTGAACTGCCTCAAGACCCAAGTATCTCCTTTCACTTATCTCATCCCAATGAATGGGAGATCTGCACTTCCTACCATACAACATCTCATAAGGTGTAACTCCAATGGTAGACTGGTATCTGTTGTTGTAGGAAAACTCTATCAAAGGTAGATACTTACTCCAAGATCCCCCAAAGTCCAGCACGCATGCTCGCAACATGTCTTCTAATATCTGGATCGTCCTCTCAGATTGCCCATCTGTTTGAGGATGATAAGTAGTACTGATCTTCAAATGTGTTCCCATGGCCTTCTATAAACTCCCCCAAAACTTGGAAGTAAAAGTGGGTTCGCGATCTGACACGATAGCCTTCGGTGCTCCATGGAGACGCACGATCTCTCTCACATAGAGATCTGCATACTGCTCAAATGTATAAGTATTCCTCACTGGCAAGAAGTGAGTTGACTTGGTGTAGCGATCAACTATCACCCAAATAGAATCATGCTGACCAACAGTCTTGGGTAAGCCCACCATGAAATCCATCGTGATGTCCTCCCATTTCAACTCTGGGATATCCAGAGGCTGCAATAACCCTGCTGGCCTCTGGTTCTCAAACTTGACCTGTTGACATGTCAAGCACTTAGCCACATATTCCACTACATCCTTCTTCATCCCCGGCCACCAATACAACGATCTCACATCCTGATACATCTTTGTGGTGCCTGGATGCAAAGAGTAAGGTGTAGTATGAGATTCATCTAGAATCTCTCGCCTCAAAGCAATGTTTAACGGAACACATATTCGCCCCTTGTATCACAACAAGCCCAAATCAGACACTGAATAATCTATGGATGCTCCAGCCAAAACATCCTCTCTAATCTTGATCAGCTGTGGATTACTCAACTAACCCTCCTTAATTCTATCTAACAGTGTAGATTGTAGCGTAATATTGGCCAACTGGCCCACCAGAAACTCTATACCAGCTCTGGTCATATCCTCTGCTAACTCTCTGGCTATCAGCCTTGCACCATAAATCTATCCCGGACCCTTTCGGCTTAAAGCATCAGCTACCACGTTGGCTTTTCCTGGATGATACAAAACCTCACAGTCATAATCTTTCACTAACTCCAGCCAACGCCTTTATCTCATATTCAAATATTTCTGGGTGAAGAAGTATTTCAGGCTCTTGTGGTCTGTATAAATCTCACACTTCTCCCCATAAAGATAATGCCTCCATATCTTTAAAGCAAAGACCACATCCGCCAACTCTAAATCATGAGTGGGATATCTCTTTTCATATTCCTTCAGCTAACGAGAAGCATAAGAAACTACCTTTTCTGACTGCATCAGAACACAGCCCAAACCTTGATGAGAAGCATCATAATAAATCACAAACTTCTCCTGGTCTGTTGGAAGACTCAAAATCAGAACTGTAATCAATCTCTGCTTCAGTTCCTGGAAGCTGTTCTCACACTTGTCTGACCACACAAATTTATAACTCTTGCGTGTCAGCTCAGTCAATATAGTAGCGATCTTTGAGAACCCTTCCACAAAATGCCTATAATAACCTTCCAATCCAAGGAAATTTCTAACCTCAGAAGCATTCTTTGGCCTTGGCCAATCTTTGATTGCCTCAATCTTCGCTGGATCTACCTTAATCCCCTCCTTACTGACAATGTGCCCAAGAAAGGATACCTGAGATAACCAGAATTCACATTTCTTGAATTTTGCAAACAGTCTGTGTTCCCTTAGTCTCTGTAGAACCAATCTCAGATGCTGCTCATGCTCTGACTCAGGCTGAGAATATACCAGAATATCATCAATGAAGATGATCACAAACTGGTCCAGATAATCCTTGAACACTCTGTTCATCAGATCCATAAAAGCAGCAGGAGCATTAGTCAATCCAAAAGACATAACTAAGAATTCATAATGCCCATACCTGGTACGAAAAGCAGTCTTCGGTATGTCTCCCTCCTTGACCCTCAACTGATGATAACCAGAACGAAGGTCGATCTTTGAGAATACTTTCTTACCTTGCAATTGATCAAACAGATCATCTATCCTTGGCAAAGGATACTTGTTCTTTATTGTTAGCTTATTCAATTCTCTATAATCAATACACATCCTCAGAGAACCATCCTTCTTCTTTACAAACAGAACTGGCGCACCCCAAGGTGAGAAACTAGGTCTGATAAAACCCAAATCTAACAGCTCTTGCAACTGTACTTTCAATTCTTCCAACTCAACTGGGACCCATTCTGTAAGGTGCTCTAGACACTGGCTCCGTCCCTAGTGCTAGTTATATCACGAACTCTATTTCCCTGTGTGGTGGCAACCCTCGCAAATCTTCTGGAAACACATCCAGGAATTCACAAACAAGTCTGGTCTCTTCTGGCTCACTGGCATGACCTGAGTGGTATCAACCACACTGGCTAAAAACCCAATGCAACCTCATTGCAATAGATCCCTAGCCCTCAAAACAGAAATCATAGGTATGCGAGGTCCATGCATAGTACCAACACACACAAAAGGATCCTCACATTCAGGCTCAAAGGTGACCATCTTCCTTCTGAAATCAATGGTTACCCCATACTTCACCAACCAATCCATACCCAATATCATGTCGAAGTCAGTCATCACCAACTCTATCAAATCCACTGAAAATTCTCTGCCCTCCACTGTCACTGGCAGAGATCTGACCCATCTCCTGGATCTAGCACAAGCCACTCTGTCATTACCTACCATCCTCGTACAACAGTTGGAGGATGTTGCTTCCTGAATCTCTCAAAGGAGCTAGATGGAGGAGCTACCCGGAGTGTGCTAGATGCAGGAAGTGTCATCTGGGCGAATGTCAGGCAAAGGCCTGTTACTTGTGTAGGGTGGTTGGACACCTCAAGAAAGATTGCTCGACTTTGAAAAAAGTGGAACCAGGGAAGGCGGATAGCTTGACTCCAGCTCGAGTGTTCGCCTTGACACAGGCAGAGGTTGAGGCTAGTCCCTTGGTAGTGACAGGTCAGCTTTCTAACGCTGGCTCTTCATATACTGTATTGATTGACTCCGGTGCTACACATTCATTTCTTTCTAGTAAAGTGATTGATATATTGTGAAGACCTAGTGAGTATTATACTGCGGGGTTTGGGACTATGCTGCCTACAGGGGAATTGGTAGTTTCTAGGAGATGGATTAGAGCACTTCCAGTGATGGTGGACAATAGGGAACTATCAGTAGACTTGATTGAGTTGGGTATGGATGATTTCGACATGATTTTGGGGATGGATTGGCTAGTCAGATATGGGGCAACCATAGAATGAAGGAAAAAGATGGTGACTTTTGAGCCTAAGGGTGAGGACCCTTTTGTGTTTCGTGGGTACTATGCATGGACCCCGCATTCTTATGATATCAACGTTGAGGGCTAGGGACCTATTACAAGAAGGTTGTATAGTTTTTCTAGCTAGTGTGGTGGATATCACTAAGATCTTACCAGTAGGGCCAGGGGAGACTAGGCTGGTATGCGAGGTTTTGGATGTGTTTTCTGAGGACTTACCGGGACTGCTGCTGCACAGGGCACCATGCAGGATACAAAACCAATGTCGACGGCACCATGCAGGATGGCTCCAGTAGAGTTGAAATAGTTGAAGATACAGTTGTAGGAGCTACTAGATTTGGGGTTTATCAGACCTAGCTTCTCGCCATAGGGTGCTCCAATATATATATATATATATATTTTGTGAAGAAGAAGGATGGAACCCTGAGAATGTGCATAGACTACAGGGAATTGAACAAGTTGACTATCAAGAACAAGTACCCACTATCGAGGATACACGACATGTTTGATCAATTGCAGGGTAAGACGTTATTCTCAAAGATTCATCTTCGATCTGGTTATCACTAGCTGAGGATGTCTTGAAGACAGCCTTCCATACGAGGTATGGGCATTATAAGTTCTTGGTCATATCATTTAGATTGACCAATTCCCCAACAACGTTTATGGATCTGATGAACATGGTCTTCAATGATTTCTTAGATCAGTTTGTGATTGTTTTCATCGATGACATCTTGGTTTACTCTCGTTCAAAGGCAGAGCACGAGCAACATCTTCGATTTGTATTGCATAGGTTGAGGGAGCATCAGTTGTATGTTAAATTTAAGAAGTGTGAGTTTTAGTTACCCGAGGTAACATTCCTTGGACATATTGTCAGTGGAGATGGGATTAAGGTGGATCCAGCCAATGTAGAAGCAATTAGGGATTGGCCAAGGCCAAG